>NC_090662.1:3603422-3906452 GCF_013368605.1 Nyctibius grandis | reverse complement strand
AGCCAAAGTGTCCCTGTTGGGCTAGTTGTTGGTGTTTGCAACCAAAGTGAGGAAGGAAGGGAGAAAGAGAGAAATGTTTGGAGTGAGAGGTGGGGAGTGTGACCTCCTCTGCTGAAGACCAGGGTGGTGAGCTGTAGCCAGCTGCCTCCTTGTCTCAACCATTCATGGAGAGCTGCAGACCTCTCTCAGCCTAGTGCCTCGCTTGGGGAGATCCATTTGTGTGGCAGAAAGGACGATCTACTGTCCACTTTCACTCAGCCTATGGCTGAGAAAGACCCTGCTAAGATCTCAGAGGGATTTTGCAAAAGTTCAGTAAAACCTTCTGTCTTCTCCATGCAAGTCATGCAGCCCTCCTGGGCATTCTGGTGTCCTCTTAATTCAAGATGTATCAGCAGCTGGGCAAGGGGCAAAAGGATTTGCTTGTATGTGACTTTCTGGCCACTCCAGGCTCCCTGGTGATTCAGGACCTGATAATTTCTCATTCCCTCTACAGGGCATATCTACACCGCTTCCTGGTGCCTGCCTTTGAGGCATCTGGAATGAAACTCAAAACAGGACCCTGACTAACTGCTGACACAGATGCACGTTGGTCAGCCCAGGGTTTGTACTACCCTGACCTCTCTGCCAAAGAAGGCTTTCAGAGTACCCCCAGGTGCATGGCCCTTCTCTGGCCTGGGGTGTTTATAGGTCCCATCACTCCTTTCTCCTAACATGACACCAGGCTGGAGGCTGATGTGGGACCCTTTTCCACAGGGAGGGGCATGGGACCCAAAGTCAGCTAGAATAGTCTCTCTTTGTAACTCATCAGTAAAGCAAGATTCAGTCCTGGCTCCTTTTCCAAACTGTGCTTCTGGTTTTGTCCAATGACTCACTCATGCAAAATGCATAAGCAGTGGCTGGAGCAAAGGTGAGCCCTCTGGATTTACCCCTTGCCCCAAAACGGATGTGAGAGACACTCCTGAGCACTTAGGAACCAAAGTAATGCTGACACTCTTCTCTTTCACAGCCTGACTTGTCTGCAGACCAAGGCTGGAGTCCTTCAACGCTGACAGAGTGAGCCAGAAGACAGCAACTGAATTCACTTGGCACCCTCCTTCCCTCCCTTCATCAAGCAAAGCCCCATCACATACACCTTTAGCTGTGATCTCCACAGCTTTTAGACAACTTTGTCTGGCTTATACCTCCCTGAGCCCTCTTACCTCTGCCAAGGCAGTAAAACCACACAGCTCAACGGCTGGGCTAAGAACCCCTGCCAAAAGGAAGTACCTCCTGCTCCCACCCAGATCAATGCTTATCCCTCCAGTTTCTCTCCATAATGGTTACCATCCTCCCTTCCCTCTCATTCTGGCATGATTTTAGAAGGTAGGGCATTAATATCAACAAACAGACAAACCCTGAGAGACAAATTTTTCTTCCCAGCAACCCAGCTTTTACAAAAATATCAGAGCCAGGAGATCATGGAGGAGCAGCATCCTGCTACATATATATTAATGTTGCCTTTAATCCCTCTCAATCAATTTAGAGGAGCTAAGTGGGAACTTTGATATCTTCAGGCTGAAGTGTTTGTGACTCCTGTCCCTCTCTGTTGACACCCCTGTTCATACTATTGACTACAGGTTGCCCCTGCTGCCAGACATCTTCAAGTCACCTTCTTGCCCATTCCCTGGCCTGATTTCCTCCCTAGCATCACACAGTAGCCACTTTCAACAGAATCTCAGATGAACAAGTCAGAGACATCATGTTCAAACACAAATCAAACCCATCCATTCTTTTAGGAAAGAAAAAAACAAGGCTTATTTTTGAAGCCTCTTTTCCCCAACCTGCTGCAGCCCAGGTGTCACCAGAAGCTGGTTTCAAAGTCATTAGCCTGCACCCTTCTTGTTTGTGGAGCAAAAGATCATCTGATTCTCCCATATGACCCATAAATGCCCCACTGACACCTACCAGGAGTGGGCTGGAGGAAGGTGAAATCTGGCAGTGTGGCTTCCACAAGGCCAGTTTGAGAATAAGGTACTGATGTCACCTTACCTGGTGTTTACAGGGAAAAAATTGGCAACAGCAGGAGCCTGGGATACCATCTGCTCCTTTTCCTCTCCACCTCACTGCCTGGACACATTTCTTTCTCATCACAGGGAAGGTGGTTTCCTTTGTGTAAGTCTTGCCTGTTTGTTGTTTCAGATAAAAGTTGCATCTTCAGAGGACTCGGGATTTAGGCTGTAGGTGTGCTGAGATATCAACATCAGCTGAGCCATTGCCTCTGTTCTTGCCCTCACCATCTTCTTGTTGCCTGTTCCCTTAGACTCTGAAGTCTTGGGCTCAAGACAAACTTTCTTCAATATTTGCGCCATATCTAGTTTAGATTTCTCCACTGTTTTCATCCATACAAAGTAGTTAAAAACAAACAAATGAACAAACAAAACCCAGTTCTTTGGACTGTTGGTTAAGACGCTGCCTGAGATGACTGCATACCAACTGCCTGTTGAGAATATCCATGGCGAATGCTTATCCTCAAATCATGTCTGGGAATTACACAGATGTGTATAAGCTGACATGACCTAAAACCATTTCAGAACCCACCCTAACATCAAAACACTGCAAGCATCTGTGTTTCTGTGCCCGGGAACATTCCTTGCACTGGTGATTTTCCATGTAAAGGTAGCTGCAGGGTAGCATAGAGGAGTCAGATTGTGTTTGGATCATACAAGTTCAGTTCCACATCTAAATACCTGGCTGGGATTAGTCTAGCTTTATTTGCCTGTCTCAGAGCTAACCATCTGTAGCTCTGTTCATGGTAAAGGAAGAGACTAGTACTGTTAGGGTCTGATTAATCTGACCTCTTTTGAGAGAAGCCCTCCCTAAAAGTGGTCATTTTTCAGTAGGGTATAGGATCTACAACACAGTAGTAGTTGCAGGCATCACCTTTTAATGAAGTGAATCTTCTTTTTCCTTGGTTACCCTGGACAATTTATTATGTCTCTGTTCCTCAGTGTCACGGTTTAAAGCTGGGCTGGCTATTAAACCTGCGGCAGATGCCCTCTGTTATCCCCCCCCCTCCCCCCAGAGGGAAAGGGAAAGGGAAAAGGGAGAGAGACTTCTGGGTTGGAAAATTAAAACAGTTTTAATAAACTATAATAATGAAAAAAAAAAGTATAATAATAATAATAGAAATAATCAAATATATACAAATATATATACAAAACCAAGACTGAGCTCCCCTGAAGTCAGCCACGTCACCACTGGCACTGCAGGGCAGGCTCCGGGAAGGCCCAGCCTGGGCCTAGCGACGGTCGAGAGCTGGATTCAGGCATGCACGGATCGGGATCAGGGGCAGCAGGAAAACAGACGGAGTCCTCCCTGGACACCGGCCATAGCAGAAAAAGAGCGAGACCCTCGTGATCCCCCCGCTTTATACTGAGAATGACGTGTATGGGATGGAATACCCTCGTTGGTCAATTTTGGGTCACCTGCCCTGTCCGCTCCCCCCTGCAGCTGCGACCCCCCTTCGGCTCTTCACTCGTAAGCAATGAGGAATTCAGCAGTGACCTTGGTTTCTCTCAAGAACAAGTACAGCAAGAGCCTTTCTGCACAACATCCCTACCGGTGCCACAGTGATAACTACAAACTTCGAGCGTTATCAGTCCTGGAAGCAGACACTGTCTGCAAAAACATGCAGTTAGTTTCAAAAAGTGCAGTTACTTAGAGGAGACTTAGCTGAAAGCAAAAATCACCGAAAGGAAAATCGGCCTGGTTAAGGCCAAACCAGGACACTCAGCACAGAAATGACGCATTTCTTTTTTTCCTCAAAACAGCAAAAGTTATGGCACAGAGATGGACTAGGTGTCTCGACCCTGCAAGCCAAGTGTGAAGCCAAACTCGTTTCCATGCCCAGAGACCTTCATACAGAAGCACAGGGATCTAGTCACACTCCCAAACACTGTGTAAGCAAACTGTCTATATGTCCTCCATCCCTCTATGCACTTTGCGTGTGAATACACCCTCCCTCCTGTAGATATGATGGGTAGACTGGTGGGTGGCTGCATTCTCCAAAAAGACCTTTAGCTCTCTTTCCCTGGTGGTTCTGCCTGGTGGGTCTAGGAGAGCTGTGACCACTCTTCATCACCACCACAGCCAAATGAGTCAGTCCCCTTTCCACCTGTCTCCCCCTAATCACATTGGGGATATACAGTTTGGACGTATGTGGCAACCACATGTCGTTGACCTTACATGTTGTGGAGAGCAAGAGAAGAATCTTCTCACCCTCCCTTCTGCCAAACACATTAGCATTTCACTTCAGCTGCTGTTTCTTGGGTTGTGGTGGGTGCTGCCATTTATATGTAGATGTCTTAATAGTCCAATGTATGACTGCTTATTCTGAGTGTCAAGGATTATTTCAGAGCCAGCCTTGTGGAAAATGGTATTAAAGTGGAAGAGGGAGGGAGGTGGATTGGAGAAAGACACATTGGAGCAAGGAACTACAGAAAGGTTGTTTTATTGTTTTTTCCCATCAGAATTGCTGGAGGCAACTGGCTTTGTCCTACCTCATGAGCTGTCATCAACAGAACTCCCCAGTACTTCAGAAGAGCTTGGGTGGATCTGCACAGAGGCAGGTGCATCTACAGGCTACAGTTTCGAGTTTCTTTTGGGGATAATCACCGTTAGCTCCAGCTGGAAGGTAACCCCACAGCAACATCCTTTTTGTGTTGTCCTTACAGTGTTTACTGAGTACTTATGTTTCTATGTGAGACTATCTCTCAGTCCTTTGTATCGCAGAGATTTGAGTTTCTTTCTCACTTGGTTATACCAAGAGCCCAAGAACTCCTCTGTCTTCTGGAAGGAACTGTGTGAAAGATAAAGGGCACACAGCTAGGTTTTGGCACATGCCCTGCACCCTTACTGCACTCTGGGTGACTTGTCAGCTCAGATGTAAAACAACATTCATCCACCTCACATTTGGGCCAGGCTTTTCTTGAAGGCTTCATAGGAGGTTCAATTTAAACTCCGGGGGAGCATTTTGCTTAGCTATGTAGGCAGAGTTCTCCTGGCTTTCCTACTGCAGTATCTCAGCTGTTGTTGCACAGTGCATGCTTTGATGCCCTTTGCCTTTTGCAGCCTGTAGTCGTGCTCAACAATATGGTATCTGGAGTTTTTCATGAAGGAGCAGAGCTGGAGGAAAGGGAAGTTTCTCTTTGCCACTATACGCAAATCCTCCATCTCCACCATTGGCCAAGCTTAAGTACAAGCCAGTTCTGAAATTCAGATGTGTGCAGGACTGGATTGCCTAAAGGCAAGGGCTCCTCAGGCTGAGCAGGGATGGCTGGGCAGGGTCAGGGCTGTCTGTGCCACATCCTAATTGAGTAGCAGATACCCCGAGGTGAGGTCTTGCTCGAACCTCATGTGGAAACAAAGTGCCAACAGCAATGAGGACTGAAAAGGGGATGAAGGTAGATAGCTTGAGTGAAAGCACCCAGCATGTGGGATCCCCTTCACTATGTTCTCTTGCACAAATTTCTGACCTTAAAGGTAAATGCAGACCCCAGATGGATAATTCAGTTTTAGGGGGCTTCTGGGGGGATGGGGGGCACTTTGTGTAGCTAATGAAGGAATCTGATGCATGTTTCTATGCTGTATGAACTTTACAGCAGAAATCTGAACCATTTCAAACAGAATACTTACTTTCTTCCTACAAGCTTCACTGCCAACAGTTGCCATGGGAACTCAGCCCACTCAACAGCCAACCACGTGAATAGATTTGTTTTGTTAGTAGTAGTAATATTAGCATTATTTTTGGTACAAGACTGATCATTGCTACCACTTATGTTCAAATAACCCTTTACTGTAATATCTTTGATGGGATGTGTGCCTGTGCCCAGGACTGTCTGGATAAAGAACTGCTGGCAAATGTGCCATTGGTCCTGAGTGGCTAAGAGAAACCTTTCCTTCATTAGGAGATGATCTATTTGTCTGTTGCTGTTAAGTCCTGAATCCCTGTGCTAAGAGGGAGGGGAGTGAGCTATGAAACTCAGATTGTCGTCTGAGCAAATCTGGTACCACAGCCATAGAAAAGGGAAAACGGGAGAGGTGGGGAGGTGAAAGTGGGAGTGAGTATTGTAATAGCGATAGAGCTAATGGGGAGAGTCAGGGGACTGAGGAGGAGAAGATTAATGCTGAAGGGAAGGAGCCTGCACTAAAGTGCAGTTTGTCATGCTGTTTGAGGATCTGGTCATGCAATTTGCAGGTCTGCTCATTGGCCATAATAAATTGAGCATGCAATATAACATATCTGGAAGAGCAGATCCCTTTGCAAGTGACAACCACAAAGACCCCTTGTTAGCAGAGGAGGACTTGAATAAAAAGGCAAGTCGAAGCAAAGGATGATAAACGAACAGTCTCTGAGCAGCAGAATAAAGGTTTATGCCATGTTGGACTGTGTGCTTCCTACAGAGACAGAGAGACAGAGGGCAGGTGGGTGTCTGAGCACTCTCCACCTCTCTAACTATGCTGGTATTCTGTCATGGGGGTCACTTCTGTGCATAAAAGATGTGGGTAGTACAGTCTGCATTTATAGGTGTCATGGTTTAACACCATCGAGCAACTAAGCACCACACAGACACTTACTCACTCGCCCCTGGTGGGATGGGGGAGAGAACTGGAACAGTAAAAGTGAGAAAAAATGTGAGTTGTGATAAAGACATATAATAGGTAAAGCAAAAGCAGCACACGCAAGCAAAGCAAACCAAGGAATTCATTCACTGCTTCCCATCGTCAGGCAGGTGTTCAGCCACCTCCAGGAAAGCAGGGCTCCATGACACGTAATGCCAAAACAAACGTCATCACTCCGAACGTCCACCCTTCCTGCTTCTTCCCCCAGCTTTATATGCTGAGTCATACGGTATGGAATATCCCTTTGGTCAGTTGGGGTCAGCTGTCCCAGCTGTGTCCCCTCCCAGCTTCTATTGTACCCCCAGCCTACTCTCTGGTGGGGTGGTGTGAGAAGCAGAAAAGGCCTTGACTCTGTGTAAGCACTGCTCAGCAGTAATGAAAACATCTCTGCATTATCAACACTGTTTTCAGCACAAATTCAAAACATAGCCCCATACTAGCTACTATGAAGAAAATTAACTCTATCCCAGCCAAAACCAGCACAACAGAAATATTAGGGAAAGAACAGCATTCAGGATGGATTCACCTTACAGGGTGTCATGATTTAAAGCTGGGCTGGCTATTAAACTAATGGCAGATGCTCTCTGTTAACTCTTTCCTCCCCCCAGGAGGGGAAGGAAAAGAGAAAAGGGAGAGAGACAAGCTGGAAAGTTAAAACAGTTTTAATAAACAGTAACAATGAAAAAGAGTATAATAATAATGACGAAAATAATTAAATATATACACATGTATACAAAACCAACATCGAGCTCCCCTAGTGATGATCTCGTCACCACCGGCACTGCAGGGCAGGCTCTGGGAAGTCATGGACTCCGACAGACAGGAACTGGATTCAGGAATGCACTGACTGGGATCGAGGGCAGAAGAAAAACACACAGAGTCCTCTTCGGACACCGGCTATAAAGGAAGAGGGCAACCCTCGTGATCCCTCAGTTTTAAATTGAGAATGACATGTATGGAATGGAATAATTCATTGGTCAATTTTGGGTCATCTGTCCTGTCTGCCTCTCCCCGGAGGCGTGACCCATCTATGGTCCTTCACTTGTAGATAATAAGGAATTTAGCATTCCTTGGTTTCTGTAGGAATAAGTATAAGCAAGAGCCTTTCTGCGTGCCATTCCTACCATTACCTTAATAATAACTATAAAATTCAAGTATTACCAAACCTAGAAGCAGACACAGTCTGGAAAACATGTAGTTAGTTTCAGAAAGTGCAATTACTTAGAAGAAACTTAGCTGAAAGGAAAAGTCTCTGAAAGGAAAATTGGTTCTGTTTTAGTCCAAACTAGGGCACAGGGAAGCGCACCATTCCACCTTGACAAGTGGTGCCGCTTCTAAAACATCCAGAGGTCTGCAGCAACATGGCAGGGAAAAAGGTTTGGGAATGAAAAAGTCTGAAATTTGTGAGTCTTCTGCATTTTGTAGTCATCAGGATCTGATGTGGTAGACTTGTAATGCATCCCATGCCTCCCAGGTCTCTTTGGAGTACTTTCCATTTTCACATGGGAAAAATCTCCCTCGGTTGTGTGGATCATCTCTGTGTGGATGAGTGGTATCTGCATATATTGGATGAGACAGAGAGAAAGCATCAGCGAGTTGACATACATGCTTTCCCCATCTCTCTTGCCAGTTAGAAAGTGGAAGAGGGATATACTTATTCCAAAGACCCAAAGCTATGGTAACAGTGCAGGCAGAGATAAGCTGTCCTTAGTGGTTGCCAATGATTCCTGAGCTCATGCTCAGGCACAGCAGCATAATGTGTTGAGAGATGGGATGTGTTTTCAGGTTTCATCAAACCAATTATAAGCCTCTTATCCTGCAACAACTTTTCCTGCTGTTTGCAAACCATTTTTCATATCATCAGCATCATAGCCATGAAAATAACATCACTCATGAAATGTGTTTAACTGCTTTGCCAAAGTCTTCCCAAGGAGAAGCCCAAGATCTCCTAAAATATTTGTCAGGGCATTAACCCTTAAAAATGCCGCAGGTAGATCCCAAATATCCCCTACTTTTTTTATGGAAATAGAATAGTCTGTAGTAGTGAGGTACTGATTCAAAAAGACTGGTAACATCGGTGTCATGGGATACCTAGGCTGGTGATTTACCTCCTTTGGATTTTTCCCTTGCATTTGTTATCCACCACAGCATTATGTTTGTCATTCTCATGCTTGGTAGAGTTCCCAGTGTTGTCAGATTTCCCAGATGAGACTGAAGCATATATGAGTTGCATATATTCTGCCATCCAGAACAACATGGGATGCTCCAGAAGAACCTCACTTCCAGAAAGCCCAGCTGGACCTTTGCACTGCTCCAAGGTAGCTAGCTGTGACTTCAAGGTTACCAGCTGCAGTAAGGGTCTGGAAAAGTTTTTGTCAGTAGCTGTTTGTATGGACAGCAGAGGGGATCAAACACTTGAACATCAGCAGCATGAATCCTGCTCTAGATCATGCATCCTGCAATGACATCATTCAGTTATTCCTTGTATCAAATTCATATTAGTGCTTCTTAGGGCTTTGCCATAGTTACTAATCAATAGCAATACTAACAAACATCTCCTCTTTCTGACTAGAGTATATTGTCTTTTTTTTCCTTTTTTAAGCCACAAACCAGGTTAGTAAAGTTTTTTTTATTCTGTAACAGGGGAAATTTTATACATAATTATATCCACTATTCAATTTCTATTGATGTTCCCAGGTATAAATCTCCCTGCATTTGTTCCTGCAGAATGAAAAAGAAACCTCAGTAGGGTCAATGTGGTGTTGAGTTATAAAGTACAACATGCTTTGGTTTCCTGGAGGAACCACTTGCCAAGTTCGATTGCTCTCTTTCTAAGAGCCTGTTGTTTGATGCAGATGATTCCACTGGTAGGAGTTTGTTCATAAGGAAAGGTAGGAATCTAGTCTACTAGAGACCTTTTGCAGTGCACTATTGAGCAGAAGTGTTTTTACTAGGTTCCTAAAAACAAAGGTTGTGTTATCAGCCTGAACGGAAGGGTGGAGTTCATCTCAGGGAACTGCAGGTATCTACAGGTGGGCATCACCATCTGAGCTTGTAATCCGACTCTTTTTCTCCCAAGAGGGAAAAACTACTTCACAGAATCACAGAATCACAGAATGTTAGGGATTGGAAGGGACCTCGAAAGATCATCTAGTCCAATCCCCTGCCGGAGCAGGATTACCTAAATCATATCACACAGGAACGCGTCCAGGCGGGTTTTGAATGTCTCCAGAGAAGGAGACTCCACAACCTCTCTGGGCAGCCTGTGCCAGTGTTCAGTTACCCTCACCGTAAAGAAGTTTTTCCTCATATTTATGTGGAACCTCCTGTGTTCCAGCTTGCACCCATTGCCCCTTGTCCTGTCAAGGGATGTCACTGAGAAGAGCCTGGCTCCATCCTCATGACACTTGCCCTTTACATATTTATAAACATTAATGAGGTCACCCCTCAGTCTCCTCTTCTCCAAGCTAAAGAGACCCAGCTCCCTCAGCCTCTCCTCATAAGGGAGATGTTCCACCCCCTTAATCATCTTTGTGGCTCTGCGCTGGACTCTCTCTAGCAGTTCCCTGTCCTTCTTGAACTGGGGAGCCCAGAACTGGACACAATATTCCAGATGTGGCCTCACCAGGGCAGAGTAGAGGGGGAGGAGAACCTCTCTTGACCTGCTAACCACCCCCCTTCTAATACACCCCAGGATGCCATTGGCCTTCTTGGCCACAAGGGCACACTGCTGGCTCATGGTCATCCTGCTGTCCACTAGGACCCCCAGGGGACAAGAGAACTGTCCCCAGTGGACAAGTTACTTCAAGAGAAACATTCATCTGACTTATTCTAGATATCTACTTTAGAAGACAATATCATGCCTGAAGCACCTGTTTCTTTCCACAGACTATAAAGTAGTCTAGACCACTAGATCATGAGGATCTACTCTGCAGACATCCAACAGCAGGTGAAGTGAGTAGCTATTCCAAGAGCAGAAAGGATCATTAATAAGTATCTCATTTGATCACAGTTTCATCCAATTTGACCTTGATCAACTCTGTTGCAAATCACAACATTTGATTAGACATTGGCTCCAGTCACACTAGATGAGCTTCATCTCCAACGTGGTATGATTGTGTTGTTGGACAGAAATTTGAAAATGCTTATAGGAGGTAATTCTTTTAATTAAAAAAAAAAACAAAAAAACAAAAAGACAAAAAAAGAGAAAAGGTGTTGCTTAAGAATGACTGATGAATGTATGGCTCTTCTAAGTGTTCATCTACCCAAGCAGATAACTAGTGGTATATGTCAACACATGAAACGATGAACGGATGAAACTGTTACCCATGGAGATGGTCCTGAAGAAGCCATATCCCTCAAACAAGCTGCAAGGCAAATGATTATCATCCCATAAGCCTAACTGGAACCTTCCTTAGGGCAAGGGTGGGGGAGGCTATGGAAACTTATTTAATTAATGAAGTGGTCCACATTATAGTTAAACCAAAAGCAGAAAAACAATTATCCACGTAACTGCTAGTTAGAGGACATTTCTTTTAATGACTTTGTTCCATTCCATTTTTAGATGCCATGAATTAGATGTGATGAGCTAGATACAAGGCTTTCCTACATAATTCTAAGCTAAAGAGTGCTGGATCATCTCTGCTTAATGGTGAAAATTACAGAGTGAGTGAGAAAGATATGTGTGTACGAAGCTGTATTCCCACATATGCACACTTTTTATTCTCCGTCCCCTGCATATACCATTAAAACAAAGGGCTCAGAGAGTAAAACAGTGGAGCATTAAAAAGCCATTAATCATTGCTTTGTATTTCTTGCTGCTAGATGTTAATTTCAATTTACCATCACCTGTTCAGTTCCCCTTCAGCGGAGTGGCTGGCTCTGTTCCTAAAGGCCAGGACAATGGAGGAAGGGGGAGAAAGTCACCTCAGGCAGAGATGGGGGGACGTTGAGGGTGGAGGGTCTCCCCTGGGACACCATTCTCCTCTTCCCTCTTTTCTCTGTATTTACATAGGGAATTAGATTGTCCAGATGGAGGAGCTTTCAAACTCTAGTGAAGGAGACAATGGCATTTCCCAGCTGTTCTTAAAAAATAAAAAAAAATAAGGAAGAAGCAAATTGCTGATTAATCATGTCTGGCCCACGGGGTAACTATTATTATCATGTTTTTGGGGGAAGATTCAATAGTGAGGAAATAAGGAGAAGTTAGCCTACTCTCCTGCCAGCCAGTTTCTACCTTCTGTGGAGATGACTAGCCAGTTGTGGGGACAGACCCACGTGCCATCCAGCCATGTAGGGGGGGTCAGGACTAGAGCCACCCCACTAGATGTGCAGGTGAGGGAATGGAGAGCTTCAGTGGGATGTTCTGTATGTTGGGGCATACCTTGTTCCTCCTGGGCTGTTGGTAAAGCTGGAAGTGACAATGCTCCTGGCTGAAACACCTCACTGCAGTGCCTGAAAGGAGCTGGGGTGATAGATCAGTCTGGGTTCATGAGGTGAGGTGTTAGCAGATGTTTCAGCTTGCTTTCTCCCAATATTTGTCATCATGCAATTAAGTGATAGGGTAAGGGTTTGTTATTTCTGGTCATGACATGAAGGAGATGTGTC
Organism: Nyctibius grandis; assembly: GCF_013368605.1. Lineage (NCBI taxonomy): Eukaryota > Metazoa > Chordata > Aves > Nyctibiiformes > Nyctibiidae > Nyctibius > Nyctibius grandis. Next base: position 3,894,185 of record NC_090662.1, on the reverse strand, counting down.
ATTGGGCTATAATAATAATAAGAAAACACCATCAGATTTAATTTCTTTAATACCAAAGTCCAGTTTTGGTTATTCTTAAAGTATCGACAAGTTCTGTTGCCTATTCCCACTGTCCGTCATTCCCTTAGGGACACTTTGTTCAGAGGATTAATTTCTTCTTGAAGTTATAGGGTCTTATGTTGGGGTTCAGGGTTACCTCAGTTTTCCCAAAGCAGGCATCCTGGCTTTCTCTACACTGCAAGATGAACCCCACGCTTCCAAGCAGGCAGGAACACATGGAGCTGTATGAGAGCTTCTCTCCATATTGTTGGTTCCAGCTCAGCTGTAGCATGACCACACAGCATCCACTCTGTGTTTAGGAGGGCTTGAACATGGGACTGAGAAGTATCCCACTATCCCCCATCACAAAAGCAGCAAAACCCTTCTAGGTCTTCTGGGATCCCAGAATATATGGGATGCCATACTAATATATATTTCTGGGCATATATATATATATATAAAAATATATATAATCTATCCAGCATGAATGGGTGAAGTGGAGAGCAGCACGGTGAGATGCTGAGTGCCTCTTCTAACTGTAGATGAATTGGTGGGTCTCATCTCAAAGTGACAGTGATAGTGCAGTGAGCAAGCAGACCAAGGAGGACAAGATCTGTATGTTCAGGGGATATGAGCATGTTGAGAGGGCACATTCCTTTAGGAGTAAAAAAACTTCCCTCTGATCCAGCTCTAGTTTCTGCTGGACCATATGTGGGAGTAGCCAGTGACATTGACAAAATATTTGGTCCCAGTGGAGCTATGTTGTTTGGCAGCAAGGTATGTAATGCCCCTCAATGTGTTATTTTCAAAGCTTGTTGCCAGGATATGTGTTTTATGACCTGGAGTGTGACAGAAACTTGTCTGAGCGAGCAAGGCCTGTTGGGGCAGCATTGGACCCAGTTAGTGCAGCATGTGCATTGTGTCTCTCTGGAGAGCATCCCAGTGAAATTGTCCTGTCAGCCTGCCCAGATCTCTGCCTGCAGTGAGGCACTGGTTCACTGTGGAAGGGAGCCCGAGAGCACATGGATGGATGCCCAAGAGACCAGGCACTTTGTGAAGAGAGGCAGAGTCCCCACTTGGCTGTGTGCATGCTGTGCTCAAGAAGAAAATGCTGAAGCAGGACACTATCTCCAGTGCCTCCTCCTATGAGCATCTCTTCAGATCCGGCAGATGGGTCCAGCATGGCGCAAAAACAATCAGAAATAGCTCTGGCAGAGCTCCCCGAGCGATTTCAGACCGTGCCTTCTCTGGCCATGTGGCCAAGCTGGAAGAAGTGTTGGAAAAAGTCAACTCTCAGTCTGCAGAGCCAGGATCTCATTAGGCATGGCAGAGAGGAGCATGGAAAACAAATACCTGGCACCATGATTTCTCTTTAGCAAGAAAAGCATAGATTTTGCTCTGGAGGCAAACACAGTATTTGCCACAGGTGTTCCTGCCTGTCATGTCCTGGTACTGATAGAAGTTCTCATTAAAGTAATCAGCTGTGGAGATGACACTGTTTGCGCTCTCAGCTTAGGCTCTGAATTGGTTTCAGGGTCCCTGAAATAGGCAGGCTGGTGAAGATGCTGCAGTATGCATGAGCCATAAGAGGGGTCTCGTATTAGCACCGACCTTTGGGGAAATGAAAGTGAAGAGACCGAAGAAGAAATAAAATAATATCAAGCCGAAGCCAGTGGAATGTCTCTTGCTTTGCCTGTTTTATTCATTGCTGCCTGCTTCCTTATTTACTGTTTATTTATTTACTTGGAGGCGAGGTGACCTTCAAAGCTGCTGCTTGTCACTAGCAGCCTCTTGGTTGCAAGTTGCATGTTAATTTTGGCTTAGACACTGAAACTGAATGTCCTAGGCATACTGCGGTGGAATCTGTGCCTCTCATTTTCTATGCTATTTAAAAGCAGGGGTCCGCTTTGGGTAGCCAGGCTGGATTTGCAGGCCTAAATAATAAAAGGCTGTAGGGAACATGTGGGCCCGATGATGCAAACTCCCCTCATTTTTATTCCACCTCAGCCCACTCATATAAAGGATGGTATAACTGTCTGCCATAGAGGGACTGTTTGCAGGTCCCACAGCAGATGTGGAAATGTTCTCTTCCTCCAAACTCTGTCTTTGCAGAGAGCAATCATCCATCTCCCACAGATTCAATGCAAGAGAGTTTATTTTCATTTTTAACGGTCTGTAAAACCAGCCATCTTTCTTCCATCCTTTTCCACTTACCAAGGAAGTCCACGCAGGTCTTCAAGGTGAGTTTACAGCCTCCAGAGCAGCAAGGTCACCGCAACGACAACCACAAATGCATCCACGTTGTGTCTGTGGAGAATGATCTACAGAGTGACTATGCTCATAGTGGCATGATGAAAGGAGGGACTTCCAGGGCAGGAGCCAAAGGAAAATATCAGATGTCTGTGGTATTTGTACCACTGCCAAGATGACAGCAATGATTTGTTGGCAGCCATACACTTCAAGCCAGGACCTTGCAAGCCAGGCATCTTGTGGCAGGGTCTATAGTGTGCCCTGGACATGTCCCATTTGGGACACTTCTCTCTGTTTTCTTTATTATTCCAAATAAATACAGTGCTCTGCTTAGTGTCCCGATTAATGCAGCCTGCTCTGGAGCAGGGGCTGACTCTGGGCTATTCTGAACAAATAATAACATTTCCCTGTGCTGTTAGACAGTTGCCATACTTCACCCAGAGACAAAGGTTTTTTTTCTGGGAGTGAAAACTTATCACCCTGGGTCTCACTTGCACAAACAGAAAATGTTACTTCTTTGAAAAGCAGAGGAAATGAAGGCAGGAAATGAAGGCAGGCAAAAAAATAAAGGCAGGAAACTAGTTTCTTGAAGGGGAGGGGTGTGAATGGTATAAAGTCTTCCTTTTCGAACCTTAAAAATTAATTATGGTGAGAATTATCCTAAACAGTGGAAATATTTCATTCAAGATATAGGTGCTCCTTTTGTGAACACGCAACCTTAACTTGGTGAACCCTACCCATAATTTAGGATGAACAGCCCTCTAGGAGGAGCTATTTCTTTCCCTTGGCAACAGGTCTGCTTCAAAGATAAGGATAGATGTAATAAGGGAAAAGGAGCTCTACACCGAACATTGGAAAAATGCATTACAACAGATGAGTGGCAACACAGACGCAAGCTGATTTCAGCTATGCTCTGATTTCTAACCAAGATCTTGAGGGCCTACTGCCGATACAGAGAAAGAGGGAATCTCCAGCAGAAAATCAGACTATTTTAGGTGTCTCTCCTGACTACAGGACAATCCTAGTGACTGGGCTCCTACCAGAGGCACATCAGCTCCATGACTTGATTTAGACAGATGATCCCAGGGCATAGAGGCAGCTCTCTGCAAAGGTTTGCTTTTCTGGACAAAGAAAGCCTGGAGCATGGGAAAGAAGGGGAGAGCCTGTGCTGGAAAACAGCAACCCCGAGACAGCCAGGCCAGTCCAATGATTTGAGGTAAGGTCTTAGAGCAATGCCCTGAATTCACCAGAAGAGCTAATGCAGCCCTCGGATGCATGTTGAGTTAGATGAGGCAAGACATTTTTTCTCTGGGTATGGAGGAAATGGGGAGACCCAGTTCTGATGTCCGTGAGTGCAAGGGAACATGCAATGCTTGGAGGAACATCAGAAGAAAGCAACAAAACCGACTCATAAGTCTGGAGGAAAATCTCTGACCAGGAGGTGTTTCAAACACCCTGTTCAGTTTATAAGAATAAAGTCTGAGAAGTTACCTCCTTACGGAGACAGGAGAGTGTCAGAGGTGGGAATGAAGACAAGCATAACTCAAGTCAGGCTGGAGGAAATAATGACTAAGGTGAAAAAGGGAGAAGATTTAACATGCTGGAATGAGCTCCCAAGGAAACTGGTGGATTTTCAGTCTCTTCAGAACAAACTCTGGAAATTAGGCTTTAGTTCAACACAAGGCACTGGGCCCTCGACGAGAGCAGGTGGGGAAAAACAAGTGGGTTATGATATAAAGGTAAGATTAAATAAGCTAAAACCCCTAGTTAATTTTAGGTATATAAATCTGTGAAATGAAGCTAGGGTTCAGGCCAACAGAAAGATGGTGGAGCCCTTTCCAGTTTCTGGAGCAAGATGCAAACTGTCTGAGCACTTTTAAGGCTCCATCACTCTGCAAAGTTTAATTTTGCAGCTGTACTCCGATAAAACAGGGGATAAATGGCTCCAGGTATGCAAAGTGAACAGGATGGAGCAGTAGTAGATGCAGAAGTGGGGGAAAGTCCTGGGGACTAAGCTGTGCTGCTACTGCTGCTATCAAGGAGCAGCACAACAGTTGTTCTCCCAGGAAGAGCTACACTAATTCCAGGAGTTACCAGTGCCCAAAACTGAGTGAAGGACATGACTTCGTAGAGCCCTGGCTTGGGTGGTGCAGGCAGTAGTCTGGTTTTCTCTGCTACACAACTGCCTCCTTCACCTATTCCTATGGATGGTCCTGGAAGTCAAGAGCTGAGCTTAGTTTTCAGCCCCAGCCTTTCCCAGATTTTAACTTGGAGGTTTTGAGCCTGGGCCCTTCTATATATTTTTTTACCAAATCACCAGCTCCTCTCTCTTTCTCACAGGTGCATGTTCTTCCCCGACCCCCACCGGCTTGCAAATATCTTGTCCTACCTCTGCAGCCCTGCCAGGCTCATCTAAGGCCTCATGATCTGCTGTCAGAAATTATAAAGACATTCCCAATTTCCAGGCTGAGCAGCCAGGATCACATTTGCAATCAGTTTTAATCACAAGTGTAACTGAGTGGATTGCAAGTGATAAGCCCCGTCTGCAGACAGCTGTGATGTAATGAATATGACAGTTCAGAATTGGGTCTGAAGGTTATTTTTGGGGAAGGCAGAGAACCACAAAATTAGAGTCAGCTCAGGGGAAAAAGAGAAAGATGAAAAGAGAGCCAGTGCTTCAAACTAACATCACTAAGAGATCCCCTCCCTGCCAGACAAGACAAGCTTAAATAATCAAAATTAATTTGTGGAGGAAGGCAGCCACTCAAAGAGAAATCAAACAGGTGACCACAGCTGGCACGAAATTTCACAAGATGAGAAGGTAAGAGGGCTGAAATGAAATAGCTACCAGCTGTCCCTGCTTTCATGAGCCTGGAGGAATAGAGACCCCTTTTCTCAAAATACTTGGATGCCGAATGCATGAGAAACACCCCTTTGAAAGAAGGGCCAGGAAAAATCACCTGGGAGCAAACCTGGCGTCTTCAAATGCATCAGTGATTTTTGCCAGATGCAAGTTACAGGTTAGCCAAGTGGCACATGTCAAGTGGCAGATACCACAGCCTCCTACCTCATGTTTCTCTTTTCCATGGCCACAGATCTGCAGAGCAGAGTCCTTGCTGCTGCTTCTCTCCTGCTGTGATGGCCACATGTTAGATCCAGCCTGGTCTGCAGTCCACAAGTACCCTGCATCTTTAGATGGAGAATTATGGAGCAACACAAGTGCAGCAGAGCAGTATGGGGCAGATGGTGCCTGCTGGGGAGCTTCCTTCCCATCACAAGGCTTGGCTCATCCACAGACCTAGTCATCTCACCAGCTGTGCTCCATTGCCCTGCACTGGGGACAGTGTTATTCCTGAGGCCTGGGGTCATGCTGTGACAGATGTGCTTTGCTGGAGCAGAGACTGAAGTAACTGGAAGGAGTGTTCTGATTTGCAGCAGAGGGGAGGAAAGACATTAGTCCATCAATTAAGCACTATCTTCTGGTCACAGAATCCATGGACTTGGGAAAGGTAGGGTTCATGATGTCACAAGATCTCACACAATAAATCTGCAATCACATCATTAGCTAAAGAAGGTTACTTTGGATTTGTTCCATTGAAGTGGGAATGAACACAGGTTTTTACCTCTATCAGTCCTGCCCTTGCTGGGTCATTTCAGGCCATTGGTCTATCCATCTGAAACTCTCCTCTTGTCACAGTGGATCATGGCATCACCCATTTCTGCATCCCGTGTCCTGCTGTACCGCTGGTGTGCTACCTCCTGGTCTGTCAGATCAAATCACTGGCTTCTCCCGCCTCCAGCCATTGCTAATATTCAATGAGTCAGAAAGGAGCTAAGATCAACTTGACCTTCATCAACAGGATGATGTCACATACTGAAAGACAGACACGACAAAGGTAACAGCAGGCAGTCTGATACCTCTTTTGATTTCTGTGTCCAGAATTGTAAACCACAATAAAAGTATCTGTTCCTAATGAAAATTCAGCTACCTCTGGTGACCTCAGTCTGCATGCTGCGTGCTTGGAGACAGGTATCAGTCCAGAGAAGATCAACCTTCTGCATACTCATGCCCTAAGTAAACTCTTCTCTAAAGCTGAATTGGGTGAAGGTCAGTCTGAGTAGAGGAAAGGAGAAAGGTGGCCAACTAATTTCACTTAAATTGTCTTTTGTTAAAAATGTACCTGGTGCCTTTTTGTCCTAAAATCCAAAGAGTCTGTGCACTTGTTGTCATAGGGAAGTAAATCTGACAGAACTGTTAATGTGGATTAGCTGAACTGCAAGAAAGCACAGGTATTTTTATTCAGAGTTACAGTATCCTTAGTCCGACTTGTCCTGACCCCTTTGGGCAGTTATTTTCCCCACAGATGATAATGCTGTTTAACTAGTCCACCTGTCCGCTATATTAACCACAGGTTATCTCTTCCAAATTTCTGTGTCCAACCCCAGCTTGCATGTTGCTTGTGCTGCTCTCCAGCCAACGGCTGGGGGATGCTATAAGAAGGAAAGACAGGTCTGATGGACTGTCATGCAGGACACATGGGTTCTATTTCCACTGGGTGAGAGACTTTAAAGTTATTGAATCACTCTGCGCCTCCTTGCCCCTTGTGTCTAAACACAGCACTGACAACCATCTGTTCTGCCTTCACAGCCAGCCCACATGTTTCTAAGATGCTTTTGGCACAAGCCTGGGTGGTGCAGGCTCTCTAGTGCATGTGGCCCCTCATCACCACTGCAGGGCTGAGGATAAAGAGTGCTTCCAGTGTTACAATGACAGCATCTTTGCTTGCAAATGGACACCGTGAATCCATCATAACAACTGGCCTCTACCTCAGCCAGTGCTTCATGGGAGATGGAGAGAGAGAACGAGCCGGGGAATTTGTAGGACACTAAGACAAAGACCTTTCCACAGTCATTCCATGACCCAGCTGGACTACAGGACCTGAGCTCTGGCATTTCTAGTTGTTCAAAAGGGCTCTGCTTTCTTCAAGCTATCTTCTGACTTACCAGTGAAAATGTTCAGCTCCATCCTTAGCAAACAAGCTTCCCACTGATTCTTTTTGCTTCTGGATGCCAGTGAAATATTTCTGAATCTTCTGCCTGCCTACATTTCCTTAGACTGGCTCACTAATATCCCACAACTGACTGTTTATTTTCCCTTAATAAAAGGAAAATAAAAAAAACAAAACAAAACAACCACAATTCTCCTTATGGACTGCAGTATGGAAAAATGGGCTGACACCTTTTTAAACCCATCCAGAGCAAGGATGTTTCAGCACCAGGATTTGTGTCTGGTAACTTTGGGCTCAGTCAGCTCTCACAGTTCAACTGGCATTTTAAAGACATTTTCAGTGAGTAGGAACAAGCGGTTGATAAAACGTCATCCACTCGAAGCTTGTTTATCTTTCAGGGGAATAATCTGAGCAAATGCAGATATATTCTCTGCAAGAACATAAGAAATGCAGTGTGAGGTCAGACTGATGGTCTAGCTAGCCTGACTGTCTACCTCAGTGGCCATATGAGAAGCCTGTTAGGAGCACATATAAGCCCAGCTACCTCCCATAGTTCATTTCCTTTGTAAGCCCCCATCATCAACAGCCACTGCATCCATGATTTTAGATGCTTTCCCCCTGCTTATCCTATTTATGAGAGTGGCCATGTGAAGTGATCATTCCCGGTCACATTTAAAGCCAACTGAGAAATGTTAATACTTTTAGGACATGTTTTTGGGGGTTCTTTCTCCTGAAATAGATGCCTTAAACTAGATGTTCTATGCTCTTTTAGTCCACTCTGACCATGAGGGGAGTGCAAGGTAACTAGCTCACATGTTGTCAAGTACTTTGCAATTGATCAAACTTTGGTGAGATGTCCCAGTCCCAGAAGAGGTGAGCATGTTTGCCTCTACTCAATAACTCATTCACTGTAAGCTGTTGTTGGACAGAAAGGTGACTGTGCTCCTTAACGAGATGCCTCAATCAAGTGAGAAATTCTAGCTGGGATAAATTAAGAACTTATAGTTTCCTTGACCTATCCTGTTCCAAGTGATTTTTGCTTCTGAAACCTCTCTTCTCTTGTATTGTGTTTACTCTGGAGGGGTTACAAATCCTCAACAAACCTGGTCTGCATCTGCACATACAGCTTCATCTAACACAAGGTTTCAGAAAGGATCCTAATATCCTTTACACTAGCACACAAAACAGTCTCCCACTGTTTCCAGCCCTCCAAGAATATCCATCTGGAGTTGGAGATCAGAGCTCTGGCATGTCACCCAATAGCATATGGACTTTAAAAATAAGGCCTCAAGGCATAATCAAGGTCAACTCCTGAGTGTTCCCTTTCACATGAATGGCTGGTCCAGAAGCTGAAGATCTGTCAGCAGATGCCTCTTCCTGCTGCATAACCAGACTTCGCACATCCACCCAGTGCCATCAGTGATACGTGCTGCTCTGCTGTGTGCCTCTGGGTTTCTCCTTCTGTAATCCAGATCACACCCTTTGTGACCCTACCCCCCAGAGACCCAACAAATCCCTTTTCAGACCGATCATCCAACAGATGCTGGTGCTGTGAATTGTCAAAAACCTTTGATCTCCACTGATCTCCTGGTAGGACCAAGCTGCTAAGTTTTTGAACTAGTCTGGACTGAAACTGAGAGACTATAATGACTGTCCTTGTGGGTATTATTTATATTGCTTTTGACATGGGTGGATGTAAGCCATACTCAAGTAAAAATGGTAATGACATTATCAGTTTTGGCCATCTTTTAACTCAATTCTCCTGAAAGAGAGTCAGCTTCAGCCTAAACAGGGAAGCTTTGCTATATATAGGGAAGCTGAAGTACAAGGAGATGTTGTGCCATGGACAAGGTCATACAGAAAAGGCAGTGGTGCAGATAACAGAATCACAGAATCACAGACTGGTTAGGGTTGGAAGGGACCTCTGTAGATCATCTAGTCCAACCCCCACCAAAGATCTCATGCCGTTTCCACTGTGACTCTATGTCTGCTGGAGCCTTGCACGGTCCCTTCTGCAGTTGAATTCTGGCACTGTCAATATTCTTTTGTACTGTTAAATCCTTTTCCTCTCTTAATCTGACCATAATACTGAAAGGAAATATCAACTCCATAGTACAAGTGCAAATCAGTGAGCTTTGATTCATGGTCGTACCTCCAAGAACTTGAGAAAATTTCTAGGAGTTCAAATCCTGCATAATATCACAGAGCAAATGTGAAGCATTAATGTGCAAAATCCTCTTCAGGAGGTTTGAAGCTGATCCAGAAAAGATGTCAGAGTCCTGCCTTCCTGAAAGTTCATTATGAATTTCTAAGTCCTTAAACACAAGCATTGAGGTGCCACCAGGAACAGAAGGGACACAGCTACAAGGTAATGAAAAAAAGATCATTAGGCAAGCTGTCCTGGGTAACAGTCTAGTACAGGATGTGATGGAGCATCCCAAGAAATCTGTGCTGGAAGGAGAATGGACATCTCTGGAGCCTGATTCTAATGACTCCAAGATGAGCATGGCTGGGAGAGTGAGGCTGACTGTGTCCATGACAGAATGAAGTCTCCATCCTTTAGAGAAGTTAGGAAATTAACACAATGGTCATTAACATAAAGCACACACTAGTAATGTCCATGGTGGATCACACTGTAGGTCTATCTAGCCCAGTACAGGGAAAAATATAAGGTCAAGCACAGAATAATGCCTATATTTTTACATCCTCTAGAGGACAGAATCTTAAATATTCCTAAGGTATCTTCGTGTTCACTAGGAATTCCATGAATCTTCTTCCCATTAAGTTGTTTAAATTTTTTAGAGCAAGTAAACTTTTAGCACTTGCAGTATCCCTTGGCAAGTGGGGATTAACTGCAGATTAATGGCACATTGTGTGAAGCAGGTGCTTTGTTCCGACCTGCTATCATCTCAAGCACCTTTTTTTGTCTTTTCAAAGATACAAAAAATAGTTGCTCTCTTTCATCCTCTTCATGCCACTTATAATCTGATAGACCATTATCATACTCTGCTTCTGTCATCTCTTATTCAGATGAAATACTCCTAGACTACTTCGTTGTTCTATACCTTTGATCAGTCTATTGCCCTTCTACATACCTTTTCCAGTTCTGCTGCATCCTTTCTGGGAGTGGGGACACCAGAGCTACTCAAAACATTCAAGAAGCCAGCACATATTGAATTTACCCAGGGACATATAAATGCTTTCTATTTTGATCTCTATTCTTTTTCTATTAATTCTTAACATTCAAATTGCTTTTTCTCACTACTATTGAGCACTGAGGTGACATATTCATAGAACTGGTGAGGCCGCATCTTGAGTACTGTGTTCAGTTCTGGGCCCCGCACTTCAAGAAGGATGTTGAGGTGTTGGAGCGAGTCCAGAGGAGGGCGACCAAGCTGGTGAAGGGACTGGAGGGTCTGTCCTACGAGGAACGGCTGAGGGAGCTGGGGTTGCTTAGCCTGGAGAAGAGGAGGCTCAGAGGTGACCTTAGTGCAGTCTACAACTACCTGAAGGGAGGTTGTAGTGAAGTGGGAGTTGGCCTCTTCTCCCAGGCAACTAGCGATAGGACAAGAGGACACAGCCTCAAGCTTCGCCAGGGGAGGTTCAGGTTGGACATTAGGAAGAATTTCTTCTCAGAAAGGGTTATTAGACATTGGAATGGGCTGCCCAGGGAGGTGATGGAGTCACCATCTCTGGATGTGTTTAAGAAAAGACTGGACATGGCACTTAGTGCCATGGTCTAGTTGACAGGGTGGTGTCAGGGCAACGGTTGGACTCGATGATCCCTGAGGTCTCTTCCAACCTGGTTGATTCTGTGATTCTGTGTGATTCTGTGAACTACCTATTATAAACATCAACTCACTCCTGAGTAAGTAATAGTCCATTCAAAACTCATCACTGTATGTAAAGTTAGGATTGCTTTTTTCACCCATGTGTAACACCTTATACTTATTTCTACTGAATTTCAGCTACTATTTTATCATAAAATCACTCAGCAGTGTGACTTCCCTCTGCAATTCTTCCACATCATCCCTCACCATTACTAACTTGTACAGCATCATCAGAAGATTTAAGTCACCTCATTACATCACTCAGCACCAACACACCTGAGTTACGTCTCCCTTAGGGGTATTTGCCCACTTTTCCATCTTGAGGACCAGGTTCTGTTGTAAGTATCAGCAATCCAAACCCCTACAGGGAAGCCAGACTTATGCTATTTGTTTCTCCAAGTTCTTGGGTACAGGCAGGTAGCACTGACACAAGTAATGGCTTTGCCTTTATCTGTGAGTGGTGAGTGCATGTGCTGAATTCAGAGCAAGCTGTTTTGAATAGGATGTGAAACAGGAGCCTCTGTGTGTGCACTTGCCTGTGTATCTTTTTATCTGCTGCTTTTCACTGGTGTGTATGTGACTCTGTGTGGCCTTCCTCTGAATTTATTTTGCTTGCTTTTAAATTGCAATAATAATACTATTGTTAAAAAGAAACCTTCTCCTTTAAATTCCCCAATGCCAAGAAATGAACTTTGAAATACGAAGGTTAGCAAAGACTTTGGGAACAACTTTGAAAGCAGCTAAGCTGTAAGCGATCGCCTTGTCCTTTAATCAGATGTTTGGCTTTGCAGCTCCAACCATCTTCACGGATTAACTCCCATGAACTTTCTGAACTGCTTTTATGGAAAAGCACATCAAACAGATGACTCTGCTAAGAAGGAATTAATCAATTAAGCAGAAGCGGAGTAGCCTACTCTCTACTGACAAACTGGTCTACTGACACCTTCCTCCTTCCCACCTCCTCCCTTCCACCTTGCTTTAAAATTTGTTTTCTTTATATTAGATGAAGGAGATTGAAATTTAGGTGTAGGTTCACCCCCCACACAGCTTCCCTTCCTGCCATTTTTCTTCTAAGATAAATATGTTTTGCCTAGTCTGTAATTGTGAGCTCTGCAGGGACCAGCAGTCTCCAGTTGTGGCAATATTGCTGGTGTGCATTTCCTAGTGAGCCAGGATGAATAGACTGAACGATCGTGCAGTGCCTTGGGTGATGAGCATTTGTCTCCCTGGTGGAGAGTAGTAGGTTTTCTGTCTGTCTCTCCAAGAGAAGCTATTTAGGATCTGGCATTTCCGTAGCTATCTCAGAGGCCAGCTGTGGGTCCTGGTAAATCAGTGAGGTGGTAACAGCAGTGTGGCTGGTATCCCTCAGACTGAGTGGGAACCAGTTGGATGCTAAAGGTGCAGTGGGGTCTTCTAGCAGATTACCAAACTTCATGCCTAGGAGAAGACAAAACAGGCTCAGCCATGCTGCTGCTGCCAGGCACAAGAGGAAGCTACAGGATAAAGGGATTCACACTGTGCTGTATGACAGCACTGCTTGGGCACGTCCCTGCTAAAGACTGCTAAGTACTTGTTGAAAATCTCAGGGTTTAGCCTCAAGAGGCATCTATGACCTCATGTGTTCTCATCTGTGGTGACTGACAAGCTGTGGGCATCATTGAGGATGTTGAGCCTAGTGGCTGAGGGATCTGAAATGGGAGCAGCCAGCTGGGATGCAGCTCAGTTCTCCACGTCTGTGTGGTCTTGGGTGAGTTGCACAGGCTTGGATTCAGTGTACAGCTTTAGCCAGGTAACAGACATCTGATCTAAATTGGTCTTCTAGGGGCTTTCTATTGTCAATGGAGAAAGAGAGGAATTTCCAACGAGAAAATTACCCCTTCCTGAATTAAGTGTGCAAATCAGGTAGTATGAAGTGTTCACTGGAGATGTGAAGGAAGGAACTCGAGTGACTTGCCAGCCATCATGCTCCTACATGCCATCATAAATATCTGTACCTATTTAGGGCACTCACCAGTGTTCTAAAATTGGATTCACAGTATTTAGCTCCTCTTTGAAGGACAATATAGAGAAACTAGGGATGCAAGCTCAGATTTCCTTTTTTTCTCCAACAGATCAGTCTTCTTTTGACTTGAAAATGGATGATCTTTCATGACAGGAAGAGTTATGAAATTATAGTGTTGCTGCAGATGGCATTTAAGGGAGGTTCCTCCCATCTGTTTGCTCTTGAGAGTGTTAAATTCCTGATGTTATAGATGACTGTAAAAGGCAAAGCATATTTCCAAGAACATGAAGTCTGAGCTACCATATCAGCCTTCACAGCCACATGGACAATAAGCAGGGAGGCAGACTGCAGAAGTTTGGCTGTATGGCCTCTGTAAGAGCAATTGGCCCTGCCTTCTGCAAGACAAAGTGACCTCCTCCCAGGAAAAAAATCTATCTACAGCTTCAGGAGTACTTGGAGTCCAAGTCACAACCTTTGTTAACTGGAGAGCTGGAGTTTCTCTTGCAGAAATAAGATCATTCCTGTAGTTCTTCTCAAAAATAATCCTTGTAATCTAGACTAGGATAGAATGCATCATCAGGCCCTTCTCTCCCCCTCACATTCACTCCATCATATCAAGTGATCAGGAGACTTCTTAATACTTCTGTTTCTTGTCCATACTGGTCCTTGAGGGAGGCTGATCTGCAGGAGGTGGTGAGAGTTTTTATTCTAATTCTCACCCTAAAACAATTCCTTGTCTATTTATCCTAATTTTTACTCATGTTAGCACTGTCATTTTTCATAAGTACCTCTTCATCCTCCCTGGTGCTTATCCCAGGTGTATTTAGAAAAGTGATTTTATAAATGGAAAAGAGCTGTTGGCTTTTAGCTTGTTTTCAGCTTATTTCCAGCTAGGCAGGTGTTTGAAGCATGGCTGTGGAGGTCTCAGGTGGTAGGAAGATGGAAATGTATCAAAGAACTAGTTGACATCAAAGCAATTCTTTCACAGAGAGCTCTCTCCCTCTTCCAAATAATGCTTCATTAGATTCTGTACGATATCTCTTATTTCTGGATATAACAAGAATGCCAACGGTCTAATAACTTCTGCTAGCCATGCATGGCTACTTTCCTGCTGTCGCTCATCTGGCTCTATGGATGATTCAACCTTTAGGTTATAGTTTGGGATATAACTCTAGTTTTTCAACTCAACCTTTCCCCAATGAATATAGAGGTGCTGGAACTTCCTTACAAGGCTGATAATGTAACTCCAAACACGGGTGATTTCCATGCTTATGTCTAGTAACCTGAGCCAGTGTTCAACCACCCTCACAATAAAAAAAAGGTTGTTTTATTATTTTAAACTTTTTTTTTTATTTTAATTCATGCCCATTGCCTCTTGTCTGTTCACTGAGCACCACTGAGAAAAGTCTGGCTCTGCTTTCTTTACACCCTCCCGTCAGGTATTTATACACATTGATAATGTTCCCTTTTTAAGATGAGCCTTCTTTTCTCCAGGCTGAACAGTCCCATCTCTCTCATCTTGTCCTCATATACCAGATGCTCCAATCCATTCATCACCTTTGTGGTCCTTTGCTGGACTCTGTCCAGCACGTCCATGTCTCTCTTGTACTAGCTAGCCCAGACTGGAGATAACACTCCAGATGTGGCCTCACCAGACCTGGGCAGAGGAGAAGGATCTCCCCTCCTCAACCAGTTGGCAATGCCCTTCCTTAAAAAAGTCCTGTTTTCAAACACTGAGATCCGAAAACAAATCTGTGCTGTCTGTTTGAGAGCTACAGCACATAGCTGAGTGGCTTCAATGTCCATCACACTTAGTCCTCAGCTAAGATATTTTTGTAGCAGGGAATTCCAATAAAGTTAGGGTGTCTGCAGCATTTTTAAGGTTTGTCAAGATCACTCCTGCAGCAGTAAGCACTGATGTAATGGCTTGTGAAGAAATAAAAGGAGAGGAGAAAGGGCATTTTATTTTTGGATTGAGAGTTAAGACCTTTCAGATAGTACTATTTCCTGACTTAAATGAGCAGGGTATCTTGATCCAATCTTTTTCATTGCATTTTTGTCCCCAAATCATAGGATTTTTATTTTAAAGGACACAAACCTGCAAACATTGTACCCAGCTCTGCTTGAGCCTTCTGGAAAATAATATGCCAGTTTTGGAAAGGATTGCAACAAGACTGGGCCTGTGGTTTGTATTTGTATGTCATTTAGAAAAATAAAAAGTGGCTGATCACAGAGAGAAGGCTCTGCAGGTTCAGTGCCCCTCCATTTCATGACCCTCAAAATGTTGTTACCAACAAAAAGGACACACTATACCTGTAGAAAAAAAAAAAACCTCTTATTGTTAGCCTAATTACAGTATCAACAGTTGGATAGAAATATAATATTTATTATTAGTCCTGTTACACTAATACTAACACTCACAGTCCAAAGTAGCACAGAAAAGCATCATTAATAAAAAAGGCAAAATCATTATGCAAAATAACTTCCCTTTTTTCTGGTGTGATGCTCACCTTGTTAGCATCCCTCCAGCACGGCAAGCCCAGAGATGTCCTGAGACCTTGCAGTGTTGGGTCAGTGCAAAGTCTTCTGCTAGTGATGGCCAAAATCATACTGAGTGGGCTGCAAGTGATTCATGGTTTCTGGGAGGAAGTGGGATTAGGAACTTTTAGCACTTGCAGTATCCCTTGGCAAGGGGGGATTAACTGCAGATCAACTGCGCATGTGCGAAGCAGGTTATTTGTTCCGACCTGCTATCACCTCAAGCACTGTTTTTTGTCTTCTCAAAGAAACAAAATATAGTTGCTCTCTTTCATCCTCTTTATGCCATTCATAATCTGAAAGACCTCTGGAAGTCCCTTCCAACCAAAATGATTTTATTATTCAATGAATGAAGCCTTATTATATGGATGACACCAGTATCTAGAAAGGAGCATGCGCATGCCTGGAGTGAGTGGAAAACAGTCACTATTGTAGGGGCCCGTGCCAGGATCTGGACTGCAACATGCAGATCTGATGGGGAGGAGCAGTGGATCTAGAAACAAACACGTACACACATCTCTAGCACAACTGCAAGGCATTGCTGACATCTGAGCTTGGTGGGCAAGGTCCACAACCAGCTGCCCAGACTGAAGCTGATCCACTTGAGTCAATCCCATGGGGACAGTGAGGGCTCAAGATGGGCAATCCAGGCTCCCACAGCAAGTCTGGAAATGAGATATGGGCTTTTTCTGCCTTACGGCTATGCACAATGTGCTAATCAATGTGCTTGGTTGTCATGATGAAGGACAGCAGAGCCATGTCAACACATAGTCCACTCTTGTCTATAGCAGAACTTCAAGGTCTTCTGCATCACCATTCCTTCCATGTCCCACATTGCAGCAGAGGCAAGTTCAGCTATTGTATTGATGGGACTGAAGAAAGCAGAAAATAAATGAAGATGGAAGAAGAAAATAAATGAAGACTTTCACTGAGACAACCAGCTGCACTTTAGCATGGCTGTAATGCAGTGAGTGGGATCCAGTTGCCTACACAGACATTGAGTGCGGTTTGAGATACTCCAGAGTGTCCTGCCTGGCCTCTACTACCAGCCCAGAAGAGCAAAGTTCTCCAGTTGGTCCTGTGCAATATCTGCCAGCCTCAGACACCCCAGGGCATCTCAGATGGCACTCGGTGACACATTTAGAAAAGCACTTCACAACTCCTCTGACCTCCAGGCCAGGTGGGCTGTCTGAAATCCACCACTTTTCTAAATATAGGCAGGTACCAGAGGAAATGTCTGAGCTTTGCTGGGGCTGTTGTCTCCAAACTGTTCCAAAGTTAGAAATGAAAGAAGAAAAAATATTTCTCATTAACTGCTGGGCTCAGAGGCCTGTTCATCTCAGTTTCATGAGAAACATAACTGAAAGCCAGGTTGTTTTTCACTTCATTCTGTATTTGGGCTCATCCCCTTTGCCACAACTTCCCACAGCACTTTTTAATGTTGAGCACAAAAGCCTGTTTTCAAAGAACATCTTTTCCTGTGGTTTTGATCTGTGATATCCTAAAGAAAGGAGGCACGGAGCAGCACGTAACACATCAGAGTTTGCCACCTGGTAATGGCCTCCTCCTACTCTCTTCCTTACTTTTACAATTTCTTAAGCCTCCTTTCCCTTTCAGATATCTTGTAGAAGAACAGTATATAGGATAAGCACTTGCTGTCCTGTTATAAAGCCCAGAGGATGTCTTGTAGAGGTCTATAGTCAATGAGATGTCACACTAGCATGTATAGCTCAGGTCTACTACCAAAGCACGACCTGCAGATATTTATCAGGGGGGACTCTACCTCTTAATGGAGGTGCAAACCTCCAGCACTCGTTTCTGAGCTGGTGGATGGTATAATGCTTTCCCTGCCATCCCTTTCCTGATCATTCACTTTTACTTGGTGTTTTCAAGGAGTTTGACTCATCTAAATAGTTACTAGGCTGTTCTCATTTTCAGATGTTTGCTTTTTTGTCCTGATCTCAGCACTGACAGAGTTACAACTTCCCTCAGCAGCATTGCAGGCAAACGGGAAAGTTCATCTTGTTCTAAGTGGAAGGGATAAGCTTTGTGCTGAAATAAAACTACACTCTAAAACATGCTGACCCCAGAGTGCAATCACAGAATCACAGAATCACAGAATCAACCAGGTTGGAAGAGACCTCAGGGATCATTGAGTCCAACCATTGCCCTGACACCACCATGTCAACTAGACCATGGCACTAAGTGCCATGTCCAGGCTTTTCTTAAACACATCCAGAGATGGTGACTCCACCACCTCCCTGGGCAGCCCATTCCAATGTCTAATAAACCTTTCTGAGAAGAAATTCTTCCTAATGTCCGACCTGAACCTCCCCTGGCCAAGCTTGAGGCTATGTCCTCTTGTCCTACCGCTAGTTGCCTGGGAGAAGAGGCCGACTCCCACTTCACTACAACCTCCCTTCAGGTAGTTGTAGACTGCAATAAGGTCACCTCTGAGCCTCCTCTTCTCCAGGCTAAACAACCCCAGCTCTCTCAGCCGTTCCTCATAGGTCAGAATCCTGGACAGACCTTCTGTATCTGTCCCCACACTGAGTCCATAAATCTTCCTGTGTCTTGCAAACAAACATGGGACTGAGACTCCTTGCATCTGCTAATGCTGATGGCACGTGATACTCTGGTTGCTGCTGAAGCACTCACTTGGCTTCTCCACAACAGCCTATTTACACACGAAATGGGGAACCCTTCCTACCTTTACAAGGCTTATATTTTGACTGGATTAGAAAGGTTAATTATAGCATGTTTTACAAGTGCTGCTTAGTTCAATGACTTCAGAAACAGAGAAGCAATCTGTTGCATCACTTCATCTCTCACTAACGAGCTTTGTTTTGCTCTAGCCATCAGGCCTGATGATTTGCAGTGGTCATAGCCAGGCTCTCCTAGATGAAGCATGGCATACACGGAGACCTAGTGACAAAAAGGCTTCCTGTACACCTGTGTCTAGTAGCAACAAGGTCAAGGACTTGTTGCTTGTTGGTAACTTCTCAGACTGCTCTGAGTCAATGAAGCAACAAGTCATCATGGTTCAACCATGGAGTTCCCCCAGCCATGCTGAACCATCCATCTGCTCTGAGGTAGTGAGAGGGAGAATTACCTGCACTTACCATGGACCTCTGAAAGCCCATCACTTGGAGAAGGATACAAGGTGATGGTGTTACTGGTCAGGGCACTTGCATACACAGTAGAGGAGAAGTGGAAAAGAGGGAAGAAGTGGAGGTGAAGTGCTGCTGACTCTTACTTGCAGATGGGCCCTCTGTGTTGCTGGTTTCTCTAATTCATGTGTGGACATGTTGAGACACCTGGTCTGCACCAGACAATGAAGGGCACAGGTGTGCACAGGTGAGAGGTTGTGACACCCTGGTGAGAACTTTCTTGAATGATTCACATGTCAGCACAGTGGACAGCAGCTGGGAGGTCAGCGGAGGCTGCAGGGAAGAGAAACAGCCCATAGTGTAAAAATTAGGAGCAAACTGATGCTGAGGGATGGAGGTTGCATGACTTCAGCTCCCTCTCTGAGCCCTGAGGAGGTGTGACACAACTGCAGCTTGGTGAGGCATAGGTTTAGGAACCAAAAGCACCTCTTTCAACATCTGTTTTATCCCATCTTGAAGCCCCTGCTTTATCCCACCTTGAAGCCTTTAGGAAAGCTCTTCTGGTTTTCACTTGCAGGATATTGCTTCTGGTCTGGTCTCATGCATCTCTCCCTGCCTTATCCTCGTGCTCATGGTGCTGGCTGTCCCATCATGTAGCCCCTCTTCTCTCAAGCTGAATTCAGAGGCCATCTCCCAGACCCATATCACTTTCCTACACCAATGGCCTCTTTATATCCTAGATTTCACCTTAACAGTGGTGGAGTCTACTGGCAGATTTGATATGGATGGATTAGGGACTGATGGGCTTTATTCCCTGATTAACTCCTCTCTACCCTTCAGAACCAGAGTAATTGTGAACCAGACATCCCAGGAGGAAGGACTGGTGGGTTTGGGTTAATTTTCCCTTCCCTGCCCTGCTTCATCCTTATTGTGACAAGAGGAAGAAGGGAACAGCAGAGGGGATGCTCGATTCCTCATCTGACAGTACTCCTGGAAGGTCACAGGAACACCAGACTGTGATGAGACTGGCACATTTTTAATTCTCTCTCATTACAGCCCCTGTTAAAGCTACATTACAATAATTGCTTTAGTTCTGCTACGGTATTTTCAGGTCTCTTAATGTAGCTGTCAGCTCAGTGTGCAGGGAACTAACACCAGCCAAAAAAAAAAAAAAAAAGAAAGGAGAGGAAACACTCAGGTGAAACCCTGGTAGACTAGCAGAGAAGGTCCAGATCTGGATCAAAGTTGGGTGAGAGGCAGGAGATGGTGAAGTCCAGGTTTGACAAGGGTGCTGCTCAGATCCTGCTGCTGAGGGACCTCTGTGAGCTGGAGACAAGGTTTAGATTCTCACATCTCACACTGCAGATTCCCACAAACCCACCTCTGGTTAGAAAAATGGTGGGGTTTCACACTCTGCAAAGTCTGGCACAATGGAAAGGGGATACTGCAGTGGCATTTTGCATTTGCTTGCGATGTTTTGAAGCACCCCTGCATACCTGGGTCACTATGGGGCACTCATTCTAACAGCCCTTTCTTTTGGGCAGCAATCTGGGATTAAGACACCTCTGTGGATTCAGTGCAGGATAGAGATTTACTCACAAGACACAAACCCCGAGTCTCAGTGATAGGATGAGAAGAAATGGCCTCAAGTTGTTCCAGGGGAGGTTTAGATTAGATATCACAAAAAATTTCTTCACTGAAAGGGTTGTCAAGCAGTGGAACAGGCTGCCCAGGGCAGTGGTGAAGTCACCATCCCTGGAGGTATTTAAAAGACATGTAGATGTGGTGCTTAGAGACATGGTTTAGTGGTGGATTTGGCAGTGCTGGGTTAATGGTTGGACTTGATGATCTTAAAGGTCCTTTCCAACCAAAACGATTCCATGATTCTGCGATTTCAGCCTTGGTCCCTTCTGCAGCCACTCCTGGCTTTTTTTGTCACCATCCTCAGTCAAATGAACCATCTCTGGCTGCGTTTTCCATGCTTGCACTGCTAGAGCCACCTCACAGCCCCTCTTCTTGCAGCCAGCCAGCTTTGCCTCCCAACCCCTCATGCTGCCCAACATCTGCAACAACACCCACACCCCAACACGTGGCTCATCAGCTCGTCATGTAAACCCTCCCTCCCACTGCAAGAGAAACACATCAACCTTCCCACCCTCAAAAATGCTGCCCTAACCACTGCTCACTTCAGAAAACCATGAATACCACACAGGCACTCCCTTTAAAAAGCAGACACTCCTTCCCTCCCATACGGCCACGCTGCAGCTGCAGGCAGCAAGCCCTTCGCTTCCAAGTGTGTTTCCCTCCCCACATGTGCTGTGCATTCAAAAGCATGCCCACCATGGAGACATGCCCCTTTCTCAAACCCACACCCTTCCACACACAACACAAACACACGCTTTTGCACTTTCTCCATTCCCACAGCCATCCGTTATTCATTAAGGTCTCTGTAGGAATTTTCAGCTATGTGAAGAATTGTTCATAATTAGTTAAAAAGAAAGAAAAATAAAGTCTCCTAAGCTGTCAGCAATCCTCCAGAAAACCAGCAACAGATCTGAGCGCCATTTGGTCTAATTAGTCTTGATATTTCACACAACATATTTCTCAGTTTTCGGTGGAGAAGGGATTAAAAAAAAACCCTCTGAGGAGAACGGAAGTATTTTTGTAGAGACATTCGGTGGCAAAGCCAAAGGGAACTCTTAATAAACAAATGTGCATTTATATTCCTTTACTGATTCTTTCGCAACAGTTGCTTTGTCTTCCACTTCTACAGGCATGTGCAGGCCTGGGGTGGGGCCAATCTGCAGGTAGCATGTATCAGAACAGTTATTCCTTCAATATAGACTTCTTAATGCAAATATAGACTTTCTTCTATGCATTAAGCTGCATAGCCTCATCTGCTATCCATTGTTTAGGCCAGCGCTGGGAGGATCATGCCCTTGTGCTTTCACTGAGACCTCAGAGTGGTTCTTGCTCCTGGCCAGGAGCCTCTGCAACATAATTTAGGCCTTGCTGCATTTGGTCTTGAATGGTTCAGGGACACAGAAGAACTGAGGGACTAGAGGAAGGTAGTAGTGCCTCATTTTATATGCTTAGGCACATGTTTTTGGAGCAGTCCACTGCAAAGTTACACTCATAAAACCAAAACTGCATCCCAGCACTCTGTGCAGCTTCCCTCAACATCAGCTTTGCCCGTGTAGCTCTGAAGCCATATCATCAGCCCGTGCTCTCTCTTGAAATGGAGTTCACCTGAGTTGGGCCATCATGGTGGCTGAGCTGCACCTCCTTGGAGTTCCTCCTTTGCAGCCTGACAAGCAGCAGGTGCTTGGGAAGATCTGCAGAGGCTTTGCTCTGTCCAGGTGGGACCTTCTATGCTACAGCTCTAGGTGGGAGAGGGAGTCTGACCAGACAGCATGGCAAAGAAAAGCTCTTCACTTGTTTTCATGCCTGTTTCTGGGATTCAGATCTCCTTTACCGGAGCAGAAAGGATGTTTTTATGGTTGCCTTTATCATTTTGGGCAGTCCAAACGCTAAAGAAGGATGTGACACTCATTGGACTGGGCTGGGTCACAGAAGGCCTGGCTATGGCAGGATCAGTCCCCGCTGCAGTCTTGGGAGCCAGTCACAAAAACACCCACTTGAGCACAGGACTTCCAAGAACCTGAGACTGCTTTTCAGTTCGAAATGTACACTGTCCTTTTTCTCCTCTTGTTCCAGTTAGCCATCTGCATATGATGAGAGTCCTTTTTACTTCTTCATCGTCTTCTTCTTCCTGTTATTATTATTATTGTATTGTTATTATTATAGTTGTTTTTAATTTATCTTATCTTATCTTACTTATTAAGAACTGTTGTTCTTAATAATTGCTGCAGGGAGAAGCTCAGAAACAGGTAACAATTAAAAACAGGAGTGGGCACCAGGAAGAAAGAAGAGGTGATGGTGGAGAATGAAGAAGGGAGAAAAAAGAGAGTCCAGATATTCCCAGGGGAGAATATGAACAAAGAATATTTGAAGGGGCTTTTTTAAGTCAGTCTTACTTTGCTTTCCAAGAATGTCCGGAAAAGGGAAACATTCATCCTATTTGGAGAAATTTAAACCCACAGGATCTGTGGGACAGACAGCCCAGCCTGGGGAAGAACAGTTCTGGTGCCAGACTTCCCTGGAGCGCTGGAGGCTACTTGGGTCTCCTGTGGAGGAGGAGGCATCTAGCAGGAAGGAGATGAGGGTGAGATGTTCCTCTGTGGTGCCCATCTGCTCCCATCGCTCCAGGAACCAGTTGTGCTCCATGGTGGATGGATCCCTGCTGAGGGCACAAAAGCTTCAGGTATCCCAAGCCGGACCTGGTGTAAGCAAAGGGCTGGCAGAGGAAAGGAGTGAGAGTGAGAAGCGTGGTGCTGATGAAAAGCCATGTGGTTTTCTGTTTTTCTGGTCACCTCCCTTTGCTGTCCCTTCAGCTCAGGACACATCCCTTCCTCATCCTCAAGGACAGGCTTGCCACACTACATGAGAAGGGTACAACATCTCCTCTACCCACCAGAAAACATAGCATAGCCTGTTAAGGTAATTGCCCATCTCTTTCCACTGGAGCAGTGTCAAGAAATCCAACCTTGCGTCCTGCTCTGGAGGTCCCAACGCAAGGATATGGAGCTGTTGGAGTGAGTCCAGAGGAGGGCCATGAAGATGATCAGAGGGCTGGAGCCCCTCTCCTATGAAGACAGGCTGAGAGAGTTGGGGCTGTTCAGCCTGGAGAAGAGAAGGCTCCAGGGAAACCTCATAGCAGCCTTCCAGTACCTGAAGGGGCTACAGGAAAGCTGGAGAGGGACTTTTCACAAGGGCATGTAGTGATAGGACGAGGGAGAATGGTTTTAAACTGAAAGAGGAGAATTTAGATTAGATATTATAGGAAGAAATTCTTTCCTGTGAGGGTGGTGAGATACTGGAACAAGTTGCCCAGAGAAGCTGTGGCTGCCCCCTCCCTGGCAGTGTTCAAGGCCAGGTTGGATGGGGCTTTGAGCAACCTGGTCTAATGGAAGGTGTCCCTGCCTGTGGCAGGGGGGTTGGAACTAGATGGGCTTTAAGGTCCCTTCCAACCCAAACCATTCCATGATTCTGGGAACCTGGGAACCCAGCTTGCGTTTCATCCGGGTCTGCAGCCTGGTGGCTGCGTACCCACAGCAACACCATGGCAGCTGGTGCAGCAGCATCACCCATATGAGTGGCTTCAGCCCCACGTAGATTGGCTGCCGAAGGCAAGTGTGGGAGGGGACAGGGAGGAGGCGTGCCTCCCACATGGCCATGGGATGATGTTATCGTCAGATGAGGAGCAAATGCTGTGGGAACAACCTGGGGCCCAAGGGAGTCTGGAAGGGCTTTTCCACATTTCTGACACACATCCAGTGGCTATAACTCAATTTATACAAGGAGACAGCTTTCTAATAGAGGCATTTCCTTCTACAGTCATCCAGAACTGTAAAAAATGAAAAACATTGTACCGGAAGAAAGGCTTCTTCTCTTTCTTTCTTTCTCTTTCTTTCTTTCTTCTTTTTCTTTTTCCTTTTCCTTTTCCTTTTCCTTTTCCTTTTCCTTTTCTTTTTTTCTTTTTCTTTTTCTTTTTCTTTTTCTTTTTCTTTTTCTTTTTCTTTTTCTTTTTCTTTCTCTTTTTCTTTTTCTTTTTCTTTTTCTTTTTCTTTTTCTTTTTTCTTTTTATTACTTTATGGTTTTTTTAATATTTTTCTATCTCCTAATCCCCTCTTTTCCCTATCCCTCTTACAAGTCCCATGAACTGTAGCCTGCCAGAGGACATGCTGACAGTCAGCAGGGCACACCAGCCTTGGTCTCACCCAAGGATTTACCTACCGCAGGGGCTGTCTGCCTCCAGCACAGCTTCCTGCATCACTGCTGCCTCCTTCCCCAGGGCAGAGCAGGACTGAATGCTTTATGTGCCCTTGTCACCAACAGATTAATGAAAGCTGGAAGGACAGAGGGGGGTTCACAGCACGCTGAACCGTGACTGGATCCCACTGCCACCCACCCCTCCGTCACAGAGATGATTTCTGGCTCAATCTCTCACCCTGCCAAGAAGCACAACAAATGGTGGGAACTGGTGATAAAAATGACCCTGTTCATTAAGCAAAGGGCTGTCATAGTCAGTATCCATAAGATGGACTCATTCCCCTGGGTTTTTCCCCATGATGGGGTTGTGGTGCTGAGAAGGCTGAGTACAATTTGAGCTTTCCACACCTAATTGTTTAGGCCAGCACAGCCCAGCTTTATTTCGCAGCTCCCTTTGACATAGTCTTAGAAAATACATCTTCATTTCTAGTAAGACAAGCATTATACATTTCCTTGCACACAGGCATCTTGTGCTGTTTGAGATGCTTTAGCATATCGAGGCCAGCAGATGTGACACAGCCTATGAAACTCCCAAACCCTTTGGAAATGGTACTGGGGCCAGGTAGGAAATGTGGTATCTCAAAGAGTGCCCAGCACCTATTTGTAGACAATCGAAGGGCCTGGCTGCTCCCGCGCTCAGCAGGGGCCATGCAAATTCTTCCCCATGCTGGAAAATCTCTCACGATTTGATTTGCACAATATTGCTTCAAATTTCACAGTGCCTTGGAAGGAGGGAGATCTGAAGTCACCCCAGAATGTCATGACAGCTTTCTTCACTCAAAGAGTGCCACCACCATGGCTCTCTTCAAGACTTTCTGGCAATGAGGAAACAAAAATGTCAGGGAGCAAGAAGTTATTCTAAATAACTAAGGTCCTTACTAACATGCAAATCAATATAATAATCTAGGATGAAGTTGCAGCGCTTGTTCATGTTCCCTAGCCTCAGTTTTGTGGCATTGCCCGTACTTCTTCACAGCATTTTTAGACTCAACAAAAATTTATGCAGAAAAATCAATCTGTATTGTGACTTAGTGAAAAAGTGTAGAAAAAGGAGGGGAAAGCTTGACATTTGGGTATTTGTTTGGGTAAAATGATGCATACTTGACTTCCCCTTGGAAATCTGCAGTTTATCATCTCTGTCCCAGCTGTCTGGAAATCTGAGAAGGAATTTGGATGTCTTGCACCGGAAGAACAGGTGGATTTTGGAAACGCCATTGAGGTGACTAAGGTACTCCTGAGACCCAGACTCCCAGGAGCAGCTGATCACACACTCCAAGACTGAATTTTCACTGGAGATGGAAGCAGTAGAGGGACTGAAGAATGAGGAATTGCAAGAGAAATTAGACGAGGAGGGAAAAAATATAATCCCCAAAGACATTTCCAAAATACAAAATGCATATCTGTTAGGAGGGACTGTGGAAAAGATGATGGTGATGATGATGATGATGATGATAATGATAATAATAACAACAACAACAACAACAATAATAATAATAATAATAATAATAATAATAATAATAATAATATTGAGGGGATTTATTGTGAACACTTCCTTCAGCACCAAGCAAGAAGGCAGTAACCCAGAGCAACTAAAGAGCTGTGCCTGATGTCTACTTGTCCGAGCTGGGGGACATCATGATGCTGGCCCTGGGACCAGAGCAGGCACCACTGTCCCCACCACTACTGCTTGCTGGCAGCAACAGGAGCAGCAAAACCGACCCTCCTATAATCTCCTACCTGCCTCTGAATCCCTCCTTTTCTCCCTTGTCCCTCTGGCAGGAATAACTTGGCCAATGCTCTGCTCCCTGCCACATCCCAAGCTCTCTGTAAGGAAGAGAAAGATTCCTGGTGACTCAGAGGTTTGCAGAGCACAGCCAAGGTGACAGACGCAAGAGGAAAGTTGAAAGAGAGAAACAATTTGCTCAGCAGAGCATCAAAGGCAAATATTCCTTCGCCTCTCTCATTGATTCTGCACCTTCTCCAGAAGTTACTTACCGTCGTTTAAATGAGTTTATCCTACTAATCCACAAAAGGCAGGTGAGATCAGGATGGGTTAGCAGAGAATTGCAAATATATTATTGGGATATTTTCTGTGAAGACAAATAGACCTTAAAGCGCCTTAATGTCTAATGCCAGAATGCTGTGCTTAATTAAGCAGCTACAGGGGCCATTTACAAATGTGATTTCTGGATTGATTATCTATAACTCTCTCTGCAGCCCCTATTAACAGCCTCCTATGAATAGGATTGTTTCCTATAAGCGTCTCATCCTGGAAGATGGGGTGGCTGCATTTGCCAGGCATCTTATTGCAAAGGATCAACCTGAAAATTTCGATTAATCAGCAACAAGCGTTGATGGGGGCAGAGAAGGAAGTATAAATCTCCTCGGGGGCTTGTGAGGGGAGGATAACAGTGATGAATCTGCAGATTAAAAGGCTGTTGCATTACCATTGAGAAAGGGTATAACATCTGTGTGTGTGTATTAGGCCAGATCCAAAGTTTGTCCTGTGTGCTTGTGTACAAGGCTTGACAAAAAGCTTGTCCAAAGTAACAGAGTGAGATTTAGATTTTCCATCTAAATATGAGAAAAAATGTCTTCACTTTGAGGGTGTCAGAGCACTGGCGCAGGCTGCTCAGGGAGGCTGTGGAGTCTCCTTCTCTGGAGATATTCAAAACCCACCTGGACACGACCCTGTGCAACATGCTCTGGGTGACCCTGCTTTGGCAGGGGGTTGGACTGGATGATCCCCAGAGGTCCCTTCCAACCCCAACCAGTCTGTGATTCTGTGATTTGGGTGACCTATTGAAATGGTCGGTCATTGAAGTGTCCAAACGGGAGGTTGAAACAGAGGAAACTGGCAGAGTGAGGACAGGCTGGTTGCTAAACTTTTCCAAGGAGGATCTCAGAACAATATGCAACATCTAGTGTAACTTTGCATTGATTTTCAAGGAGCTATTCTGCTATAAATCACCTGTTTTCTGCCCTTAAATAATCAAGTTTTATAGTCTCCGTGTGAAGAGGAATAGCCAGGAATAGAGCTTGTTCTTTGTCTTTCCATCAGTAACTGGTAGCTACCTCCTGTAACGTGTATTAGAACAAGATTTAGACAAAATTGTGGAAAGACTTGTTCTCAACGTGGCAAGAGTATCTAACCAAAAGGAGAATCCAGCAGATAGGGCACACAGACACCTGTCCAAAGGACTATGACCGTCACAGTTATGCGGGGATACCAACAACCTGGTTTTCTGTGGTGCTATCCACATTTCCAGAGTTTGCTCATAAATGCAAGGTGACTGAAGTCCTGAGATCTTGCAATACAACTTCAGCTGCCATTCTTGCCATGCCAACTCTTCACTCAGCAGCAGTGTACAGTCTGTTCGTAGCATGGAGGTCCTGAGCAAGGGAGAGCTGTTAGCAGGGGTGTTGTGACAATGAGGTGTAGCATTCGGTTATACAGCAGAAGCAGACTAGTAGCATTAGGAGAAACTTTACAGCAATGTAGCAGTTTGGGCTTCTCTCCCACTCCCGGCTCCCATGAGACAGCTCAAATTGGCTTTGTAGAGCGTGTAGGCAAGAGATTGTGTCTTTGCATACAAGCCACTCTGCTAATTACAGGATAGCCAGCATCTCTAGCAATGAAAATATCATGAACCAATGCCTCTAGACCTTCAAAGGCAATTTTCTGGGGGAAAAAGGGGCATATTCTGCTCTGGAAGGAACAGCCTTGTGCCCACTTGAGTCAGTGCAGCAAAGGCGTCATCTCTCAGGTGAAGGATGGTGCCAGCCCTCTCCCTTGGCTTCCTCCTGGCTGCAGAGCGGGGAGGACCGGGGAGCTGCCCAGGGATGAGATCTGTCACTTCCCGGCTCCATGTGTGCCCTGAGGAGGAGGGAGAAACAGCAGCACACACAGAAGAAGAATAAAGGGGGAAAAAAAGAAAAAAGAAGAAAAAAGATAACAATAATTTAAGAGATAAAGCTTCTGCCATGAAACCCAATCTATTTCAAGTGCCTGCAGCAGGTTTCAGACACCTTGATTAATCATAACTCGCTACATATTATTTCCCTATAAACAAACTACAATGTTACTCATATAAACAGCTTTATCTTGACAGCTGCAAAATGCCAGGATTTAATGTCAAATGAACAGAGTTTCACCATATGGTAGCACTCCAGGCCTGAGACGTTATAATCCATAGCATATTGCCTTCCGGAAACAGCGATTACAAGGAACGCCTCTCTCCCTTCTCCTTTTAATTGCATTTGTTGTCTCTAGTTCATGTAGTCTCCTCTTTTTCCTGACAGCTTAGAATAAGTCAGCCTCTTGGAAGGGGCTTGGGTTGAGTTGTTTGCTTTTCTCAGTTTCTTTTCTTGAGAAAAGAGCTCGACAAGGCACTGAGGGTTTGGGTAGCTCTTTGTAGGACTCAAGTTTGCAACGCCCATCCTAGCTGATCTTATCTCCCAGACCACTAACCCACAGGCTGTCTGATCAGAAAGGGCTTCATGATTATGCCTACATTAACTGGAATTGCCAGATGGCTCATGCAGTGGAGACTTCTCACCCACTACTTGGTAATCCCATTTTCTTTGATAAAATCATGTGGGAAACCAATATTAACTTTTGCTTTTTCCTGCTTTCTATCAGAAACTGGAGGACCTGAATCAAGTTCTCCACTCCTGGGGACCCACTGTTTGGGTTTTTCCTATAGGGAAATGTCAGGGTAGGTAGGTAGGTAGGGTAGGTAGGTGTGAACACAGACAGGGTGGCTAGAAGACAATGCCTGGGTGCAAGAGGATGCAGGCTGTGATACTCTAATGAGAGCTCAGTTCTTCCTTGGCCTCAGGAGATGAGAAATTGGTTGGTTTACGTCCAACCACGTCCCTGCCATGGTAAAACTTGTGCCTTGGCTCTCACAGGACCAGGCTTGTGCTCTTTCTCAAGAACTAGCCCCATTTAGTGGAGTCTGTTTAAAATGCAGCAGTGCTGCTCTCTGGTCTCGGACAGAAATCAGATGATATGGGCACCATCTGGTGTGCTGGCAGGCAACAAGTGAGGAAAAATCACTGTATCCTTCATTTTCCAGCATCAGGTAAGACAAGTCTGGAATTGTAAGTTAACCCCAACTCTGAAGCAGCACCCAGGGAACAGATGACTATACTAAAGTGACCCAAGTGGAAACCAGTCACATAATCACCTTCCATGCAAGATCTCTAGCATGCCTCTGACATGCTCCAGTCCTAGACATTTCCATCTGTACATCTGTATTTGCTGTCCCTGCATTTTGTGCAGGTTTCAAATGGCAACCTTTTGTGACCAAGGAAGGGAATTTTCTGTAGTTTTGTGGTTTTGGAAGGGTTTTGTTTGTTTGGATGAGTGACTGTCATTTGTGGCTGCTGGAAAGGAAGAAGTTTTTACAACTAAGCTATTACAACTCCTCTAGGCTCTCTGAAGATTTGGATACAGTTTCTGGTTCTGTTGCAGAATTCCTATGTGATCCAACTCATGTAATTTTTATGAGTTTCAGTTTTTCCCATCTGAAAAAGGAAAATAAACAAGATACCTGTTTTTCTCTCTGTTCCATTGCTCTTCGTGCATGCCTGTGATGGTTCCTACCTATTGCTCTGGGAACGGCAATGTTACATACCTTTGGGGTGGATACAACCCCAAATTTAGGTCCCTTTCTCTGACAGTGATATCCACCTTGCAGTCCCTTTTTATGTTATAAAGGTAAGGATCTGCATGGCCATTGCAGGCAGGACAGGAAAGTCATGGAGCTAAATTGCAGCACAGAGAATACTAAGATATTAGGAAACACTTGCTAAGAGTAAGGAGAAATGAAGAGGGTTGTTCTGATCCTTGCAGCTACCCTGGTCACTGCTTTGGCAGGGAGCATAACCACCATTCAGGAAAGTGCATGGACAGGCAGGTGGGAAAATCCATCCTAGTCCTGGCAACTGAACCACTGACAGTGGATCAGAGACAGAAAATAGGAGTTGATTTTCAGCAGGGAGCACCTTGTTAATGAAACAAAGCCAGACATTGGCACCATGCACAAAAGTCAAGGAATCATTGAGAATAGGGTTGGACGAGCACCCACAAGGTCATCTAGATCCCTCTGGACCTGAGCCATGCTCTTAACCATTGTTTGTCCAACTTCTTCCTAGATCTCTGGTGATTAAGGGGACTTACCCTGTTCTAGGACACTGATGCCCTTGTCCTTAACTAGTCTTTCCTCATGGGTAAATCTTCCCTGCTGCAATGTAACCCTAGACTTTGCTTTCCTATCCCCAGTCTCCAGGGGGAAGAGGGGTGAAAAGGGTCCACGTTGCTCCCATGAGGGTGCTTGAGGTCAGACTCATACATGGCACATTTTGTAAGTCAGATCTATGTCATGAGTCAAATGACGGAAAGGCAGATGGCAATACTTTGGGCTAAATAATTCACATTAAAGCACTTCTTTGTTACCCCTTTTACCACATAGATCCATAACTCAATGTTGAAAGGGGAAAAAAGGTTAATTGCCCACTTGGCCAAGTGGAATAGCGATGGGATTCATCTTCCCCTATTTCAGATGTCTAATGAAAGTATCCACAACTCAAATACATGTCTTTTATGCAAAGCAATTGCTGCGTAGCTCATATTAGGAATACGACACAAACATAAAGAACTGGAAAATCACTGGGACCATTTTCCTGGCTAAGAGGCAATGACATCTTGTTATCCTCCTGCCTCTAGATGCGGTGTAATGGCTTTATCTGTGCCCAGCATGTGAGCTGCTGGGGTGGGAGCAGAATGTAAGTTATGGCAGCTCATAATGTAGTATCTAATCTGCACCACTGATGGGAAGTGCCTACTTCAAGACCAGTGAGACAGATACCTCCAGGTCCCAGCCCTACAAGAGGAACCAAATTTGCTGATGTCTACTCTGCCGTGGGAGCAGCAGAAAGACAGAAATGGACAAGTAACAGTACAGATCCCACAAGAGAAACACTTCAAGGGTGAAACATAGCAGGTTTGTGAGAGCAGCCACATTGAGGTTCAAAACAGCCAATCCTGCAGGCTGCAGCTATGAAATTCATGCTGGGATACAACCAAAACATCAAGTTTATGGATAACCATTACACTGGGTTTATGATTCATCTGCAGGATGGTGCATTAGCAACCTGGCTGGACCCTGGTCCAGCACTGACATTAAAAGCCTTCAAGCACAACAGCAGCTAGAGGCTTCATCATTGAAGAGGTAAGTGCCGCTTTTCTCTCAACACTCTTAAAAACGTTGAACAAAGCAGTTCTGCTTGGCTGAAGTCTCCCTGCATCACTGCAGTGTTCCTTCCTTCCTCATCTCTTTTGATCTAATTTACAAAGAGTAATTAAAATCCACAGCCAAAACATGAAATAGTTGGGGCAGGACGACATTCCTTCCATTAGCAGTAAGGGGTGAAAGACAGCGACTGAGGCTGACGGTGCAGATGGGGGACAGCAGTGAGGATGGAGCCGAGTCACATCCTGACGAATTGCAGCTTGATGTCTCTGGGCCATCTGGAGCTGGTCTCCTCCTGACACGCTGCAGGATCCCAGGGCCAGAAGGGGAAGGAGAGCTCACCTCTGAGAGGCAGTTAAACTGATCCAGGGTTGGTTGAAGTGGTATTGGCATGCAGTGAGACCCAGACAACCACAGGGAGTGAAAATTGCCCTCAGAATATGGCTATGAATAGAAGATAACAATTCCCAATATAGCGCAAGGAAGCTGCTCTGGGTAGGGATGGAAATTAGGGCTTGTTTGATGAATCTGGAAAGAAATAACCTCTGTGAACAGAATGGCAGCCTAACTGCATGACAGCCACATGTGCTGGCAGGTAAGAGTACAGACGTGAGTGCTCACTAACAGCCACAGACAATGAGACCACCTTGCCCATAGGCTTTGTAACCCTTGTAGCTCATTCCTTAGACATCCCAATCTACCCAACTCTGGGCAGATTCCCCAAAACACTTAGCCTGAAAAGGTGCTGAGCACCTGAACACCAGTGACAGTCAATGGGACTGTAGCTCAGCACCAGGAGAAAGCAAGCCCTGAGTGTGGCTGCTGCTGAGCTGCTTGGGGAGCTTCCATTTGCCCATCAGTCCCAGTTTAATTAACAAGTGACTCTCACAAAGCCAACCCTTGCCCGGTTACTTGGACTACCATTGTAAGCAGTGGGAGAAAGGAGCACTTCCAGACACCTTTCACCTCATCCTGCAGTGACAGCTTCAAGGAGAAATGACGAACTGTGCCATATAATCTGGAAAGAAATCTGAGGGTGACTGGTTCAGGCACAGGCTCTGCTTTGTGGCCAGATGATGTCTAAGGTCAGACAAAATTAATTCCAGCTGTAACAACCACACTGGTCTACCTCCAGCCTCAGCCGCACTCAACACCACAGCTGCTGCCCAGCCTTGCCAGACAGGTTGTGGATAATTGTCCAGGATTCTTTTCAACAATTTTGCTGCTCTTTTCTCTTTTCCTGGCAATATGTGAAGTTGTTATCTTATTTGCACACAAATGGAGGTCCATGTTATGAGCAACAAATCATGTCTTGGCTTAACAAGAGTAAATATACACACACCTTGTAACTGCTGTCCCTGGGGTATCCACAAATCAACAGCTGCCAGCTATGTAAAAGTGGCTGTATTTGAGCACACTGTGGGAAAAATACTGCCCATGACCCACATGTAGGTAATTCTTGTTTAACAGCATGAAACAATGTTCAGTTAGGTTCATCCTCCCCAATTCACTCGCTTTTGAGCAACATACTTCACCATTATTGAGAATATTGAGAATCACAGCAGCACACAACCTGTTAAACCTTAATTAAAATGGAAAAAATAATTTTTCTTTGAAATGTATAAACTCTAAATGTAGAAACCATAGATGCTATGAATTATACAAAATATTTCGTATCTATGTATGTATATTTAATGGAATCATTATTATACCCAATTACCTCACAAATCTCTTAATATTTCATTAAACAGGTAAACTATTTATACATTTTATGCATAATATAACATTAATTCAGCATCAACTCAGTCTGCACACATGCCTTCAGATTTGCTTTCATTTGCATATTCTTGAATTTACACAGTAAGTTTTGCTAATTAATTTTTATCAGGAACCCTAGAAAGCAATGCTGTATCCTCACTTCTCCAAGGATGCTTTGTGCAGTTGTCCCCTCCCAGGGAATGATTTAATAAGAGAGAGGACTTTTCCTGGGAAAGTTAATGGGGCTCATAAATTCAAAGCTAAGAGTCTTCCTTATGGCTTGGGTGGCTTAAACAATGCAAAAGATGCTTTCTGGCCTTGACTTAATACAAGGGGTGAACATGTATCCCTGTGAAGAGCTTCCCATGAAGAATAGAATCTCATCTGATTTCAAGATCACCATTACAAAGTCTGAATTTTTATTCTGGTGTTTGGTAAAGCATTAAAAGTAATATCAGTCCAGACAGAGAGGTAAAAAAAAAAAAAATCCACCAAGTTCTTTGAATCTTTTTATTACGTTTGGAAACTCTTAATGTGATTGCAGACTCTCAAGGTTGAATAGTCAAAAGAACTTGCTTGTGTGTTAGCTTGTAGAGGCCAACGTTGTAATCCTGTGGCATTCAGCTTCAAAATAATTGTAATATCTGGGAAAAAAAATTGCTTTAGCCACCAGAAGAGTTCCCATTATTCTCTTCATAACCGGTTATAATACAGTTATGCAATCGTCTTATACTTTAATGCAAGCTTTTAATAGCAATTTCATCCTTAAAACTTCAGCAAAATCAGCTGAAATCCTTGTAAATGAGAACAGTGCAGCTTTTGGAGAAGCATTCTCCTTCCTTTATGATTGCAGTTAATTAACATAATGCACTTTGTGTCTTCCAGAATGTTAATATTATCCACCCCCCTGAATTTTGCAACAATTCACCAAAGATTAATCTCCTAAAGTACCATTTCTATTTAAAATTAAATAAGCCAGTGTCATTACAACTTCCCAAACACTACTGGTAACAGTCAGTACAAACTGGTGAATCTTGAGCTGAGTCCCATCATGTGGTTCAATTCATAGTTGCTTACATGCAGGTAACTTGAGTCAAACCTTCCAGCTGAGATAAACTCTCCTCTTACAAGCAGTGGCGTAAAATAACACCTGTCTTAATCTTAACTCTGCATTTGGGTGAGATGAATCATGCCCTGAAAGTGCCAGGATCTCTCCAAAGACTACAAAGGGAGCCTAGACAACTGACTTACATGTGAACGTTTATAGTACAGATGTCTGCATTCAGTTAAATGAATCCCACACAGGTCTTCAAAGATTTGTCCTCATTTTTCTCTATCTGAAATCACAGGAGGACCTACCAGCCTTGCAAGATTTTGGCTGAAGATGATGGGCATCCTGGGAGATAATTTTTGAGCAATGTAGTAATGCCATGGTAATGATAGATACGCAACCTTCATGCTGTCTGAGCTGCACTGAAGAACTCAGAATAAAAAGGGAAGCAAAAAGCTGACCTGTCCCAGTCCCTGATCCAGACAAAGCTGCTTCATGCTCCCTCTGTCATGCTGAGCATGATCATGCTGTGAAACACCAGTGCTTTCATTAAGACCAATCTCAATAGTTGTCAAGCACCATGAGATAGACACTCTGATGCCTGCTCCTCCTTCCCAAACTACTCCCTCTAAACTTTGTTCTTTTTCATGCTTTCTGACTGACATTTCTCCTTGGGTGATCACTGATGGGAATTCTGAATTGAAGCTTTTTATCTAAGAGCACTATGGAGCACAGCAGCAAGTGACCTATTTTTGGCTGTGGTGAAACTATGGATGATACTAGAATTAAATTTGGACCAGGAAGAGGGAAGTAAAGGTTATTTCTTTAGATGTCAGTAAGGAGAATGAATCAGTCACAATTACTTAAGGAAACTCAGGGAGCGGTTCAAGCATATTTGATGCATGAAGGAAGATCTAATTGGGGTGACTTTTTGGGGAAGATTTTCATAAAACGTGCCTGTCTCCATGGTAACTGAACACGTAGGAGTGCACTTGGTCTGGCTGATCACTGAAGTCCTCAGCATGTAACTGTCCATCTCTTAAATAGAGCCTAATTGGTTGTTTCCAATCTTTTTTCTTAGGCAGGCATCTGACTCTCTTCTACAAATGTTACACATGAATGGTTTCTTCCACCAAAGTGCAAAAAAATGTGCTTTCCAGAACAGATCCGGTCTGATGAAAGAAGTGTGATGGGGGTAGCCTTAGGCATTCAACCCCTTGGTCTCTAAAGAAAACTTTATCTCATGTGTTTAGCGTGCACTAAATCTTGTCCAGATGTGGCAGATTTTCTAGAAATCATTGGACCAACACATACAGGGAATGAAGCAAGCAAAGTAATCATGACCTCACATTGAATCTGAATACTACATATATGTTTTTCATTAGTTAATTGAATCATATCCCCCCATGGATCATGACCATGACTGCATTGGTCTCCATCAATCAGCAAGTCAAAACACACTCAGCCAGTATCCTCTGCTCTTTCCAAATGAATGGAAATGGATCAATAGAGAAAGTAAAAGGACAGCTTCGCTCGTGCAGATATTGTTTCCCACCTACTTGTTGTGGACTGGCAAATACAGAAAAGCATGGCAATATAAAAGATGATAAAAATAGTTCTACTGCAGTTTCTAAAAACAAAACTCTTGAAAATTTTTTTTGTTCTGGAGGAGCAATGGAAGTGCATTGCAGTATTATTTGTAGCTCTTCATATAGATCACTGGATTGGGGCAGATAATTATTTTGCAAGATCAGCCCATAGATAAAATCATACAGATTTAGAGGACAATGCTTTGTGTATTGTCAACAATGTATTAGTCCCTCTTTCAATTGATAACATAATTAAGGGCTTGGTTGAAAAGGGCATATTTCTCTCTGTGGTCATTGGTGCCTGAAAGCATGAAATTTCAAAATGTTTCCAATAGTTGTTCATTGAAAGGGGAATAATCCATTTTCTGCCTAATTATTTTCAAGAGAGCAATAAAAACTGTATTAGGAATATTTAAAAAATGTAAAAAGTGCACTACATCCAAATTGTTTGAACTTTGGCAATGTACCATCAATTGCAGATGATAATGAAAATGTTAACCTTGGGAGAAACCATTTTGTCTACAAATTAAGGACAAATAAGAGGAATATTAGCTTCAGACTAATTGCTAAGTTCATATACTGCTTCATACAGCAAACTATGCTATATATAAATTGTCATTTGGTTCTGCAGGTTATATAACTAAGTTTTAAATCACTTTTCCTCATCTGGCAAAGGTTTTCAGAATGACAGAAGATACTTAATAGCTCCCACTGTAGAATATATGAAAACATTGAGGAATGTCACCATTAAATGGATGTCTGTATAACCTGAGTGGGTCTTAAGATGTTTTCCAGTTATTAGAAAATAACTACTATGGCAGAAGATTGCTCAGTTATAATTTTCAGATTCCTGAAGGATGATGAAGATGGGGATGATACTTTCAGGAACTGAAAACTAACTGCTTTTATTTCCTTTCACAAAAAGTTAAAGTTTTTATGGGTTGTGGACTTTGTTGTTTTTTTTTTTCTTTAATGGCACAGTCATAAAACAACCTGATCTTGTATGAGAAGAAATTTATATTATAATGAGTTCTTCGAAGAGTAAAGCTAAAACAAAAAATGGTAAATCCTTTGGTCACACTAGTAACTTATCAGAAAACAAACCACAACAAAGTAGAAAATACAGAAAAGTATTTTAGTTCTCTAATGCTTGACTTCACAATTTGATTTTGGCAAGCAAAATCACATTAATCAAGGATCTATCTTCAAATCACGTTACTCTGGAGCTATTTTCAAATCTTAGTTCTCAGTTTCTTAAAAACTAATGGAATTTATGCATTAAGCATAAATTCTGTTCAGTTGTATCCTATGCAGCATGGAAACAATATTTTATGTGTGTAAAAAGCCCTGTTTTGGGCTTGCTGTGCCCTGAGCTAGGTGTACCTGTGATCACAGGTGTCCCATGGCCAAGGGCTCATGCCCAACCTGCCTGAGCTCAGTGCTAGGGACACCCTGAATAGCCAAGGGCTGCCACCCTGGGCAGGCACTGCCCAGCAAACACCAGTCCTTTGCATGCCCAGGCTGGAGCTGGGCAGCTCTGCCACCAGAGAGACCAGGGAGAAGGGAGAAGATGATGGGGAGAGGGGGGATGAAGATACCCCGGCAGGGACCCAAGAGTGAGGAGGAAGAAACTCCACCATGGCCATCACACTTCTGCCTGAGAAGACCTCAGGCTGGTGTCAATTGGAGGTTCTGCTGGAGATGGTTGGTGCCTCTGACCATAGGGCTGGGAGGGGTGGTGGCAGAGTGAACATCACATCAGAGGAAAGAGGAGACAGTGGGGCATCTTCTTGTATTACAGTTTTAGGGGTATTATTGAAACTTTTCTGTGCCACCTTGAACTGTGTTAGTGTTATTGTAAGTCATTGTAACTGGACTAATAACAGATGTTTTTTTCCTTGCAATTAGAGTGTAAAACTCTAGTTAGACTAACTATAGGCTCTTGGCTTCAGATGTATGGTGTGTCCCTTCTGCCCATAACAAGTTCTTGAGCGTAGCACTCCCTCACTCTGCTCTGGACCACTCTGTCTTGCTCTGTACAAGATTTGCTATCTCTACCCTACAAGTAGTTAGCCCTAAGCAATGTGATCCAAGCCAGTTGGTGCCACATGTATAGGGGAAGGGGTTGATATGTGATTGTCTTTTATTTATAAGCATAGATTTAGAAGGTCTTTGAATAAATTCATGAGTGCAATGGGGTCTACACAGTTGTCTTTCAGCCTGCGTTTCACCTCTATTTATCACAGAATCATAGAATGGTTTGGGTTGGAAGGGACCTTAAAGATCATCTAGTTCCAACCCCCCTGCCACAGGCAGGGACACTTTCCACTAGACCAATCTGGCCTTAAACACTGCCAGCGAGGGGGCATCCACAACTTTGGTGTTAGTGTTACCTTGTGTGTGAAACCCACCTTAACACACAGGAACTAAGCTAAATGGTGACCAGCAGTCAGCTGTCCTGTGCATGGCTGGATGAGGACTGATACTGATTTGAATTAAGTGTGTGTTAGATGTTAGCACAACACAGGGCAGCACCCCACTGCCAACAGTGCCAAGCCATGGGCTCTCCTGTAGATGTTTTCTGGAGGGGCAGAGAAGGTGCTGGAACCCAGCAGCCTAGCTATGGGCATGCAAGCTGACAAGACAAGCTCTCCTGAAGCTGGTGCTTGTTGGTAGTGCCGGGAGGATGAACAACTTGCTTTTGTTTCAGTAGCACTGGGGTAGAGTTAGCTGTCCTGCTTAGCAGCTGCCTCAATGCAGAACATTTCCTTAGCCTGAAACAGGAGTAACAACCCCATGCAGGAGAGACCCAAGACAAATCTATGGTGAAGACCTACCTGGCCAGGGAAATAAACTTCTCTGGCCTAATGAGTTAAACAGATGGACTACATGTCCAGGCTATAGCAAATGAGTAGCAAAAACTATTGGAATTAATTTTCTGCAGTGAATGATCAACACAGGTACTGTTAAGAATAGCCACCAGCCGCTGAAATGTTTGCTGCTAGCATGTGAACACAGAACCATTTGGGAACTCAGAAAAGTTTTTGTCCTTTATCTTGCCCATTGCATCTCAAAAAGCACCTCTTTGAATGGTATTACTGATCAAAGCAGCTCTCCTATGGATTTGTGTTCCATAGTGGTTTATTTTGTAACAGAAGCCTGCCAAGGCTTCACTGTGAGATGATCGTTAGTTAGATATTAGGGTATCTGCTTATGACAGGCTCCCTCTGCCTCCCTTAGACTTAGGAGTGGATTTTTATTGTTAAATAGGTGCAGATTGTGACTGATGCTTCTCACATGGCTGGGGTTATTAGACATTGGAATGGGCTGCCCAGGGAGGTGGTGGAGTCACCATCTCTGGAGGTGTTTAAGAAAAGATTGGACATGGCACTTAGTGCCATGGTCTAGTTGACATGGTGGTGTCAGAGCAATGGTTGGACTCGATGATCCCAGAGGTCTCTTCCAACCTGGTTGATTCTGTGATTCTGTGATTCTGGGTGTCAATTGTTCTGTCCTTCGTATGTATTATGTTTGAGGATCGCACAAGGATGAAGTTCATATTGCTGTAACAAGCTTTCTCCTGCCTGTGCAGCAATGTGTTTCCACAAAAACAGTCAACATATAATGCCTGCAGTACCTGAGTGTTTGAACTGAGGACATCGGTATCCCCTAAGTGAGACAAAGGCGAGTAGATTTGAAATTTCAGCTGATAGATGAAAGAAGTGTTAGTTTGTAGGAAAGTTTGAATTTTAATATCCCCAAGGATGGATATGGGCTCCAGTGCTAGACTGACTTCTGTCAAGGCACCTCCAAGAAGGAAGGATTGTGTGGAAAGCCGGGCAAATGTCTGGCCTCTTGCTAGTTGAGCCATTCAGAGAAAAAGAAGACTTTTCACATAATTTGAATTCTAAGTAAATAAGTGGTATGGTTTTTTGTTTGGTTGGTTGGGTTTTTTTCCCTCTTCATTTTTTACTAGCTGTATTATCTAGTTTCGATTTCATAAATAAATATCTTCCTTTATCTTCTTCTGGAGGTTAGGGTAATTTTAAGATACCATCCCAGCACTCTCTTCTTAGGTTCTGTGATCCTAAAATTGGGTACAAACTATGAAGAGCTCAAAGCCTTAACATAGGCTATAGAATACTTCAAGGGATAAGAAGATATGCATCCACGTTCTCTGCATGAATGAGCTGGTATCGCAGAGGTCGGAAGAAGGATAGATGTCTTCTAATAACCAGCAATAAGCAGGAAAGCTCTCTGTCATGTTCCAAGGTAGACAGGAGCATGCCTAAAATGTTAGGGTGCTGAGAAAAAGGCTTGACAAGGAGATGTGAAAGCACACTTAACTCTTCGAGCAGAAAAGGGCAGTAGAAATGGTGCTGTGGGGTGGACTGGATGATGAATTCAGTGGCACAGCAAGAGAGAAGCTGACTCATAAAGTTAATTGATAGCTGGTTGGTTTGTCACTTACATTTTTCAGCCAGACCCCCTTGTGGAAAAAGAAGGGTTCTTTCTCTCATAGACGTTAAATGATTGTGAGATTAGTGGCCTGGAATTATGAAGTCCTCCCTTTGACTCCCTCTGGCTCTAAGCATTAATCAGATAATTGTCTGGGATGTGAGACACTTCTACCTGCTTCTTCCTCCCAAGCCTCAGTACTAAATGTTACCTCTGCATTGGGCTGACTTCACCAAGGCTGTGTTTTGCTGCTGTGGATTTGCTGCCTCCTTTATTGTGCATATTTACATGGAAGCAGAAGATGAAGCAGAGAGAAGAGGGGTGATCATAGGAACACAGGACTAGGTGAGATGCCTTGGTCCACTGCTATTATAAAAGCTATGCTATATAATCTCTTAAACAAAGGCATTAAGCTCCATCTAAGTAGTTTGGTTTCTTGTCCTGTCTCCTCCTTTGACAGTATACTCCTCTAAACCTTCTGGTTCTGGTGGTTTGACACTTTTTTCCTAGTTTTCAGCCTAAACGTATCCACAAGCTCTCTGATCTTTCTCATTACATGTTCATGGTCTCTGCAGTCTTGCCCTTCCTGTCAGCTAGTTGAAGACATTTTGCCACCTTCCCTAGTTTTTATGCAGGTCAGTGATTTTTTTTCTAAGGGATCATTTGCTTCAGGAAATGAAATGTGGTGAATCTCCTCTCCTAAAATAGGCTTTGCTGCTCCACAATCATCTGATCAGCCCTTAGTTGTGCTTGCTCTCGCATAAGTTAATTTATAGAACATGAGTGTCCCAAATTGCACATTGCATTTACCTCCCCACCAACATGAGACAAGATTGCGCTGACCTGCAAAGAAACTCAATTTCACAACAGTTATAGAGGAAGAGGCAGGTATCAGAGTGTATATGTGAGTGCAAAACAGATGGAAGAGGTTGGATATTATTCCCAAGACCATGCATAAGACAGGATCCGTCACTTCTCATACCATAATGAAGCATTGCTAGCACAACTTTAGCTCACAGAAGTTCCTTTTATGCATTTTTTAATCAGCATCGAAACAACAGGCAATCAAGACATGTAACATAGCTTGGAGTTAACAAACCCTTGAGATGAGTGAAGACAGCTGTGCCTCAGAGATGTGTATTCATGCCCTCTGCAGATGCTGCTGTCTCTGTTTTCATCTGCTTCACAACTGCAGGGCTTCTCCCCAGTACCTGCCTGATATTTCCCTGGCTGGATGCGGGCGTCTGTGGGATGAGCGTCTCTGGACTAGTCACCCTCAGCTGCCTTTACAGCTGGTGGAGTGAATGACGCTTCTTGATTCATGACCCAAAAGTGCTTGTTGTTGACTACGAAGAGTGCCAAGTATGAGATGTAGTCATGTGCCTGGATCTGTCTAAAGACAGGTTGGATGAGGCCTGTTGTTATTTTCCTCTTTGAATGAGAGCTAAGAGTGAAATGAAACAGCAACATCCACAGAAAAGGACCGTCTTCCAGAGTCTCAGCAAACGGGACCTGCTGGAGCCCTTATGCTTCACAGCTGCCTTTCTCCATATCTGTGTGTTATCCATAGATCCTAGAAATATTTTATATGCACATGACATTTGTCACATCTCTCAGGCTTGCATGCCCAGTACAGTGTGGGGAGTAATTTTTCTCATCATTGCTGCTAAGATTTCAGCCCTGACAGCGGGATACACCTTGCTGGGTATAATATAAGAAGCAGGAAGAATATTGAGTGACTTGTTGTCTGCTGAGCAGGTTTTGCAACTCTGTAATGCTACATAAATAAGTTCATCGCTGATTTGTAAACAGAGTGCATTTGAGGAGGAGGAGCTGTAGGATTTTCCATTGAAGGCTCTTGACAGCTCTGTCTGAATGCAGCTGGCAGACAAAGGCAAAATGAGATCCAGTGGTAGGAAGGAGAAGGTGGAAGGATTTTAAATGAAAATAAGAAAAAAACTTGTAATGCTTTTTTGGTGGGATGGTTCATCTGCAGAATGAATCATCTTGAAGGGGTAGCTTCCTCCCTTGAGATCTTTATAGGTAGAGTGACCTAAAAACTTTGCCCTGCCTCATGTACTATCTCCCAGACTAAGAGTGACCAGGAAGATTTCTCTGGAGGTCAGATATGATCACTAAGGTCCATCTGGTCTTAATACTGAGGCATTCAGCCTTGTAGGGGAGAACTAGCATCCATGTTTATAAACAGGGAAAGCAAGAGAGAGGAGCAGTAAGGGGCATGCTGAAAATTTACTCATCCTGCAGCGTTGGTCACTACCTGTGTCTAGGGAATGGCTTCTCCCATCTCTTGCTTGGTGTATGGTGATCACAGCCTCCCAGTGGGCGCAGGCTCAGTCTTGCTGCAGGTGTTCAACTGTGCTCCGATGTCATAGAATCATAGAGTCATAGAATGGTTTGGTTTGGAAGGGACATTAAAGATCATCTAGTTCCAACCCCCCTGCCATGGGCAGGGACACCTTTCCTCTAGACCAGGTTGCTCAAAGCCTCATCCAGCCTGGCCTTAAACACTGC
This sequence comes from Nyctibius grandis, assembly GCF_013368605.1. Lineage (NCBI taxonomy): Eukaryota > Metazoa > Chordata > Aves > Nyctibiiformes > Nyctibiidae > Nyctibius > Nyctibius grandis. The sequence goes on along the minus strand of NC_090662.1, from coordinate 3,850,868 downwards.
CAGGGAGGGGGCAGCCACAGCTTCTCTGGGTAACCTGGGCCAGTGTCTCACCACCCTCACAGCAAAGAATTTCTTCCTAAGATCTAATCTAAATCTACCCTCTTCCAGTTTAAAACCATTCCCTCTCGTCCTGTCACTACATGCTCTTGTAAAAAGCTCCTCTCTAGCTTTCCTGTAGGCCCCTTTCAGGTACTGGAAGGTTCTAGAAGGTCTCCCCAGAGCCTTCTCTTCTCCAGGCTGAAGAGCCCCAACTCTCTCAGCCTGTCTCCATAGCAGAGGTGCTCCAGCCCTCTGATGATCTTTGTGGCCCTCCTCTGGACTCGCTCCAACACCTCCATGTCCTTCTTATGTTGGGGGCCCCAGAGCTGAACGCAGCACTGCAGGGGGGGTCTCATGAGAGTGGAGCAGAGGGGCAGAAACCCCTCCCTCACCCTGCTGGCCACGCTGCTGGGGATGCAGCCCAGGATGCCGTTGGCTTTCTGGGCTGCCAGCGCACATTGCCGACTCATGTTGAGCTTCTCGTCAACCATCACCCCCAAGTCCTTCTCCTCAGGGCTGCTCTCAATCCATTCTCTGCCCAGCCTGTATTTGTGCTTGGGATTGCCCTGACCCACGTGCAGGACCTTGCACTTGGCCTTGTTGAACTTCATGCAGTTTGCACAGGCCCAGCTCTCCAGCCTGTCAAGGTCCCTCTGGATGGCATCCGTTCCCTCCAGTGTGTCACCACACCACACAGCTTGGTGTCGTCGGCAAACTTGCTGAGGGCGCACTCAATCCCACTGTCCATGTCACTGACAAAGATGTTAAACAGGACCGGTCCCAATACCTTCCCCTGAGGAACGCCACTCGTCACTGGTGTCCACTTGGACACTGAGCCGTTGACCGTAGCTCTTTGAGTCCGACCATCCAGCCAGTTCTTTATCCACCAAGTGGTCCATCCATCAAGTTCACGTCTCTCCAATTTAGAGACAAGGATGTTGCGCGGGACAGTGTCAAATGCTTTGCACAAGTCCAGGTAGATGACATCAGTTGCTCTTCCCCTATCCACCAGTGCTGTAACCCCGTCGTAGAAGGCCACCAAATTTGTCAGGCATGATTTGCCCTTGGTGAAGCCATGTTGGCTGCCACCAATCACCTCCTTGATTTCCGTGTGCCTCAATATAGTTTCCAAGATCCATGATCTTGCCAGGCACAGAGGTGAGACTGGCTGGCCTGTAGTTCCCCATCAGTAGGGGGAATGCAAGGAAAGCTCCCTGCTTCCCTGTCCGTGCAGGACTGATGCTGATCTCACTGTTCAGCTGCAAAATAAAATTATGGTTGGAGATAGAACATGGGTCCTTTGCTCCCACCCTTGTCTATCTGTCACGTTGAATGAAGCATGTTTCACCGCCCTGTTTTATACACCAGCCACAGGTCCTGTTGCTCTGATATAACCTTTTTCCTCCTCCTCCACTGGGAAGATCCAGGTTGGGATGCTCAGAAAAGAGAACGCTTTTTCCCAACCCTCTGATTCACCCATGTGAACTCTGGGACAGAGTCAATGTGTGATTCGAACACAACATATCTCATAAAGAAACTTTCCAGAAAATACGCAGAACTTTCCAGAGGGGAAAAGAAAAAAAAATCCAGCTGACACAGCCCTAGGAGTCTGTGACTTCTGTCATTAGTTGCCTGGTAAGGAGTCAGGACCATGTGGGGATCTGTCACTGCCAGAAGGCTCTTGAACATCTGTTGCTACTGCAGCAGCATCAGAATGAGGAGGAAAAGATTAATCATGCTCTGGACGTTACTGGCTAATGCATCTTCCCTGCTAGCCTGCAGTGAGTGGCAGGAGTGTCCTGAACTGTGTTTTGCAGCGGGCTCAGCAGGGACACCCAGGCAGCTGGGAGGCTCTGGCCTTAAATGACTTCATTTAAAAGTTGCTCTCTGGTTAGATTGCTTTTAAATGCTGCTAACTTCTTCCTTGTTTTTTCCCCCCTCAATCCCAACTTCAAGAGGGAGGACTGAGCATGGAAGTGAATGCAAACAGAGTTTGGAGCTGGGATGAAGGCTGGCTTCACCTGAACAAAGCAATCATCACTGCCTAGGGGGCTGCTGTGGCTTTCAGGAACAGAAAAGGGGGATGCAGGCATGGTTCTGACACATACAAAAGGCCTGTTTAGAAAAAGGTGGAAAGATAAAGCAGTTACAGCAACTACAAACTCTCCTATGGTAGGACGAGCCAATGAATGTTTGTTCAGGGGGAAACATTTCTAGCATGCTTTCACCATGCCTTCAGGGGTTATCATGTGGCCTCTGTGATCAGTGATGCAAAGGGCTTCTGGACATTGGAACGGGCTGCCCAGGGAGGTGGTGGAGTCACCATCTCTGGAGGTGTTTAAGAAAAGACTGGACACGGCACTTAGTGCCATGGTCTAGTTGACATGGTGGTGTCAGGGCAATGGTTGGACTCGATGATCCCAGATGTCTCTTCCAACCTGATTGATTCTGTGATTCTGTGCTCACAGCAAACTCATCTGCTACATGTCTGCCTCCTCTACGTGTCATGGCTGTTGCCCCAACATCAGTAAAGGAAAATGGAGGGGAATGAACTAGGTCCAGCTGGCAGGGTGCATGTAGGTAAACACCATCACTATGCTCTATGGCTGAGAGCTTTATTGAGCTGTCTTCATAGAAGGATTTACTGCCTGTGGCTAAATTTTCTTTATGGTTCACAGGTCTCTCCTGATCCCCCTTTTTTTTAAGATGGTGCATTACAGGCTTTTAATGTCACCTGAAGGTACTGAGGAGTCTTCTGTGGCTTGTGGTAAGTGAAATGGATGGTTGTTTTATGGACCCTTCTACTGAATGGCTGCCCAACACTGGCAGTGATGGTCCATGGTCCAGAAGACCTCCTACAGACCCAGTCCCTTTCAAATAATTTTCATATGGATCAGAGCAATTGGGTTTCAGTTGACAGGTGCTGCCTGCAAGTCCGAGGTAATCTCCATGATTTCACCTCAGACACAGAAGCTGCACTTGGTTCTTGGCATCCCTTCAAGACTTCTCCTTTCTGCACTCTCTGAAGAGGATGCGATTGCAAGGGATCAATCCCAACTCCACATCAGGAACAAACAATCTGTCCGTGCAAGTAAGGAGCAGCAAATACATCTGTGAACATGTCAGGGTAAGTACCAGTAATGATGATTAGATAAACTCCCATGTGCTGAGATGATGGAGGGCAGAGTCGTTGAGCTGAGTGCAGGAACAGACTGTGAAGGCAGTACATTTTGGTACCATGGCATTTCACAGTTCCCTCACATTTTTGTTACCTCGCAGATTCATGGTGAAAACAGGTTTTATTCAGTTTTGACAAGATCATTTCTCCCTCTGCAAGACAGGCCATCTAAGAAATAAACACTGTATACCAGTATTTATCTGAAGGTTGTGGAAGAAGGACATAAAACAGTGAAGAAAAGAAACTCCTTCTGTCTGGCTGTCTGTGAAGACAAAGCTGCAGACAGCAAAGACCAGATTCAGCCAGCTAGGCTCTACTTAGTCCTGTTGGTGTTTCCTACGGCCTTCAGAGGTCTTCAGAGGTGAATAGGCATCCAGAACCAGTGAGAAATATTATGGGGTGTTCAATGGAAGTTAGAACAGTGACGTCTGACCTCAGGGAGAAGAGATATTTCCAGATCTAGAGTAAGATCTAGGTGGTGTTATTCCAGACCTATATGCCATGCTTACTCCATCCCCTTTGATGAACCAGAGCTGCTTGGCCATCCCACTGCTGGAGGGGATGTGGTCATCCAGTGGAAAGCCCTGGGCTCTGGATAGGAGCATGACCCCAAACCACAGCTCTCATGGGGCACACAGGAGGAATTTCAAAGTCATTGAATCTTGGTTGTGAAATGACTGAAGAGCTGTTGGCAGTTTTGCGACCAAGCTCCTCCATTAAAAATCTACCCGCTCCCTGAACGACCTCCCTCCTTCCTTCACAGAGGCAGAGCAAACTGCAATTAGCATCTGTGCCCGCTCTCTAAAGCAGCTCAGAGTGAAAGCAAGCAGTGTCTCAGGCCATTAGCCCTGGCGCCGTGCCACGAAGCCCTTCCGCAGCATGTCTGCCACCGTGATGGATGGTGGCAGGTTTCAGAGCTCGCCTTGTTCCCAGCCAGTGACTTACTGCAACTTTCTCTGGGGGTTGCGGGTAGAGGAGGAATAAATAGTGCATGAAGCATCTGTGGGAGGAGACAACTCTAGGAGGAAACTCCACCACTGCGCGGATGTGTAACATCCCTCCCTGACCACCCACAGACACCAGCTACATCATATTGTGGAGCTGGGGGAACGGTGACTAGAGATGGTAGCCAGGGGGAGGAACATTTGCTGGAGGTTGGAGATACAGGCAGCTGCTAGAGGTGCAGGGCATGTGAGTGGCATGGGGGAAAGCTGCTGGACGTGTTGGGAAGAAATGGAGCTGGGGAAGTGCTGCAGTCGGGTGGATGTCAGGGATAGCAGAAGGCAAGAAGAAAAGTGGTGTTGAGGTATCAATATCGCTTATTGATATTATATCAGGAAATGATGAGTCTGACCCTATCTCAGACTCACAGGAGGGAGAGGCAGGCAGGTGAGTATCACAGAGGGATAAAAGTCAGTTGCTGCAACTTGCGAACATCTTGCTAAGCCAGAATCCCAAATAAACGCAGCTGCATTTGCAGCGCTGAAGGTGTTTGCCCCAGGGAGTGGTGGCCGTGGTGCAGAAAGGTCATAGCCACATTGTCTGGGGAAATCCTTTCCAGGCCATCACTTGGCTATGGCACTCTGTAGCCTTAAGATAAAATTATTATTTTTACTGTGCTTTTTCCAAGTGTGCATGACCAAGAGCTGTGGGGATAGTTCAGGACTGTGTGGTGGAGGGAGTCAAACCTGGGGAGATTCTGGGTATAAGAGCTCTCCCGAGTGAACAGCCCTTGGATTCTTCATTTGTAAAGAAACTGAGACTGATCTAACACATAAATACTGGGAACAGTTTGGGTAACCAGGACCTGGAAACGATCTTAGTAAACACAGAAACACAAAAGTCTGAAATTTCCTGATGCCAAGTTAACTTGCTTAAAGCTGCTCAGGAAAATCCTGTGCTTCTTCAACTGCTTATTAACTAGAGAATGACAAAGCCCTCGTGGTGCTTCATCATTTATGAATAATTTTTCCTTCTTTTTCCTATGAGGCACACTGTACAAGCAACTACAGTGCAACAGCAGTCTTGTTACGCCTCCGTTTCGGTGGTCTTGATTGTCATTAATGATAATAACAGCACTTACAGGTCCTAATCAGGACCAGTACTGGGTGCCGTACACAGGATGGTTCCTGACTGAAACCCATACAAGTATATACACCTCTTTTACCTCCCTGTTCTTTTGTGAAACCGTAGGAAGGTGTAATTAATCTGACACCAGCAAGAAAGCTGCTTCTTGTTACTTTCTCAGATTTTCCTTTTTCCAAACAATATGCGAGATTTGCCCTTAATTTACTGTATGCCATGCGTTTCTCTAGAGACCAAAAAGCTGTTACTCCCTTGAAATTCTGCTAACGCTACTCTGACACCAGAAATTTTTTTTTGTCAACTTTTATAAATTGCTAGCCAATATTTCAGCACCCACTTGATTTGTGTAATTCCATCAATTGTATTCTAGTTTAAGCCCTGTGAGTTATAAAACCAAATGCCTGTGATGTGCTGTAAATTTGAAAGCACAGGAAACATTTGTGCCCAATTTAAGAGCACAATAAAAGATCAAAAGAATTTGCTGCACTGGAAACTCATGAAAGCAGTGCAAAATGCACTCAGTGAAGAAAACTGTAAACGGAGAAATTACATATACATTGTAATTTTGTGTATATATATGGGGAGACTTACTTTGGAGGTAAAGAAGGTACCTTGCAAAATTGTCAGAGGCTATGTGAGTTTATCTGATTGTGAAATTTAGCCATCAGAGTCCTCTTGACTACTGAAAATACTGTATAATTCAGCATCAGATGTTTCAGGGGATGAGCTCCGTAGGCTGCTTGTGGTGTACCACGAACAAATTAATGGCCATGAATCCAGCGGAGCCCTTTGCATCTCTCCTGTTGAGAGATGACTAGGAAACCTAATGAAGCTGTGTGAAAGATACTCCCAGGTGACCAGTAAAAGGGAAACACTCTGAATCCACTGCTAGAAGTGGACTGAACATGAAGTGCCTTCGGATGAGTTTGATTCTGATATAGATATCCAAAAGACCCAGCTTGTAGCACCCAAGAAACTACCATCTGCCCAGCTAGTGAAAACCACGCGTCATCCCATCACCTGAGCTGTGATTTTGCCTTCCTCCCACCCAGTCTTGGCTCGCTCTGCTAGATTGGACAACTCAAAGCCCACGAGCTCTGCTTCTGTAAGCTGATGTTCCCAAGAGCTAAATGAACGTGTTTCAAGCAATCAGTCATTACGAGCCTGTTTGCTTCTACTTGCGCTACAGCTGAGTCGGGGGTCCTTGGGGAAACTGTCTTGCTTGATTGCCACAGAGAGCACGGGTGTTATGTGACCTTGCTAATATTGTGGATCTACCTAAAAAAATGTATAATCATTCTGCAGGCAAACTTCCTAGGCAATTTCTCAGCAAATGCTGAAATATTTCTGTGTTGGTCCAAATTGCTTCCTCTCTTTTTCCCATCTGGGAAATAAACAGAGTTTTCTGTTTGTGAGGGGAAAGCAGTCTTTGCTTCTTGAGGCTGAACTGGGAAGCCAAACATACCCTCTTCAGTATCACTGCTGTCATTGTTGTCCCCATGGGACTTCTCTCAGCCATCGCCCACCCCTGGCAATTTTTCTGGACTGTGAGCACTGAGCTAGGACAGATCCCTCAGTACAAATGCATGTGATGTTTCCAATATATAAAACACTGCAGTGCGAAAGGGAGGGCCCTGCTGCAGTGCACGTTCCCTGGGCAGAGAGCAAAGCTGTTTGGGAAGTTGAAGGGAGGACCTGGCAAAGTTTGAAGCAGAACTTTTTACCACAACATTTTATGCCCTATAGCCTTCTGGGTCCCATATATTTTGGTTTTTGTTCTTCTTCCAAAAGATGCTGTTTGTCCCCTGCCTGTTTCTCAGTGTATATAATGCTGACTATTGTGAACTGTATTTACCTTCTCCTTTTTTTTTGTTGTTTCTCATTGTAAAGTGATTTACAGCAGAGGAAGGGAGAGTGGGGATAGTTCTCGGAATTCACTTGCTAAACTGTTTTTAACACCCTGGATTATCTGCCTGGCTTCCCCGTGTGACTGCAGAGAGTCACAGGTTTCTGCTTCATGTGTATCCCACGTCACCTTTACTAGCCCTATGTGGGGCTGTTGGCATTGAAATATCACCCTGAATGCAGCTGAAGGATCAGTCTTGCTGATGAACTGAACATCATTGCTTCTTGTGTTCAGGAGGAGGTGACTGGGGTGTCAAAACAATCTGAGATCTCCTTGCTCATTTGAAAGGAGTTTGGCAATAGTGACCCTTCTCTAATATTGTGGGGCAAGAGCAGGTAGATAGTTTCAGGATTGCCACAGTGTACCGAGTCCTTGTCCAGCATGGGACATGCAATAACTGACCCTCTGCTTTCAGGATACAGTGCAAGAGCAAGAGCGCACTGCATTTCACTTATAAGGATGTAAGGAGGCCAGAAAGGTGAGAAGATGGGGCCTCAGCTGGGAGAAAGGGCAAATACACAGGAGGGAAGTCTGAAGCAGAGAAAACCACCAAAGAGTGCAGGATAGGGTAGGCTGGGTACCAATGTGCACAATATCCCTTCTCTGTCGACTTGAGTTGGGCTCTGGGAAGGTGAAAATGGCCTTCAGGAGGTGTTACTGGGTGGAGAAAGGATAGGTTTCCACCGTTCAGGATAAATATCTTGTACTTGTCTCCTACAGGCATCTAGGGGAGTGCAGGCAGGCAGAGGCACATCGCAGCCAGGACAGGCTTGCCTGTGATCTCAGGGGACTTTGGAGGATCATTGAAATTAGCTGCAGGTGAAGGCTGTGTGATAAGTTGTGTAGGTTCCTCTGAACCCAACAAAGGATAAAAAAGCAGTGGAGCAATGGGATGTTCAACAAGAAGAAAGACTTTCCCTTTACTCTCTTGCTGACCGTGCATCAGAAACTGACGTGGCTCAGGTACATCTGGGAACAAGAAGGCATGTCATCTGCCCTACCTGACTTCATGATGCTGGTACAGCTAGGACCAGCCTAGCCAAGGGAGCACCCCTTTACCTGGACCACTGGAGGGATATTTCTTATTCTTTTCCAGCACCTCATGTATAGGGGCTGGGAAAGAGAGAAGGGATCCATTTACAAGACAAGGAAGAGGAGAAGAGTGGCATGCCCCAGCATACTGTGAACTTGAAAGCTTTAGCACAAGGAAGAGTAAGCCCTGGAGCACTACCCTAGCATAAACTATTCCCACTTCTCCATTCTTCTCTCTTTTCCTAATTTTCTTCCCTTTGATCTTGATTTGCTGCTTCTGAGACTTGTATAATTTCACCCTTGGGCAAGTGGAACAGATGCAAACCTTCTCTTTCCTTCCTTAAGACACAACCTGCAGGCAGTTTTCTGAATTTGGGTGCCTGTGAACTAGATCTGCCTTCCATCATGAGGTCTCCTTTAATCTGCATTTTTCTAGGGTGGGCCAAGGGAATTGCCTTCAATGAAGTTGGCCTCAGAGGATTGGCCATGACAGCACAGTGTGGCCACCCTAAATTGGTGTGGCCCTAAGAGCCTGCTGCAAGGTAGGCATTCTCTTTACTCCAGAGGTGATGTGCAGTGCTGTGTCTTTATGATGTTGATGGTTGGCAAGTTTGGACATGGTCAAGTCAGTGTAGACGTGGTGTCTGAGGTTTAAGGTCCTGTCTCATCTCCTTTCTCATATACCCAAAAATATCTGCTGATGTCTTAGAGCAAAGTAATCCATCAAGGTTAGCTGGGCTTGAAACGAATTGAGTTTGAAAGGTGTTTCCAAGCATTTCTGAGCTCATGGCAGCAAGGAAAGGAGCAGAGCTGAGGTATTTTGATTCTGCGAGGCTCATACTGCAGATGACACACAGTGATTTCCATAAGACATTTCTGGAGTGATCTCTAGGAAACATTAGTACAGATGGATAAAGGCAGACAACAGGAATTCTTTCCCAGGATCATGCTGTGACTAGAAAAGGAAATATTGTTCCACTAAGACTTATGGGACTCCCAGTTTGAGAAAGAGTTTGGGGATTTCTCACTTGCTCTCACATCAGTGAGAAAGGGTAGAATGGGACATTTTTCTCAGCAAGTCGGAGTCATCAGCAGGAACAGGGAACAATGATGGCTGAGCTGAGCTCTCTTTTCAGTGCCTGAAGGGTTAACACTGGGCTTAAGCCAACCAATGGATCCCAATAACCTGCTCAGCAGGCCTATGGATAACTCCAAAATCTTCCTTATCTTCAATCTTTTCCTGCTGACAGTGTCTCCCCAGATTAGTACATTCTCTCTGTGTGCTAGAAGACAGCGGTTTCCTTTCCTTTGATGCCACTATTTTTAGTTACATATTGTCTCCACTCTTCTGAGATGAAGATGTAGAGGGATTCCCACCCTGCCACCAGGAAATAACTGCTGTTCCTAAAGAACCCAGAAGCCAACCCTGAGAAAAGTGTCAGGAAAGAGTTCATCCTTCAAAAACTGCTACCAGACCCATGCAGGCTTGAACTCTGTGACTAGGCAGATTATTTTTGAGGTTTAATTCATCCCACAGGCTGAGCATTTGTCATTCTTTCTGTGAATTATGTTGTACTCCTAACCAATTATTTGTTAGTCACACGCTTTCCAGCACTTCTGTGAACAAGACTTTTAGGCTCTGAATTGCTGGGGAAAGTGATGACTGTTCGTTCTGCGTGTTTTAATTATGATTGTTGGTTCTGCCTCCCAACTGGACAGAAGTTTTTTCTCTCTTTGCTGGTTAAGAATACTGAAAGACACTGGCCAGGTGGCCGGAGCTGTGCATTTCTTTCTGTTGTAGATATCTATCCTGAAGATATTTAGCAAAGGAGATATTGGCAATAGTATGGAAATTCAAGTTAATGCAGACCCACTCTCAAGCAAGTTGACTAATAAAAAAAAGAGAGAGGGTTGAATAGCAGAACGACATCTTCAGTGTAAGAACAGTGCAACAGTGCAACAGTTGCAAAAGTGATTGACAAAATATTATTTTAAAATCCAAATCTGTCATAAACCGGCCATGTAAGATGTCTTACTATCAGCCCATGCCTTAAAAATAGACATTTTATTTTCTTCACCACTTTTATCTAGATTTAGATTGCAAACGCTGAAAGGGAAAACCTTGGTGGAGAATATACTATGCATAGTGTCCTGCAGAGCTGGAATCCAGACCTCAAGCTCTATCTCCTGATGGTTCTAACAGTATGTCACAAAACATCCCTACATATACCCTTCTTCATTGGAGTCAAGGTCTGCAGTGCCCCTGGGCAAAACCTCTACCAGTGGTTTCATTGGTGATATGAGCCCTTTGTTCCTAGAATATTTGCTTCCTGCATGGCCAGACCATTTTGGCCGGGTGATGGCATCTTTTACTTTGCACAGCCCAAGCTAATCTGAAGTCATCATCAAGGAGCGTTCATGGCTCCTCTGAGCCTCTGGAATAGATTAGCAGGGGCCTTCTCAGTACTTCCCTAACCCCAACACTGCTGAGGCCACTACGCAATTAGCCAGCAATTGTATGCAGCATACAGATCGCATTGAAGATAACCAGATGTGAGCAGATAAAGGGGCTGGTGGAATTTGGGCCATGTGTGCCTTATCTCTGAAAGCCTTCAATAGCTTCTCCAGCCCGGAGTTCAAACAGCAGTCACAGATCTGCAGTGCCTCACACCAGGATCTTTATTAGGCATCATTTCTGGTGATCTAAGCCGTCTCAACTTGCCAGGTGAATGAGAAAGGTCATCAGTTTGAAGGTGAAGGCAGAGTTGTGTACTGTCAGATTCTTCTGATCACAGGACATCTGCTCCTGCTCATTCTGAAAGTATCAAAACACTCATGACACAGGACTGCCAGGGCCTGAGATGAGGAACACAGCAGCAATCTTGGCCAATGGTTTCATGCTTGTTTGGCTCTGGTTGCCTCAAGTATGCGGACTGGGATAGATAAGGCACTGCAAGACAGCGCTGAGTAGGCCCAGATAGACCTTCTCTCAGCCATGTTTTCATTCCTCCCTGCTGGGGGGTGATACCAACACTCAGGCCAGGTGCTCCCTGCTCAGGTGGGTTGGGGCTAAACACATTGTCCCTTCATCTGGGGCTGGGAGGGAGGAGAAACATAGCTAATGAGAAATGACCCCACCACATCAGTTCCCTTCAACTTTTTTATTATTCCTGATACCCTTCCCTATGGAATATACATGCTCAAGGCCACAAACAGATCTTAAACTCCGTACAATACAGACACAGCAATTTTGGGAATATGGTGGTCTTTTCCCCAACTTTCCATAGACATAATATCAACAGTAGTACCAGCAGTGCAGCACACTTCTGATTAACCAGTAAGACAAAACCCAGCCTTTCAGTAGAAGGGACTTTCATCGAAGACTGAAATGAATAGCTGTCCAACACGTCAAAGGATTGAGAGGCATCAGGTGGAATCTGAAATCCCATACATTTTGAAAACTGTCCTCCTATATCTAGATATATTCAGTCAGCATGGATATGTGTGTTCCTCTAACATTCTACACAAGGGAATCTTCAGCAGGGTCAGATGCAAAAGGGGGAAGGCTGCCTTACCTTGAAACTCCTGTTTTTTAAGAACCAGAAAAGACCAAATGAACACTCCTGTGTGCTCAGGAGTGCTCAGGACTGTGCTCAGGACTGTGCTCATGGCTGCTCTAGAGCACATCTCGATGTCCTCTACTCCATGTGGGTTCCTGGAACTTTCACAGGTCTCTTTCAACCCTTTCATCCCTCTCATGACTGAAGATTCAACAAGAAACTCTTTCAGTCTTCTGATGAAAACATCCACCAGGCTTAAAGGTGGCTGTATACTGCACCTAGAAGTTTATCTAGACATTTTCTCAGTCAGATCCAGCAGTTTGGGTGTCCTTAATATGCTGTCTCTTTTCTTTTATCATCCTCTTTTGCAGTGGAACACAGCAATTCAATAAGCAACCTCCTTCCCGCCCCTTTCATTCCCTCTCTGAAAGGCAAACTGATTACTATTATTTTTTTTAAAGAGTAATCTAAGCTTTACAAGACCTCTACTGTCAGGCTATTTCAGATATTCCATTGACATCTCCCAGCTAGATTTATCTCCAAGGATATTCAGTGCCTTCTGATAGCATTATCCTTCTGCTAATTGAAATTCTGTCCTAAGGAAGAAAAATGAAAGATTTCCAAAGGGGGTAAGATATAACAAAGCAAAAAAATAAACCTAAGCAAGCCTTTGAGGCAACTCCCCAGGCTAGAAATCTGGAACAATGTTTTGTGCCTTTCACTTACAATCAACTTCCCAAAGGGGCAGAATTACCAAATATTACATGGGGTAATCTTAGTAATTAAAGAATTTATACATATATATATGAAACACCACAATGCTGATCACAGGGCACAATCCAGTTTGCAAAGTATTTTTCTGCTGGGATTCACCAAGGCACTTGCTGTTTTATTATGAGTTGGCTTTTTTAAAAAATTGGAGAGTTTTTAATCTATTTTTTGCAGATGTTTTGCCTCATAACATCTCAGGTTTTACTAAATCACTCTCATTTGTTTGCCCAATCAATTTCTTTCTCTGTCTTCTCTTTCCCCCCTCTTTCTCCATAAATTTTAGTATGCGATTTTTGGAATGTGATTGCAGCAGACCGCTGCACAGTAGACCACTACTCCCGTTATCTCCATGAGACTGCTTGGAAGAACATTGAAGAAGCCTCAAGTGAAGAGCAGGAAGACACTGGAGTTAGTCATGTGAGGCAACTTTCAGAGATGGACAGAAAACACCCAAACCAATCAATCAGTCATCCAAAAACCCCAACAAAACCCAACCCTCAAGGATTCCATCTGATTAAGAAGGCAGAAGTTCACATGTCACAGAAACACAGAATCACAGAATCAATCAGGTTGGAAGAGACCTCTGGGATCATCAAGTCCAACCATTGCCCTGACACCACCATGGCAACTAGACGTTGGCACTAAGTGCCATGTCCAGTCTTTTCTTAAACACCTCCAGACATGGTGACTCCACCACCTCCCTGGGCAGCCCCTTCCATTATCTAATGACCCTTGCTGAGAAGAAATGCTTCCTAATGTCCAACCTGAACCTTCCCTGGCAAAGCTTGAGGCTATGTCCTCTTGTCCTATCACTAGTTGCCTGGGAGAAGAGGCTAACTCCCACTCCACTACAACCTCCCTTCAGGTAGTTGTAGACTGCACTAAGGTCACCTCTGAGCCTCCTCTTCTCCAGGCTAAACACCCCCAGCTCCCTCAGCCGTTCCTCATAGGTCAGACCCTCCAGACCCTTCACCAGCTTGGTCGCCCTCCTCTGGACTCGCTCCAACACCTCAACATCTTTCTTGAAGTGCGGGGCCCAGATGTCAAATCTTGCCATCCTGGTTGTCCAAACTAGGAGTAAAAGTCTGTAGGAGGGTATTTAAAACAAGCAATCAGAACCTATCTTTATCTGGTTTTGAAAATCTCCCTTATCAACGAGCCCACGTCGCTGACTTAAAGCCCATGTGTGACCCTACGTGTATTTTTGTATTGGAGTATTTTTGTTTGGTGAAACAACCTTCTCAAGTGTGCTAAGACTGTGTTATCAGAGTGAAAAACACAAGATACCCTCAAAATTGGCACTGTTTGTCAGGAAAAGACTTTCCAAGGGTTCTGGATGTGCTGCTAAGTCAGAGCAGCATGAACTTTTTGGCTTTTAAGCTTTAAACTCACATAAGCATGTAAGCCATCTCAGCTTAAATAAACATGACAAGTATGCTACTGATTTTGCTGTGGTTTGACATTGGTACAACTCCCTCCTGACTTAAAGGGAGTTTGTGATCATTTATATCATAAAATATATGAAGGGTAATGACAATGACAGATAAGGCATAGAAATCTCTGAGCCAGTGAGAAATGGTGACCTGCCATTTCTCATGTATGGATGTCCAGCACTTCCAGGTTTTGCTCCTTGATCTATCACATCAAATTCCTAAATTCAGTAAGTTTTAAAGTTCTGGTGGAAGGAAAAGAGGGGATATTGATACAATGTAGAGTGCTCAAGCCCATTTTTTTCTTATCTATGCACACTGACCAGATGGTTTGTTGTAAGAGGTGATGTGATCTAACACATCACTCAAGCTTTGGACCAGCAAGTTCTAGTCCCAACTTTGTGTCTGACCCTAGCAAAATGACTCTTTTCTGGAAGATCCAACCTTTAACTCAGCTTTAGTTTCCTCTTTCTGAACTTGTGCTGAGGGTATTTTGTGATGTCTGCCAGCTTTAACTTACAAGAGATTCACAGTCTGGCTGTTTATCAACCATTGAAGGCAAGCTTTGGGAAGAATGGACCACCTCTGAAGTTTAGGCTGCCCAAAATGGCCCACAAACAGACCGAGGTTGGAATCACTTAGAGTTGTCTAATATGTAATGCTGAAATATTCCAGACTGGCTTTCTGTTTTGTAGGCTGAATGTCTGCATGTAAATGCCAGCAAAAATATAAAGGCGTGGGGCACCCTCTTACCCCCTAAACCATCAAAGAATGCAATTAAGGGAAACTACCTAGTTTGGCCCAACTTGAAAAGAACCAAAGTAGCCCTTTCATTCAGAATGTTTAACGTGGGTTAGATGTTTGCAATATGGCTTGTGCTAGGGAATGGATGGTCGATAAAAACAAGTGAGAAGCAGACTGAGTGTTGCTTTTACTCTGCAGGATGAAGGGAAGGGTGTTGGATGTGAGTGGCTGACTGGTGGATTCGTCTGTAAGACAGCGACTGTTTTTATGTCTCTATTAAGCAGGAAAGGAAGGAGGGAAGAGATGAAAGAAAGAAGATAGGATGGGTGGGGAAAGTGAGGAGACCTGGGTGCAGCCTGGAAGCATCATCCTGTGAAGTGGGAGATGGAAGAATGGCAGGAAAAAGAATGGATTTACAGCCTGACACCCCCACAGATGGCTCCTTGTATTTGTCCTTTTGCAGACGAACAGACCCCACTTGAATTATGGGGCTATAATTCTATTTGTGGATGGTGGACGGGAAGAGGGGGGAGGTTGCAAGAGCTGTTTGGTGGTTTATGACCTCCCCAGAAGCCCTTGATGGAATTCCAGCCCCATAATTCACAGCTGCCTCTTCTGGATCTAATTCACCAGAGGTCTCTGATGTGGTAGTTGAGATCGAGTTCGGTGTTGTGTCTTGCCCCTGCTGGGGAGTTAATCAGATTGCCTTTGCTAATCCAAAGCAGGGCAGTTTTATGAGACAGTTTCCCTGGTGAGCGCATTCTCGTTTGGCTTGGGTACTGTGAAAGCAGCGAGCAGACTTGGGTACCGTTAACGTAATGGGATCAGTGTCTGCAGCCTTCTTTCTTTCATAGTCATCGATCAGAAAGAATGAAGAGTACAGGACCAGAGCCATGGCATGGCTGTTGAGGTGACACTGGTGTCTTTAACCCTGGAGGTTTTCCATTTGGCTTCCCCTAGTGACATCAAGGTGCTGTAAACTGCCTGCAGGTCTGCCCTGTACTGCAGCTAGTGAGTGAGACCTAATTCTGGGCCATGAGACGTAGCTCAGGACATGAGATCTAGCTCATCTCCATGCCTGTATACTTGCCCCATAACATTACAAAGAAGAAGAGGTTCTGACAGTACCTCAGGGTCTGCACTCTGGTGCCCCTCCAGCAAAGGGTTAATCAAACTGGACAGGCAGCACTTGTAGGACCAACTTGACGCCAGTCAGTAGTGTCTGAAGGACAAAGGTGCCATGTCCTGGGATGTATCACTTGCTTCAGTGGATAGATTTCTCTCTGGCATCACCTCCCTGCCCTGAAAAAGCCATGTTTCAAAATTCAAACCTAACTTCAAAGCCAACCACAAGCATTTCTTAGGGCTTGTTCTGCTATCCTGACATACAAGCCCTGAACAGGTAAGCATGACACTCACAGTCATAACAGACTGAACATAACAGACTGAACATTTAAGGCAGCTCCTTTTCCACTCTTTTATTACGAACATCTCCTGACCGAGTAGACCCTTTTACAAATATGTCTTTCTTTGGTCTAGCTCTGTATATTTGGTCCAGTGAAGCAACTCTGTCTAAGAGAACACAGGGCAGAGGGAGCCAGACTGGATGCAGTTTTATCCATAAGGTAAAAAAAATCCCTGGTACATGCTCTTCATAAAATGTTCCTAGACATTCTCTGGGAGATGGTTAGCTGGCGCTGTCCAAAATTGTTCTGTGGAGCATGCTAACAGCTAAGCATCACAGACAATTTCAACACAGTGCTTGATAGTCCACCTTGGCCTTCTTTTATTTACTAGCACAGATGTAGCCAGGAAAAACATAATGCCTGGTGGTGTTGTCTGCTTGTCATGTTCCTACCCATAAAATGTTTGTGTGTCATGAATTGTGACTAACTGGTGACCTGCTTGCTTGTGTTGTAGGAACAAGGGCTGCATCCCATATGGCGTACTGAAAGAAAGCTGGCCTGTGGGGATGTCTTGGCATCATGTTTGGTTTTGGGAGTTACAAGGTCAGTGAGTACATTTCCCATTAGAATTTATGAGAAGGCAGGAAATTCAAAGGAGCAAATAATAATAATAAAAAAATTAAATCAGTTATTCTCCTTTCATTTTTTTTTCTTTGAACATCTTAGCTGAAGGCAAAAGACCAAATTGATTCCTGCTTTCCTCCCAAATGCTTGCTGGGTTGTGGGAACATACAGCACACCACGGAGGAGTTCAGGGCTCTGCTGCATACACAGCAAGAGACATTCCCTTTCCTAAAACAATTACAGTGAGAAAGGTCAAAGCAGACCCACTGGTGGGATTCATCCCACCTGGCTTTAGAAAGGCAGAGTGCAACCATCCACAGCTGGGCTAGCTCCCCCCATCCTCCCTAGGGTCAGCAAGAGGAAACAAGCATTTTCCTTTGTCATTCACTGATCTATTTTAGCCATTGAGGCTGCAACGAGATGAATTGTATCCTGAAAGGACCCATTTTTCGCTGGTGGTTGTGTGGGACAACTAGCACAGAAGAAAACGCCCACAGCCACTCAGCTAACTCCTTAGCATGAGAAGAGGTGATTTTGCAAAGATCCTGCTAGGCTGGCTCTGAATAAAACCTCACTGATCCCAGAATCACTTTTCTGCCATGCAGTGTGCTGGCACACCGTGGTACTGAAGCTAGCAGGTGTCTCCAGGGCAAGTGACTCAGAGTTATGGTCCCCATCACTCTCACCTTGGAGAGGATAACAAACCTGAGGCTGAACACAAGGAAGGGAGAGTCTGTCACTTCCCTTGTACGAGTGATAGCCAGTGGGCACGAGAGAGCTTGTGCTGGAGTTATACTCATCTGAACCAGAAAAACCTCCAGGAAGGGGCCTGGTGGAGGGACAGCTTAATATGATGCAGGCAGCTGAACCTGTGAAGTGTTAGAAAGGGAGTGAGGGAACCAGGAAATAATAAAGGCAAACTGAATGCTCTCCAGATTGCTGGAAATAGTCCTTCTCGGCTGACATCTGGGATTGCTTTGGGAAGCAGAGCTGCAGACCGGCTCCTAGCTTTGGTCTGACAGATGAAGACCAGTTCTTAGCTTTGCCCTGCCCTCTCCCCTGCCAGGTTTTTGAGGGGTACTTAGGGGATGTTATTTACACTGGTGTTGTCACAGAGCTGAGGCAAATGGTCACCATGTCCTTAGTGGAGGAGATTGAAGGTGGGATGGATTGAGATGCAGGAAATGGACATCACCTCTTGTGGACAGTAAAAGCAGGAAAGCTTTGGAAATGCCTCTTTCCTGTAGCTTGGGGGTGGGATAATCCAGCATGGACAGAGAAACACCAATGATCTTAGTGAAGAGATGGCAAGATGGCTCCTGCTTGCTTTGCAGATAACTGGTTGGCCTTGAATATCCAGCTTAGCCTATTTGGGAGCTGAACAGAGTAATTTCAGAGACTGAAACTGGGAGAAGCGGCTGGTGCTTCCAACACAGTTGTGCTGTTTCTGTCATGCACTTGCAAACCAGCAAACAGGACCTGAGTTGAGGTCTTCAGGATCTTCAAAGTGCCCCAGCAGGCACCAGACTGATGCCTTGTCCTGTTGCAGACACACCCATGTCAGAGGTTTTTCTTCTCCTACTCTTGCAGCTCTTGTTGAATCAATAGGTAAATTCTCCACTGAGTAGTAGCAAGACCACACATGTAACCCCCTTGAAAGCAAACATTTTGAGCTTACAGCTGTCAACAGGGAGTTACCACAAGCCTGGAATCTGTTTGTTTGGCTGTGCTAAGTAATTGAAGCCCCATTTAGTGTTTGGAAGGGTGTTTTTGTGGGAATAGTTGGTGTTGTGTTGTTTCCTGGTCTTGGCACCAAAGACAAGAGGAAACCGTGGTCCGGTACGTATCACATATGAGGTTCAGTTACAGAATGACAGAGTAGGTCCCAGCCATGCCCTGCCCTACGGATTGTCAGAAACATGCAATACACTGCTGTGTCCAGTCTCAAAAATAGTGACTGGGTTGATTAGTTATGGGCAAAAATAGGCTGCAGAGACCCTAAATACACTAATAATTCAGAATAGCCAAAACCTGAAGCACTACTTTGCACACAAAATTTTCTAGCATAATTTCCTGCAATTCATCCTGCTGCCCAGAGGAGTCTGATGGGTGATACCTACACAGGCAATACACTGCTGTGACTGACTGACCTGCTGCTGGGACATGCTGGCAGACTGATGCGAGCCCTTTTGGGTAACAAGGACTTTTCCTTTGCTGTGTCCCAAGGAGCAGATGGACACAGAGTTCTCATTCTAAACATGAGCCAGCAGTGTGCCCAGGTGGCCAAGAAGGCCAATGGCATCCTGGCCTCTATTAGGAATAGTGTAGCCAGCCAATCTAGGGAAGTGATCATCCCTCTGTACTCTGCACTGGTGAGGCTGCACCTTGAATCCTGTGTCCAGTTCTGGGCCCCGCACTGCAAGAAAGATGCTGGAGCGAGTCCAGAGGAGGGCGACCAAGCTGGTGAAGGGTCTGGAGGGCCTGACCTCTGAGGAACGGCTGAGGGAGCTGGGGTTGTTTAGCCTGGAGAAGAGGAGGCTCAGAGGTGACCTTATTGCAGTCTACAACTACCTGAAGGGAGGTTGTAGTGGAGTGGGAGTCGGCCTCTTCTCCCAGGCAACTAGCGATAGGACAAGAGGACATAGCCTCAAGTTTCACCAGGGGAGGTTCAGGTTGGACATTAGGAAGCATTTCTTCTCAGCAAGGGTTATTAGCCATTGGAAGGGGCTGCCCAGGGAGGTGGTGGAGTCACCATCTCTGGATGTGTTTAAGGAAAGACTGGACATGGCACTCAGTGCCATGGTCTAGTTGACATGGTGGTGTCAGGGCAATGGTTGGACTCGATGATCCCAGAGGTCTCTTCCAACCTGATTGATTCTGTGATTTCTGTGGCTGGATATGGTCAGTCTGTCGGTGTACATATGCTGCTCATCTACAGGTACCCAGACACTTGTTGAAGCCTATTGCAAAGGCTATCAGAGCTTCATTTTACCCCCTTCCCTTTTTGAAACCCACTTTCTTACTTCCTTTCCATGCTCTCCATTGAGCTGAGACCTGCAGATCCAAGTTCAGCAAAAAGGTGTTTGCTTTCCACAGGCCTTATGTTGGCACCGTGGTCTGCAAATCCCATAACATCTGCCAGCTGTCTCGTTCTTTGACGGATGACAGAGGCTTAGCCCTTCAGAGCACGGCAGGAGTAGCACCATCTCCAGGCATGCAGCTCTCACTCCAGTCAGAGTTTCCCAGTGGGAAACGCTGGGAGCATACACAGGCAGAGAAGGCTGGTAAAGATGCTGATGCCACATGCCCAGCTCTTGAGATGGCAGAGCTTTGTCCCTGCTTTGTAGTGTCAGTGAAAAGCACCTATGAGTCTTTTATCTCCAATTTGCCTTCAGCTCAGGTGTCTCAGGTTAAGTTTCCTGTCCTTTGGGTTACATGATGAGGCTGATATGTTAAACCATGCAGACCTGTGTCACAGCAGTGTAAACCCAGACCAGGCTTGGCCAAGCCTGCCATCAGTCCCAGGGAGTCTGACCTCCTTCATTAAAGATTTACTCTTTGCAACAGCCGTTCAAAAGACAGTATCATAAGATAATAACCATAGGATAAGGGGAGAACAGTGGTTGGGGAGCAGCTGCGAGCATACATGCAGAGATTGCCTGGCAGCAAGAGGACTGCAGATCTGCCCACAGGCAGTTGATCCTTCCCTCTGCCTTGGAGAGACATCCATCTTCTGCCTCCAGCCAAGGATATAGATGAGGAGGACACAAGATTTCTCCCTATTTTCATGGCCAACCATGAGTGCTGCAAGCAGGGCTTGCCCCAGCAGTAGTCCCAGGCCTGGCATGACATCCTGGGAACAAAGCAGCAAGTGGGCTGGGGTGTTTGCTTGTCCACTTAAGACTACCTATGACTCTTCCAGGTTTGAAACTCAGTGTGATGATTGCTACTCTACTGTAATGGCCAAGGAATCAGAGGCTCCCACTGAGGACTTTCGAAAGCCGTAGGATATAGTTCCTCTAACAGCATCCTTGAGTTCATGATCTTGTCAATCATCTTCAAAATGCACAACTGATGACACCCCAAAGGCAGATGGAAAGGAATCACCTGTCTGGATCCCATCTCTCCAAAAAAAATTCAAAAAACCCAATAAATGGGTTCTTGTGTGAGAGAGAAATAAAGAGAGAGAGAGGAGGGGGCAGGGGAAGGTGGGAAGGAAGGAAGGAAGGAAGGAAGGAAGGAAGACAGGAAGGAAGGGGATTGGTGGAAGAAAGCTTTTCACAGTCATTTGTTGACATAAGCATGCTGATCCCCAAGCCTTTGCCCTCTCTTTACATATAGCTGGGGTCTGCTCAGCTGGGATCCACTTCCCACCACACTTCACCAGCCCAGTCCATGGGCATGACTATGAAGTCCAGCCCAAAACGCCAACATGTGCTGACTCTCTGGAACACTAAGGAAACTCTAGAGAATGTAGTGTGGATGGTGGGGGAGCCTGAACTTGGGAGAGGGCTCCTACAGTGTAGGTGTGAAGGGGACTTGCTTTGAGCAGTTACACGGTCTCCAGTTTCATGCTCCTCCTTCACTTGAATTCCCTCTCTCTGGCTCCATTTGGCCACAGAAAGCAGCAATCAAAGCCTGGGGCATTTTTATTTCTTTATTTTTTTTAATAAACTTTATTCTATATTACAAATAGTTTTTTTTTCTTTTTTGTTCTGGACTGCAAAATAGGAATGCCTTATATTTACATACACAGGTATACAATTAATTATAACAAAGGTACAGAAGCTTTGCCTTTACCAAGTAACAACGGGATTCCAATTTAAATAGTATAGATTTTATTTATTTTTAACTAGGATCAATTCAAAAGAAAATCAAACCAACAACAACAACAACCTAAGAAAAAGGATCCCAACCTCCTTTCTAATGCTGTCTTGACATCTCTTTGAGGCTGTTAGTAACACTATAGTGAAAGGATATGTCTTTACATTGATTTTGTATTTAAGGTGGAAGCTTTAGCAAAACAGAGAATAAGACTTCTGGGCTCATGTGTATGTCCAAGACACAGGGTCAGACACTAGGAAGGGCCTGTCTTGTGACATTAAATAATCCAGTTGCCTCTCATCTTGATTTTTTGGGGAAAACACTGGGAGCATTTAGCTAGCACCTAATCTCTCTGCTTCCTTACTCCACTCTGGCCTGGAAAGTGGGTTTTCTCCAGGGACTGGAGAAAGAGCAGCATCAAAATTTTAAATAACACCAAGTTTCTCTTAAGATACTTCAGAAAGGACTGCAAGCTTGGACACGTGCCTTGATATCTCCACTGGCTCTATCGGAAAGTCAACAGCAACCTCTCCTACTGAGAAATGCTGTCCTCAGTCAAGGAGCCATGCCAGACCACATTGGAAAGAGAAGGGAATGCTGAAAGAGCCTAAATGTCCTGGTTTTCCCCATTTTCTACACCCAGGTTCACTTTACTGAGCTTCCCTGCACACTGCTCTCTGCCGAGAGTGTCTTTGAGGTGATCTGTTTCCAAGCAGGAAGAATTACTTGAGGTAAACTTTCCATTTTTAGAACAGAAGATTAACACACAAAAAAAGCCAATGAACAAACAACAACGACGACAACAGAAATCACACACGTGACAGGTTGATTAGACTAAGCAGCTTTATATCCTCGCTGGGGTTTTTTTGGTGGTTTTATTTTTTTCCAAGTGTAAATCTTTTTTTTTTCTCTTTTTTTTTCTTGACATCTTTCTACAAATTAATTCATTGCTGTAAGCCTGTGTCCCTTTGGGTGTTTCTCTAACAGTGTAGTGAACTGAGGCATCCCAAATAAAACAAGGTTGACAAGCTCCGTTTTCAAAGCATTCTCCGCAAAATGGTTATCCCCTGTAAGACAACACAAATTTTTTGGAGGAAGGGGCATTACACAGTGGCAAAGGTGAGGGAAAACTGCAGGACTCCATGGACCAAACGATACTCTGAAATGGGAACAGCATTGGGTGCAAAGCAGGAAAACTCAGGCTGTGAATGGCCAGGAGACTGAGGTTCACACCATGACGTTGAGGTTCACTTGCTTCATCAGTTGCCTGCGCCACAGCACACCAAATTTGGATGGAAAGAGCTATGACATCCCAAGACCTCCACCTGCCCTGGAGGACAAGTCTTTTACTACTCATCAGATGCACAGAGCAAATTGCCCTGGTGTCACTGAGGCTATGCCAATACTTCTCTACCCAAAAGTTGTCAATGGTGAGGCATCTGTCAACACAAAAACGCAACCTACTATGACCGTGTACATGATCATAGCTCCCTAGTTTGGAGAAAGAGATCCATTCCTGGGCTTCCCTGGTCATCCCAGGAGAGGAGGTTATCAGAGGCTCAGAGGAGTTTAAAAAACAACACTGATTCAAGAGCTGGATTTTTATACTGATTTCCTCATTCAAGGCAGTGGGACATGCAAACTGGGTTCCTGGATGCAATTTTTGGTGAGCTACCCAAAACCAACACAAACGAAGTGGGACTACAATACACATTTCTATACAGTGCTCTCTGTCTGGCTTCTGTAGGTAAATGCTGAACCAGGGACAAGAAAGGGACTAAAACCACTTTGTTGGGACTGACGGGGTTCTGGCAAAGTGCTTATCTTGTCACGTCAACTTCCCACATCAGCAATGGCCACCGCAACAGTTTTCTGTGGAGGAGCAAACCTCTCACACACTAGAGCCTGCATCAGGAGTTTGGGAAGCAGGACCAGTTTTCTTCCTCTCTCTCGTTCCTTTTACAGCACCAAGAAATATCTCTACACTATCAGATAAATCTGCTTCATGAGTAATTCTTCTACAGACTGCTGGGAAGGGTGAAGCATGACTTGTTTCACTGATGCCTTGGTGATGTGAGAGAGTAGTCCTGGTCATCTCCAGCAGCCAGACTTTTCTTTTTGGTGTGGGATGGTCCTTGGATTTGAGGGTCCTTTGGGGAGACACAAATGTATGCCCCACTAAGAGGAGCCCTAGGACTCAGTCCTTTCAGGTTTCCAGTCTTTCTTTGGAAGAGTCTTCCGCACAGTAGTGTCTCTTTCCAAAGCACTTCACTAAAGCCTTGGGGAAGGACAGATCTACATTTTGTGTTTTGGCCTACTTTTAAGCAATTTTCCTTTTGATATTAGCTGGTTTGTGCTTGGGTTGTTACATCATAGGAATGCCAGACTTTAGGAACTTTGGAAGGGATGTGTAGTCTTTGTGTTGGCTGACTCAACAGTGAGACTGGCCACTGGTCTCTAAAAACTCTATCATTTTTCAATAGCATAATTAAAAATAATGACAATTATGTGATTTACTTGGTCTCTTTCCCCTTGTGGTAAACACCTTCCTGTGGGCTAATGCACAAGATCTGGAAACTTTGGTAATCACTTTTCAGTTAAAGCAAATACCAATCAAAATTCTGCTGGTAAATCTTCATGTCATAACAATTTTTTGTAGTCTCCAGTGTCAAAGAGGTATGATAAGACAACTGCAGTGGTAAAACTACAGATGAAAAAATTGGCATAGCTCTCTTACCTAACGGAACAAGGCTGGTGTATGCTGGATCAGACCAAACCTTCAGCTATGTTCAGGACAGAATGAAGAGTGGGAAGAGAAGGACTGAGGCATTTTGGGAGAGGAAAGTGCTGCATTTCTCCTTTTTGGTAGTTCTCCTGTGCTGTCTGTTCAAGCACTAACACTCTTTCTCACAACAGCGTTTACTAGAAGGCTCAGTCTGCAAAAGCACACGACATGATGGATTATGTCTCAGATCACAATGTGATCACTGTGATAGGTGAGTACACTCACAGGGAGGACACAATGTGTTTGAATAGGGACTGTTCACCTTTTGTTCCTCTAACCCAGGCACAAAGTCCCAGAGCAAACTCTGCTGTGAAGATATAATCTTAGCTCTCTCAAAAGGACCACAGAGAGCCTTCATGAGTTCCCTTTCCCCATTTTTGATGGTGCTGCAAGTGTCAGCGTTCATTGTCTCGATTGCAGTGTTTGAGACATATCCATAAAGATCAGCCTATCATCTGGTGTATTCTGGATATTAGGAGCCTGTCCATTGACTTCTAGGGACTTTGGCTCTGATTGTGTCTGTGTGGCTTGAAAAACAGTGTGGAATACTATCTATTGGGTATTTTTAAAGTGTGGAAAGGGAGGTGGGGGGAAACAAATCAAAGGAAGAGGAAAAGAACACATCCGTGTTGTAGTAGGGCTCATTCTTCTGCTTGTGTCTTTGTTTTTAGTTGTGTTTTACATGCACTTAAAAAATAGATAGCTCAACAGGTGAGGCTGGGAAGAAATATGCCAAGACCTCTTACAGACTGGGTGATGCTGGGACAGTCATTGGAAATGGGGAGGGCACTGAAGGGGACAGGGGAGGAAGCCCACGCATTCACATCATGATTCTGGCACATTTTCCAAATGAAAACCAAAACCAGCTCAAAACTAAATGAAGAAAAACAAAAAGAAAAATAAGGAGGAGATGAAAGGGAAGAAAAATACAGATTTTCTTTCAAATCCTGGGGCTTGGGAAAAGAAGAGCGTGGAGAGAAAATGGAAATGCCTAAATGGGAACTTGGGAAGCGTTAAGACACCAATCTCATGGTGCTTCCCATTTCCCTTAATTGTTTCATTCTCAGTGTCTCGGAGGTGTTCAAGTTTTTCTTGAAAAATATATATACATTACAGATGAAAAACTCCGTACCAGCAAGAAGAAATAAAATAATGACAATGGAAAACAACCATAATAAAACAAAAACACAGCCCTGAAAACATCAAAAAGAAACAGGGCGAGTCTCAAGTTTCCCCTGTGGTGTTCTTCTGACTTCAGTAACAGTGCAGGATCACACCAGTTCACTTCGATACTTTTTTTTTTTTTTAAACAGCTTCTTCTTCCTTTCATGTGTGCATGTCCAGGCAGCATAGCCCATCACTCATAACCACTTCCCTCCAAGCCAGCTATTTGTCCTTAGACTCCTACCATCCAGCTGTGAGTACAAGGCATGACAATAAGGTCCATATGTATCTTTTGTGGCACTTTGTTTGTCAAAACCTTTGGTTTCTTCACTTTTTTTTTTTTTAAATTTTCCTTTTTTATGTACTTATAAAAAATATTGTGTTTGTGTTGTTGTTGTAATTTTCTTACCGCTGGCTCTGGTGGGACTTCAACCCCACTTTCACAGCCATAATCAATGGATCTGGAACATGCGCTGACATTACTAAATGGATCAACAAAACCATGGCAGAACCAGCCAAACCCAAATCATCCCCAATGCGCAGGCCTCTTAAAAATGCTGAGATGTCCATAAGGTGCATGATGAGTCCATCAGCTCAGCAATCAAACAGAAAGCAAGCAAAATTAAAAAGGAAATAACACACACGCGCACACAGATACACACACGCACACGCACAAAATAATAATAATTATAATAAAGAGAGAAATGTCTGGGGTTTTAAAACCAAGACGTGTCCCTAATTTTGCTGTTTCAATATGAATCTTGCGGTATTCTCCCCACAGACACATCCAGTTTTGGACTGCTGTTCTTAAATGGTTTTAGAAAGACTTGCCTACATGTATATCTGCTTGGCTGAGTGAAACCCACTTGCTGACTGACTTCTGTTTGCACCACAACCCCCTTTAGATCCACCCATGATCCGTCGCTCTGAAGAGGTTCTGGTTTGCTAGCAAGAGGCATGAATAAAACCAAATGCACTCGTCATATAATCAATTTACACACCCTGTCTTTACCCCTTCCTCCCTCCAGGTGCAAAGTAGATTCCAGGCTGTAGCTCTGAGGATGGTGTGAGATGGATGTGGACTGATTCTCCGTGGCATGAAGCCACTCCTCCATCTGCTAGTGAGCTCTGTTCATTTCTGGTGAGATGAATGCAGACCCAGCTCTTGCCTCCACAGTGTACAAGATGCAAAGTTCTCCAGATCCTGAGGGTCTCCCACTATGCTGAACCACGGTGTTATCCAGGTTGGCAGCTGTACGAACAAAACAGCCAAACACAGAAGAGATGCAGGAGCTCACTCTTGTTGGCCATGAAACAGGTTGAGATGTTGTTCTGGAGGAGCTGAACAGAGGCTAGGTCAGGGTAATCACGCACAATTGTTCTGTGGTGACAGTGATCTCTGAAGGGATAGGAAGTGCAAAGAGAGAGCAAATCCTTCCCAGGCAACAAGTATGCCTTCAGCAAGGCCTGTTGGTTCCAGAAATGAAGAGGAAATGCCAGGAGTTGGCACCAAAAGGCAGATGAGCTTACAGTGGTTCAGAGACCACCAGAAGACATGCAGTTCGGCTGGGGGTATCTAGGTAGAAGAATATTTTGCAGTGTTTCATTTGGATTTCCTCCAGGATCTCCTTCCAAAATGTGCGGTGACAGTTCCTCTTAGGAGTGGCTTTGAAGGAAGGTTTTACCATCAGTCCTATGTACCACCTTGCTTCATGGCAAGCCTTTCAGTATCCTTCTGATATTCCACCATGAGAAAACAATAGCTTTGTTCCAGTTGAGGAAACAAAACGGAAAGAACTAACAGCTTTAAAAAAAACCCCTCTGGTTGGTTTTTGAGGCTGAACTCCTTGCCTGGAACAAAATGAGACTTGTGGCTCTTGCTTTCCAAGCTGAGGTGGGAATGAGGGAGATGCTGTGCTGTCCATTGCCAGAAGGAACAGAACCACCACCACCGAGATGCCACTGAGCAGAGAGAGCATTTTCGCCGCAGTGCTATAACCAACAGGACACAATGGGAAAGACGGAGGGGGACACAGGTCTCTTTGAAAAATAAGAATAACCATAGGAAACACATGGGCAGAGGAGTGTTGGTCTCCTCCTCCCCTCTTGACCCTTCCCCTGCCCCAAGAGAGCAGCTACACCGCTGTTTGCCCAGGCAGATAAGAGCCACAATGGTCCCACTCTGGACGGAGCTGTGGCGTTTTTTGGAGAGCCTTGGGGTTCCTCTCCCAGTGGGTCACTATCAAGACATAGACTTGCAATGGCTCTGCAGGAGAGGATCTCGATCTGCTCCTGCCCTCCAGGATCCCTGCAGGCAGGCTGCCTTCCCCTTGGGGAGACTTTTAGTAATACTGAGTTCATTTCCATGTCCGCTCCAGAGGCTACAGCCCTTGGAGGGCAGTTAAAGCAGCATGACAGAAATTACCTCCCAATTTCCCAACTGTAGAGTGATCATGTGATGTTGGGGGAGGGTTTCTGGGGTTTTTTTTTGTGTGTGTGTAATAGTTTTCTTCTAGGGTAAAGGCAGAGGGGACCAGTGAAAAGGAGAGCTCCACCTGAATGTCTTGATGTCCCCAGAGCCAAGATTCCTCTGCAGTCTTTTAACCCCTGGGGCTTCGTCGCTCTGTCCATAGATTTTGAAAGAGAAAGAAATGAGAGAGAGAGGAATGCTGTTCAGGTGACTCTGCTTACAGCTGATCAAAACTTGCACTTGGTAAAGATGATGATCTTGAGTGAGGCACGACTTGGTTTATCCCTCCCAGGGTGTCCCTGGCAGGACAGTTCTCAGCTGTCTATGCTCATGAGGGTTATGACTTGTTCAAGTTTGTAGGCAAGTTTCTGTTTCCCAGCCTGGTCATCTTGATCAAGGGCTCCGAGAATCTGGAAAAGAAGAGGGAAAGAAGTGAGGACTTACAGCAGCAGATGAGGGCTAGCTTTCTCTAAGGCAGGTCCTAGGCTTATCTTAGATCATGCAAAGGAGAATGGTCAGCCAGCAGGGAACTAGGCAGGTGGTTTGGGATCGATCCAACTAAATGCAGACCTCTAGATTGCAACCAATCAAATGGATTCTTATCTTTGAGATCAGTTATTTGGTGGCTTTATTCATCACCTTGCCATGCCACTTTAGATGTCCTAAGGGGTCTCACCCAGTCTTCAACACATAGAACCATGCTGGTCACCTTTAAGTCCTGTATCATGCCTGCTGGACCATTCTTGGATGCTTTAGGGTATCTGAAATGGCACCGGGCACATACACTTAAACACCTTTTGGCCACAGGTGATGCAGAGCTCACGTAGGGCTCCTCTGTAGCAAGCTAACATCTGACCATCAACTGCTGCAAGCCAGCTAAATCTGGTTGATCAATAATAGGAGACAAAAATAACAGGCTTCCAGATGGAAGAGTACTGGGGAAACAAATAATCCCAGACCTTCCCTTTCCAGACCCTAGGCTTTGCTTTTCGCTCCTTAAATCCATCATCCCCCTAGCCGGGATGAAGATAGGTATCTGTGACACATGCTTTGCCCTGGGAATGGGTGGGCTGTCCCATGGTCCTGCAGAACTGCTCTTCCCCCTCCAAGGCTCTTACCTCCTCACTGTACTTGCCAACGTAGGAGTATATCTCTGAGAGCGCACTCATGGTGTTGAACTCGTTCATATGCATGCGAGACTGCTCAGCCAAGTATGCATTCATGTCCTGGTCACTGATTGCTGGCATTTTGGCGATGTCTGAATAGTACCTGAGAGAGAGAAATACAAGCGTTTCTTGAGGGAAAAGAGTAGGGGGTCCAGAGGCGAAAGCTACAAACTATAAGGAGAAAGAACACACTTAGCACTCTCAGGTTCTTCTGGTGCACCAATGATATCTGGTCATGCTCTTCTTCTACAACAAGGGAGATGACTTAGCCAAAGTGGAAATTACTGAAGAACTATTCCTGAATACCAGATGTGTGTTGTATTCACTCAACCCTATTCTGAGACTGAAGTCCCAAAGAGCGTCCTGTAAACTTTCTCCATGCCATCAAAGAAGTATGGGGTACCTATTGATACTGGATTCTTTTGTCACACTTTCAAGGGCTTTGAGCCCTGCCTCTAGTCCCACAGAGAAGTCCCACTGATCTCCCTGCCACTGAGAGCTCAGGATTTCCCTCAGGGGTCAGTATTGGGACCGGTCCTGTTTAACATCTTTGTTGGCGACATGGACAGTGGGATTGAGTGCGCCCTCAGCAAGTTTGCTGATGACACCAAGCTGTGTGGCGTGGTCAACACACTGGAGGGAAGGGATGGCATCCAGAGGGACCTTAACAGGCTTGAGAGCTGGGCCTGCGTGAACCACATGAAGTTCAACAAGGCCAAGTACAAGGTTCTGCATGTGGGTCGGGACAATCCCAAGCACAAATACAGGCTGGGCAGAGAATGGATTGAGAGCAGCCCTGAGGAGAAGGGCTTGGGGGTGATGGTTGACAAGAAGCTCAACATGAGCCAGCAGTGTGTGCTTGCAGCCCAGAAAGCCAACCGTGTCCTGGGCTGCATCAAAAGAAACATGGACAGTAGGTCAAGGGAAGGGATTCTGCCCCTTTACTCCGCTCTCGTGAGACCCCACCTGCAGTACTGTGTCCAGCTCTGGGGCCCCCAACATAAGAAGTACATGGAGCTGTTGGAACAAATTCAGAGGAGGCCATGAAGATGATCAGAGGGCTGGAGCACCTCTGCTATGAAGACAGGCTGAGAGAGTTGCAGCTCTTCAGCCTGGAGAAGAGAAGGCTCCGGGGAGACCTTCTAGCAGCCTTCCAGTAACGGAAGGGGCTACAGGAAAGCGGGAGAGGAACGTTTTACAAGGGCAGCTAGTTACAGGACAACGGGGAATGGTTTTAAACTGAAAGAGGGGAGATTTAGATTAGATCTTAGGAAGAAATTCTTTGCTGTGAGGGTGGTGAGACACTGGCCCAGGTTGCCCAGAGAAGCTGTGGCTGCCCCCTCCCTGGCAGTGTTCAAGGCCAGGTTGGATGGGGCTTGGAGCAACCTGGTCTAGTTGAAAGGTGTCCCTGCCTGTGGCAGGGGGGTTAGAACTAGATGATCTTTAAGGTCCCTTCCAACCCAAACCATTCTGTGACTCTATGATTCTATGAAAAACACCCACCTTGCATGCTTTCTTGCACCATTCACACTAGTACATCTGCAGCCATTGCTAACATCATCCACCTCTCCCACTGAATCCAGTCTATCCCAGGAACTCTTCTGCTGCTCAGCATCTCCCTTTTGCCCCAGATTTTAAGCTGGTCTGAAGTCAGCTTATGGCAACAGCCTTCAACACTCTCATCCCCATTCTAACTGGGGAAAATCTGCTTTCCTTAGGAGTCAACGCCATTCCCCTTGAGCTCAAGAGGACTGAGGCTTTACACGTAGGATATAGATCCCCCAGAACCATTGCCCATTAGGCTTCATCAGCAGAACAATGTCTCTTTAAGGAAGTTGCTATTTTCAATGTCCTTCGTCCCCTGGGTAAGGCAGGTCTTGGAGGACAAGGTTTGCGGAAGGTAATCAGTCACTGTCACTCGCAGCTGTGCTCTGCTGTCAACTGGTTAATTAGATGCCATCATTTACATTTTTAATTTCTGCAATTTGACATTTTGTGCACAAGGAAAAAAAAAAAAAAAAGAAAAAAAGCCCATAGCTGCAGCAATCCACAATTTTATAATTAGGAAGCAGAGGGGACGGGGAGCCAAAAGAGCTGACAGGTGTCCTGTAAACAGCGTTGAGACACCTGCTGAGATGGAGGCTGTTTTCCACTGCAGAGCAATTGGACACTGAAGTGCTGCATGATAAGGATCCTTCAGATAGACAAGTGGGAAAATACTCTCTGTGACAGAGCGGGACGAGCAGCTGCTGAAGTCTCCTATGAAAGATAGCACAGTGCAAGAGCACTGGGAGGAAACCCCTCCACACCAGAAGGCCACAGTTTTTCTCGGTCTGGTTTTGTGCCCTGCAGTCCCATCCTGGTTTATTGCAACAGGTTGGTCTCAGTTGCTGTCCTGGTTTTGGAGGGGGCGGTTGATGTAACCCTTGAGAGAGCAAGGCACAGGAGGCAGAGGTCCTTCTTGGCTCTGTGCATAGTCTTCTAGCCTGACTGCTTCCAGAGCTAGACTCTGGTTCATCATAAAAACTCATGCAAACCTCTGCATTCACTTTACTGAAACTTCCAGTACGTATAACACTGGAGTCCTAGCACCTTGTTTTCTGGGCTCAGGAGCAGCCAAAAATCCTAGTTTAACTCAGTCTCATGGTCTAAATAATACCCACTCCTGTTGTGAATACTCTGGTAAAATAATCAAGATTTAATCATATAGACAGTCAGGTTTGATTAAGAAGTAGAATAATTGCATTGTTAGGTTTGAAATAGGTAACTAGAGAAGCTTCACCAGGAAGTTCCTGGAGTTTTCTATGTTTTGTTTAAGAAACTAAGGAGACCATCACGGACACCAGTTATGCTGCTTGGAAACCCCCTTACCCTTCCCATCCTGATTTGAATATCAGGGATATTTTCCAATCAGTACAGTAGAACTAACCAATGATTGTTTTAGAGTAAGAATATTGATAAGGTTATATAATTAATGAAACCAATCGTAGCAAAGGTTAAATTAAGAGTGAGCATAATGTGCAGTTTTATGTAAAACAACTTATGTAACAATGACTCAACAGAAAAAGTGTATAAAAATTGATGGATTTTGATGTTTGGGCAGACAGGTATGGTGGAGCTATCCCCCGTGTCCCCAGCACTGAAATAAAGAAGTGCCTGCTTATCTATCTGCTTCATGTGGATGAGTTTTCTTCCCAATTGCTAACACTCCCAGTACTCCAGTGATGAGTGGTCTGGGCTTGATTTTGCTTTACATGTTGCCTAACCCTCAATCCCTAAGTGGACCTGAACAGTTGTCTAAGATTACAGCAGGCATCTAGAAATCCTGTGAGGACTTGTCTTGCAGAACTACCTCCAGGAGAAGATGGTGAGCAGGTCAAATAAATAAACTTTTTCTACTCACAGAAAAACTCAAACAGGTATCAGCATCAGCAGCTGGGCAAAATCAGACCTGTGCTACATGGACTTCTGACAAGAGAAAGCATCAGGAACTGGTGGCATCCATGACAGTGCAATCGCAGGCTCCTCAGAGCCACAGCACATTGCTGAGAAACAAGGAGTCTTATGGTCAAAAAGCAAGGTGTGACTTTTCACCCAAAGAAAACTTCACCCATGTGCAACCAACACAGTTACACAGAATCACAGAATCAATCAGGTTGGAAGAGACCTCTGGGATCATCGAGTCCAACCATTGCCCTGACACCACCATGTCAACTAGACCATGGCACTAAGTAAGTGCCATGTCCAGTCTTTTCTTAAACACCTCCAGAGATGGTGACTCCACCACCTCCCTGGGCAGCCCGTTCCAATGTTCATAGACTTGAGGGGAAAAACAGTCTGCAATGCAGTGAAATGCATTGATTTATGGTGCCTAAGAAGAGCCCATGGAGAAGAGCCCAGCTCCTCATGAATATTACATAGGCACCCTCCTGCTGGACAAAATGAAAAGTGAAGGGGATCACATCACAGCAAAAATAAATGAGGCTGGTGGAAGGAAGCAGATGTACTGTGTTGTATTTGCCAGTCTGGCTCTGACAACCAGTTGAAATGCTCCTTTTTCTCTCTGGCTTAGCTAGTTATCAAATGGCGGCAGCATACTGGGTGTAGGGATATGGTGCTTCTAGAAAGTGAAATACAGACACACGTATCGTCTGCTTCTCCAAGTTTGTCCTGTCTCCCTTTCACCTCGTAGCAATGCTCTCCTGAGTCTGTGGCTCACAAGGGTCTGAAAGCTCCCCAGTCCCTTTCCAGCCCTGCAGAGATATTTTCCCAGCAGCATAACGCTCCCACGACTCATCTGAACAAGGAAAAGCAACATGCACTGCTCCCCGGACTGAAGGACAGCATGCAATAATCTGAGTTTCATAGAATCATAGAATGGTTTGGGTTGGAAGGGACCTTAAAGATCATCTAGTTCCAACCCCCCTGACACAGGCAGGGACACCTTCCACTAGACCAGGTTGCTCCAAGCCCCATCCAACCTGGCCTTGAACACTGCCAGGAAGGGGGCATCCACAGCTTCTCTGGGCAACCTGGGCCAGTGTCTCACCACCCTCACAGCAAAGAATTTCTTCCTAAGATCTAATCTAAATCTCCCCTCTTTCAGTTTAAAACCATTCCCCCTCGTCCTGTCACTCCATGCCCTTGTAAAAAGCCCCTCTCCCGCTTTCCTGTAGGCCCTTCAGGTAGTGGAAGGCTGCTAGAAGGTCTCCCTGGAGCCTTCTCTTCAGGGCTTGGAGGTCTCTCCAGCCATGACAAACTCTCAAGCTGTGATCTCAGTGTTCTGGATTCATGGGCCATTACCCACCACTGTACCAAAGTGTTCTGGTCTCCCCGGTCTCAATTCCCTGGCCATCACACACCTCAGCAGCCATTTCCCATGAAGACTGCAAACCAAAATATTGTGGAAGTGTGTTTCATGGGAAAAATAAAAGAAAAAGAAGGGGGAAAAATACCATGTACCAATAATCAAACCTAGCTGTTAGTACAGGGAGAAGACACATAATATCATTCCATCAGAACTCTGCCATGGCCAAATGACTTATTTATACAAAAGTGTTTCTAATGAAGCCATCATTGTGCTATCTAAAGAAATCATGAATGTGTATATTAAAGCATCCTGGCAGGGAGATGACAACATCCCTGCTGAGTCTTTATTTACCTTCTATTTGAGCCCAGATCCTCAGAGGTACTTAGGGCCTCTCTGCCATTTGCATACCCCTAACATCTTCAAAACCACTGTGAAGCTGTCACTAAACCCCAGAGGTCCTCACATTTTCACTGCCAGCATTTGCAAGGCTGCCTGTGTGTCGTTTCCCTTCGCCTCTGCAGCTGACAGCTCTCACGCCATCGCTGAAGTGTGAGGCGATGCAGGGGGACCGAGATGCTCTTTCACCATGCTGCTCCTGTGAGCACCCCTAAGCTGAGGGCCACCAGATCTCACCTGAGACATGGACAGGTCATTGATTCGCACTTCCACAGCCCCAGAGGCTGCATGAGCCAGCAGGAGGTTGGGAACACAAGACTAAGCCAGATTCACTCTGAATGGGACAGAAAGGTAGCAAAGCAGCAAATCTAGCTTAGCCTGCCTCCAAAGGTTCAAGACTGAGAGTTCAAAGTAGAAGACGGTGACTACTTGGTCAGATGTGCTGGCCTGGTGCTGTAGACTTGCAAATTCTTCTGTACTCCAGTGTTGGTTATTTCCAGTTGATTCTTTCCCAGTTGTTTCCAGAAGATCCTTAGATGCATATCAAAAGATCCTGCCTTACTTGCTTGAGTTTCCCCAGAATCACAGGAGGAACCTGAGTTCGTACCTCAAGGCTGTTCATTCTCTGATGTGGCAGGAATTTGTTCATTACACTTCAGAAGCAATAAAACCCCTGAGAAATTGGGGTAAATCCATCACTCGGGCACATCAGCAACTCAGATGGAGGATATGAGGAATACTAGACCATAGGATGTGACTTCATAGGCACCATTAACACAGCAACTCATCCCAGCCTGGCTTGAACAGCAGAGCCCATGAGACAGTGGGACCATCCACTGCCACTGCTGTATGGGGAAGGATTTTGGATGGACCAGTATATAGTAGTGCTGCCTCTTATTCTCAAAAAATAATTATTCCTTTCACATCTTCCTCTTTCCCTGGGTTGTCTTTGTTTTGTTTTGTTGTGTTTTCCCAAGGAAAGCAATACAACAGTGACTTGGGAATACATCTTGCCCTCTATTTAGCCAGGGGTAAATGCTCTTGCCTTCTGTACCAACCAGGAAAGCCTCCTTAGTGGAGCTGTTTCACAAGAACGACTGCGCCTGCTGCCACTCAGTAACTCATTAACTCATCAAAAGAGAAGAGAAAAGCCGCGTCGCCAGTGCTTCCTTTCCAGTCTGAAATTTTCCAGCACAACCGTGGTTTAGGCAGCTTAGCACGGAGCTAATTGCCTTCCAAAAGATCTTTTTGTCATGGCTGTTGTTGTGCCGTAGCTGGGTTGGGACTGCACTCATTAATAATCATTTTAGCATATGAAAAGCTTGTAACGAATCCATGTGCTGCAGACGGCAGACGCAATTACAGCAATAACATAATTAGGGTTATGCAATAGCCGGCTGTATCCAGACCGCTGAAGGAGGAAGAGATGCATGAAAGGGATATGGGGGACTGCTTTAGCAGAGAAGGGCTAAAGGAAAGCTTGGGAACAACCTAGCTGCCAGCTCTGTTATGGGATGAAGCGAAGCAATGTAAGGACATGCTGTCAGTTCTTCTGTTGACACGGCATGGCAGTTTTAGTTTCCTGGGAGGCATCTGAGCTGCAAAGTTTGCGTTTGTGCTGATTCAGCTACAGGCAGCTGCAAGACTCCGTTAGCCCAGACTGATCCTGTTTCAGAGAGAGGTTCAAGGCCAGGCTGTTGGACGCTGGTTGGACTTTGGCAGGAATAGCATGACAGCTAAGGTAAAGGTACTGGTCCCAAAGTTAGCTGAAGACCTGTCAGTTTTTCCAGAGATTTGCCTTGAATAGCTTGAGGGAATGATTCTGTCTGTGTATGCACTCCTAGCTAGGGCAATGATTTTATTTTGTATGTGCATGGCTTTTCCTGCTGCTTTTCATCTCAGAATAAATGGTAGAGAATGGGTGGGCAGCACTGAGTCAATGACTCAGTGAATTGGTGCACAGGTAGTTTCTCTGGGAGAAGACACCATTCAGCATCGTCTCAGTGCAGAGGATGTGTGGGTCTGAGGCTGTACCCTCTGCATGTAGACACATTTTCATCTTGCCTGTTGAAAACTACACTATGTGAAAATATCACGAGTTTTTTTGAGACATAAAGTGAGCAAAGACAAGCAAACAGTCTTCAGATAGATAACACCAAAAGCTGCAGCACGGAGGCAGGGAACGAGCTGTACGCCCAGCCCCTGGGGATGCAATGAGATGGCATGGGCATTAATTACAGCCAGGGAGATTTTGGTTGGCCATCAGGGAAAATACTCTGATGGGAAGGACAGGGAAGCGCGGGAACAGATTGCCTGAGGAGAGCAGAGGCTCGGTTGCTGGAGGCCTTTAAGAAAGGGGTAGACAAGCCGTCAGGAAGGCTTTAGACAGAGCTGATCCTGCCCTGAGGCCAGAGCTGGTCAGGTTGACCTCCTGAGGCCCCTTCCAGCACCGGTTTTCATTATCTCTACTGACAACACCCCCTACCTTGACCCTTGGTATGCTATATCTTGAGCCTTCTTTCTATCAGGGAAAGGAGACACAAAAGACTGCATTTTTTCAAAGTAAAGCCAGGACTTGCACTTGTCATTTGATGCTGTCTTTTAAAGCCCTTGGAGTCACCCCAATGTTTTTATTTAAAGCCTTAATAACTTACAATGTTAATTGTAATCTTTATTGTACTAAACTAGTCCTATTTGTCTTTCTTTGAAAAGCTAACTGCAAAGTGGCCAACAGCCATCGCAAGCTGTTGCTTGTGATCACAAGCACTGCACTGGAAGAGAGCATCTATTGACTACAGAGTCCTGGAACCACAGGCTGGCAGATTACGTAGGTTAGATCCCGAATGGGGACAGACTATCCATCCCGCATACTCCAAACATAATCCCACAGCGTTTTCTAACAAGCTTAAGACCTCAACATCTAGAGACTAACGTCATCCAAATCATTGCTGCTCAGGAAAAGGAAAAAGATCACGGACCCAGGACTGGCGTACCAACAGCTAGGTCAGGTAGTGTTTGTACCCATGTTAACATAATAAACAAATGTTATAACTCTGAATCCCACAGATCAGGTCACTTTAAACTTCTTTTAGTACCAAACCTGGCAAGCCTATTTTAAATGGTCTTCATTGGAAGATTCTCAAGGTGTTAAGAATATTTGCAACGTCTCCATTGACTTTCAGCTTTTCTTTGAGGGGCTATTTTTAATGCACAATAAGCAGCCAAAAGGAGACCAAGTCCCTGCAGGGATGAGAAAAAAAGCACCAGTTCCTCTCCTCGCAGCACTGCAGGT
This sequence comes from Nyctibius grandis, assembly GCF_013368605.1. Taxonomy (NCBI): domain Eukaryota; kingdom Metazoa; phylum Chordata; class Aves; order Nyctibiiformes; family Nyctibiidae; genus Nyctibius; species Nyctibius grandis. Next base: position 3,813,186 of record NC_090662.1, on the reverse strand, counting down.
ATTTTGGGCACCAGTGTGCAGTGGAAAAACTCTTTGGCTTCTGCTTTTTGTGCTCTGCCCCTTTTCAGTCTCCCACATCCCTGCCTCCATGCCAGGCTTTGGTAGGGAAACATCGTATTGATTGTGATGCAGGCAATTAAGCGGTGTTAATGAAGTTCAAACAAGTGTTATCATAAGCTTGGCAGCATGGAGAGAAATGAAAGGTCAGCCACAGCCCTTTGTCATCTTTCCAGTATGGCGTTGAATGCTAATGAGACAGTCCCAATTAGAACAGGCTACCCTTTGTATTGCTTAGGGATTGCATCAAATGCTCCCAAATTCTCCAGATTTCTAGGCTCAAAGGGGACATTTGAAGTAAACTTGAAAAGATGCAGATCTGAAGCTGCTCTAATGTAAATTCAGCAAAGCCTATGGAGTTTTACTAACAGAAGTCAGATGAGAATCTGGTCTACCGTTCCCATTCTTTTCCTCTTTTTTCAATAGACTCGGATAATGATAATCGAAAAGCCTCCACCTTGTTTTAGAACTACAGTCTGACTCTTCATGGCTTCCACAAAAGCCAAATATCTGTCCCCATTTCCTGGGTTAATTCTCCTGCCTCAGTCAGGCCTCATTTTCTGCCGCAGGAAATCCAAGTTGTGGCTGCACCTACATACCTTTTAGCCATGCGTTTTCACAGTGAAAGAGCCCTGGGTGTGTAATTTGAATGCTGAACCTGGTTTGCTCCAAAAGTCAGGATTTCTCAGCGGGATTGTTTCAGCAAGCAGAGTACACCTCTGCTTCCAACAGCATTAAAAAAGGACTGTTGAAATCAAACTCCCAGTTGACTGCCATGCGGAGGTAGACCATTAATCAAGCCAGAATCTGTAGCTATTCCCTTCCCAATGTACATTCACACTCTAAAGAGGTAGAAAACTAATCTTTGAAGGACTGGAGGTATGTACTTTCACCCATGCCTGATTCTTGTGCCAAGGTCTTTCCCTGCTTTGAGTTTTGTGAGTCCTAAAGGCACATTCCACACTGAGAAACCAGGAGTTGCAAAGGGAAGGCTTGGAGTAACCCAGCTCAGCTACCATTTCAACAGACCTGTTAAAAGGCAGGAGCCTTTCTTTGCTCTGGAGTGCCTTCAAGTAGGGTTACAATCTACCACTGCCTAATTGCCCTCTTATAGATTCTTCTTCATCAAAGAAGTTCATTTGATTTCAGGTTCTTCTGATTTACTCAACTGCTTCTTAAACTGCCCGACTGAAAATCTTTTTATCTTATGATTCGCTCTTTGAAGAAGTCTAGTGGTCTTGAAAGATGCTGTCTCCAGCTGATGCTGACTACAGAAATAGCTCCAACAAGTACTGGAAACCATTGGAGTTGGAACAGCTCCCTCAAAGTACAGTTGCAGAATGGAGAAAAGGAATTAATTAGCTCAGAGTAGAATTGAAATTATATTCTATTCATCCTTGATATGTTTTTTCTTTGATCTACCACAGCATCCAGGTACCACTGCCTTGAGTCAGTGGAACTGACACACAAAAATATAAGCAGGGCAGAAGCTCTAACCATATTCCAAAATCTGCAGCCTCCCCTTAGGCTTCAGTTCAAGTTGTCAGACGTCAGTGCAGATAACAACCCAGCACATGCTGGGTACAGAAATCCAGTGCTGTTTACTAGCAGTAGGAGGTGTTATGTACCTCATTTGCAAACCCAGTTGTTCAGGAAAACTTCCAGGGAAATGCAGCACCTACTGCTGAAGATCGTTGGGAAACAAGATTTAGCTCCAAAAGGCTGTAAAGTGCAATGAACACAAGAAAAAAAAAAACAAACTGGAAACCACAGCTTTCTGTTTATCCAGAAAAAAAAAGAAGTTGCCTGAGAAAATATTCTCCACCTACATGCCTCAGTTCGTCACTCAAATGTACCATCTCCAAAGACGAAAAATCAGCCAGTGTCATATGTAAAACAAAGTATTTGTCCACAGAAACCAGCCACCCATTACACGCAAGGTTGCTAAAGCATCAGTAGAGTATGAAACCTTTAGGTCACTGTTGCTGCAAACTTGATTTCTGAATGAATCTCAAACACCTCTTTCCTCCTATCTGGGTCAATCCAGCAGTCAACCTCAATACATACTAAGAAACTCGGACACAGTACCAGAAGTAGGTCATAATTAAGCAAGGTAGCTTGTAAGAGCCTTACAGGTTGCCTAGAAACAACATTTGCAGAAGTGTTCAGAATCATAGAATAGTTTTGGTTGGAAAAGACCTTTAAGATCATCAAGTCCAACGGTTAACCCAGCACTGCCAAGGCAACCACTAAACCATGTCCCTCAGCACCACATCTACATGGCTTTTAAATACCTCCAGGGATGGTGACTCCACCACTGCCCTGGGCAGCCTGTTCCACTGCTTGATAACCGTTTGGGTGGAGACATTTTTCCTGATATCTAATCTAAACCTCCCCTGGCACAACTTGAGGCCGTCTCCTCTTGTCCTGTCACTTGTTACCTGGGAGAAGAGACCGACCCCCACCTCGCTACACCCTCCTTTCAGGCAGTTGTAGAGAGCGAGAAGGTCTCCCCTCAGCCTCCTTTTCTCCAGGCTAAACACCCCCAGGTCCCTCAGCCGCTCCTCATCACACTTGTGCTCCAGACCCTTCACCACCTTCGTTGCCCTTCTCTGGACTCGCTCCAGCACCTCAGGGTCTTTCTTGTAGTGAGGGGCCCAAAACTGAACACAGGATTTGAGGTGCGGCCTCACCAGTGCCGAGCCCAGGGGGATGATCCCTGCCCTGGTCCTGCTGGCCACACTAGTGCCGATACAAGCCAGGATGTTGTTGGCCTTCTTGGCCACCTGGGCACACTGCTGGCTCATATTCAGCCACCCATCGACCAACACCCCCAGGTCCTTTTCCACCAGGCACTTTCCAGCCACTCTTCCCCCCATCTGTAGCGCTGTGTGGGGTTGTGCCCCAAGTGCAGGAACCCGACACTTGGTCTTGTTGGCCCTCATACAGTGGCCTCAGCCCATCGATCCAGCCTGTCCAGATCCCTCTGCAGAGCCTTCCCACCCTCCAGCAGATCAACACTCCCGCCTAACTTGGCGTCATCTGCAAACTTACAGAGGGTGCACTCGTTCCCCTTGCCCAGATAATTGATAAAAGATATTAAACAGAACTGGCCCCAACACTGAGCCCTGGGGAACACCACTTGTGACCGGCCACCAACTGGATTTAACTCCATTCACCACAACTCTTTGGGCCCGGTCATCCAGCCAAGTTTTTACCCGGTGAAGAATACGCCCACCCAAGCCAAGTGCTTTAATCACATCTAAAAATAATTGTCCAGACAAATCAGAGACCAATGGGAGCATTATTATACAACTCCCGGGAGGAAGAGGATGGCCGGGCAGTGGCAGTGCTGGGCACCACCCCCAGGGCCTGCTGCCTCCCGGGCACCCCGCGCCCGCGTAGCGACCTGCGCGGCCGCGCCGCGGGCTCAGCCCCTTCCTGGCAGCGAGGGAGGGGAGGAGGCGGAGCGGGTGGCCCCGATGTGCCGGGCCGCCGCCGCGGCGCTCCTCCGCCAGCGGCCCCGGAGGGCCTCCGAAGGAGGCAGCTGCCAGCCGCGCTCCTCGGCGCGGTGCTGCCCCCCCCCCGCACGGCGAGGCCCCCCGGGGCCCGCGGGCGGCAGTGGGGAGCCCGTGGGGGGCAGCAGCGCCCACAAGGCCCCCTGTCCCCCGCCATTATTGCTAGCCTGGGCGGGCTGTAGGAGCGGGCCAGCCCGGAGCGCAGGAAGTTTAATTAACAAAGACGAGGGCAGGGTCCTGCGCCCGGGACATGTAACCAGCGGGCCCAGAGCTGGGGAGCAGCCCCGCTGACAGGGCGCAGCCAGCGGCGTGCCGCCCCAGCGACCCAGGCAGTTGGGGTCCTGGGCAGCATCCGTGGGGGCAATGCTAACCGAGAGATGGGATCGTCCCCCTCTACTCGGTGCTTGTCAGGCCACACCTGGAGCACTGTGTGAATTCTGGTCTCCACTGTTCAAACAAGAGGCGGACAGACTGGAGAGGGTCCAAAGGAGGGCCACGAAGGGCTGCAGAACCTGTCTATGAGGAAAGATGGAAGGAGTTAGGTCTCTTCTCCCTGGAGAAGAGGAGGCTCAGGGGGGACCTCATCACAGTATTCTAGTACTGAAAGGGTGGCTAGAGGGAGGAGGGAGGTTCTCTCTTCACAAGGAGCCACATGGAGAAGACAAGGGGAAATGCATACAAGTTGCTCTGGGAAAAGTTTCATCTCGATATAAGAAAAAATTTTTACAGTGAGAACAATCACTCACTGGAACAACCTCCCCTGAACATGCTAGAGTCCCCCCATCACTGGAGGTTTTCAAGATGCAATAGCACAGAGTGCTACATAATCTCAGCTAGGCTCCCTTTCCTGCAGAAGGTTGGACCAGATGATCTTTCAAGGTCCTTCCAACCTGGACTGTTCTATGATTCTATGATTCTATGAACAAGTCACCTCATGCTGACTGGGGGACAGAGCTCTTTGATCAGTCGTGCTCTCTTTTCACAAAATGAGAGAAAACCATCCCTGCCAAAGGAAATGCAGTGGTTTACAGTGCAGTGTGCTTACAGTAGCAGAGGTCTCATATAAGCTGTATGACATGGTATCAATTTTAGACAGTGCCTATGAATTCATCCAGACAAATCATTGCTTAAAGCTGTATGGCATTGCACAGGAATGATGTGTAAGATAAACCCATCTTTGTGTCTACAGAGCAGTAATCATTCTCCATCTGTGCGGTTCCCAAACGTGTCAATAACACCAAGTGGAGTGTATTGGAAAACAAAGCACAGATCAACTTCTGCAAGGCTTGCTCCAGCAGACATGCTCCTGCTGAATGGAGTGCAAGATGTGCTATTTGTTCGTCTTGCAGAAAATCTTAGAGAAACAGAAGCCTCTAGGTACTGCAGGAATAGTTGTCTTGGTTGTATTCCCTGCAGAGCAGGTTTACCAGACACTGACCTTCAGTGCAGTAGATTGAACAGTACAGCTACAAGTCTTGCAGATGTGGATAAAATGCTTGGAAAGACCTCTGACCTTTCAGAAAATACCTGCAGAGCTTCAGTCACCAGCCTGTCAATCTTATGGCATCTCATTCAAAGCACAGAAGAGCCTCCAAGGAAAGCTATTGGACTTGGAATAAGGAGAGATAATTGTATGACCCCTGGGATCTAGGCAGTGTGGGGGCTGTCACAACGATGCTGAAAACTGCAAACCACTTCTGGTCTGTGTGGAAAGACTTAGAAGCCCACGTACTTCACCTGACTCAAACACATCACCTCCCCTTCCTTCCTCCCTCTATTGCTTCTCAACAGTTTCTCCTCAAGAGAAACAGTGATGGCAAACACCTTCAGTTCACACGACTAATTAAGTTTCCATCTCTGCTGCAAGGCACATGGGAACAAAAGGCTAACACAGAGCTTTCTACTTAGGCAATAACCAAAGATAAAAAGCTACCAAAAGCAATATTGATGATGACTCCTAGCTCCACCCATGAAGCAGGGCGTCATTGTATCACTTGCTTATGTCATTCCTATTTCTGGAACTAAAACTCACCTTTCCACCCAGTTCTTGTAGCTGGGGATGTCCTTGGCATAGAGAAGCTTGTTGGAGGGTGAGTCTTTGCCCAGACGATGCTCTGAGGTCGAACAGGAGTCCATGAAAGTCTGAGCCACTACAGAGAGGCAGGCATCTGTGATGCTGTTCTTGTGGATGTCGAAGACAAACTGCGGGTTCTTGATCATGTTAACCCAGAACCGTAACGGCAGGCTGCAAGAGGGGTGGGAGGGGTGGAAGAGGTGAGTCAGTCAGTGTGCGGTTCACAGGCTTTGTTGTGTGAGGTTACAATGGTAAATGGTGGGTGGGAATCAGAGATCATGGTGTGGAGATGAGTATTCTGGGATAAGCTTTGATATACAATAAATTTGTTCCCTACAGGACTCTAGGGATGGCAGTGGAGTCACCTCAGGGATGGTCTTTGTCCCTGTTACACTTACAAGCAAGATTCTGTCAGTCTTAAAGTCAATGCCGTCTTATTGAAGTTGCACAGAAATTAATGGGAGTATAATTGAGGTGATGAAAATGACTCCTAACTTCTCTACGTTAGGTTGCAATGTAAAGTTGCACCTGTTGGCTGCTTCATCAGACGAGGATAGGCATCGCATCCACAAAACTTACGGTGAACATTTGCCATTGAGGGCCTTGGCTTTTAGCCCTCATATCAGCCCCGTGGGAAGAGAGGTCGGTAGAGCTCCCAGGTTGAGATTAGGAGTGTTAATGGCATGCACTGTGTGCTGTGGACACAGTGTGCTGTCATGCTCCACAGCTCAAGCCCGAGCCCGCGTATGATCCCACCATGCTAAGTATGAAGCAGTCATTACGTGACAGGGAAAACCCTGTTGTCTCAAGGAAAAAAAGGAACTGGGGAACTAGCGTTGCAACCTTTGAAATGAAAATATATCTGCCCTAACCAAGGAAATGTTATTGCAGTTGCAATCCAAAGCCCTTTCTCCCCCCTTTTTTCTCAAAAGAGCAGTTCATTTGCGTGAGATGCCCTGAGGTATCTACCTCCAGCCTTTGCCTCAAGCTTTTTTGTGTCAGGGCAAATGCATTCATATGATTGTGGCCTAGGAGCTGAGATGTGTCACTGATCACAGAGTTAGACCCTTGTCTCTGTCAGGTAGACCGTTAAGTCTGCCTTCACTGTCTGCACCTTCCCAGAAGGAGGTTTTTCTTCAGCCTACAAATTCACCTGACGTTCAGGCTAAACTCCCCAGTTCCTAAGCTCCTTTTGTTTGCTTGTTACCCCCATGTGTTCACAGCACCATAAAAAATACATCTTCAAGTCCGATACATTTTTGGTAACAGCAGGCAGTTTAGCATGTCCCGACAGAGAGATGACACCATGTTTTCTTAAACCACCGTGTGTTCTCCTGAGCCATCAAAATCACAGAGCAAATGTAAGGAAAACCTCACACGGGTAATCTTATCAGCCAAGCAGCCTCCACAGGGGAAGGGGCAGGAGTTCGGGAGAAGCAGGAGATGCTGGCGATGAGAGCTGATGGGAGCTGTGGGAAGGAAACAGTTTCAGGCTGGGAATGGAGGATTCGTGTTTTGGGTGATGAGGTGGATGAGTGAACCACGCAGAACTTCTTCTGCAGGTGTTTGGATGGCAAACACAGCCACAGCGAGGACGAGCACAGAGGGCATGTATGTGTGCGTGAGTGTGTGTACAGGTGTGGGGAGGGGCTGGGGGGACGATGTCCCTAGCTGGGAATAATGAAGCCCGTGGTGTGACTTTGAGTTAATTTAATCTGATTGAACAGATTTCTTCATACTGTCCCTTTTCCCACATACACACACACTCTGCCTTCCCCTCTCCCCCCTTAAATAAACCTCCTGCTCATTTAGTCTGAGTGGCTGCAATCAGCCTCAGATTAGTGCCGCAGATAATGTTAATAATATGCTAATGTTTCATTAGTTGAGAACCTCTTTGGTGCATGGGGTTTCTTTTTTTATGTCACTGCGCTGTGACGATCTGCCATCAGCATGGCTGGTAAAAGGAAAAAAAAATGCATGAGCTGGGAGCCCCATGGCTCTCCTCTGCTGTTCCTTTTATAGTCCCTGTATTTGCACAGGAGAAAGGGAGGGAGCAATTCCCCAGGGGACTCTTTCCAACAGGGAGACTCAGCAGAGAGGAGCCACAAAATTCTTTTCTCTCCACCGATCCTGGCTTTTCCCCGCTGCCCCAGTACATGTAGAAAGAGGGGCTGCTGCCTGGCAGCTAGAGCAGGGGGCTGATGTCAGACTTTGTCCCTTGCTCTGAAGGACACTCACATCCAGCTCCAGACCCTTTAAGTGCCTAGTACCATTTGAGATGCTCTCCTGGCCTCCAGCTGCCAGCCCAGGAGGGTACAAGTCTCCTGTTGGTGCTGCACATCCCATGCAGATGTCTGGGATACCTTAAAATATCTCAGATGGCACTGGATGCCTATGTGTGGGCAAATAAACGGAACTCTAGCCCCTCTCTGACTAGAGTGGGAATTCAAATACCCAGTCTAGATGAAGACAGTGGTGCCGAATCCTCTCCCATGCCTCCCCAGGCATTCCTATGAGCCTAGGCACTGCAGCAGTTAAATACTTCACCATTTTTCCTCCTATATCCTCATGAGATCCCTCAGAAATACTGCCATCCCCATGTAATACAGGGCAAACTGGGACCTCTTTAGCCAGTGCTCCATCCTTGAGAGCAACCTTTAGATTCTGGGATCTTCTGACTTCCACATTGGCTTGGGAAGACTGAGCCTGGTGCTCTGAACGCCACACCAGTCTCCTCAGCTCCCCCAGCAGCCAGATTCCAAACTACATATCCCTCTAATCTCCTTCCAGTCCAGGACATGCTGCTGCTGGACGGTACTGGGGTGTCTCACTCACCAATTGCTCTTCCAGGTGTGCCGCACGTGGGGGTCATGGATGTTGTGCTTGTCAGCCTGCTCATCCAGGAAGTCAAACATGTATTTGATAGCCAGGGGAAGTGCACTGCCACGGTGAGCAGTGCTGAAGATGGTCTCAAAGAGGTCATCTACAAATTTCTGGAGGGTGCCCTGTTGGGAGAAGGAAGGAGAGTAGAATGTGAGATACCAAGTAGGAAGAGGACATTGAATTTTGGTACCCCACTGAGAGTATGTCCGAGGATCAGGCCCAGAAAGTGTGATTGAAAAGCCACCTAATATTTGTTAAGTGTGACATGAGTTGGAAATTTCAATATAGATGTCTCTAAGCAGGCATGTGCCATCTTCACAACATCCACTACATCTGGTTACCAGCCAAATGAGGTAGGTCAAGGTGCTACCTGTCCTCTCTGCTACTTCCCTGCCAGGAAGGGTGGCTGAGCTGTGGTGGGATACGTTGCCCTGTCTCAGGTATATGGTGATGGAGAGGTCCTGATATGCTCCCACTGAAATTCCTCTCCTCTACATCCTATCCTCAGCTTTAGTGCAGGTATCAGAAAAAAACCCTAGCCATTTCCTGTGCTGGCTTTCACCCAGGGCTAATTCTTAAGCTGAGGAGAAGTCAGATGACTGTAGAGCAGAGCAGAAGGTGTCATTGAGACAAATGGGACAAGAGTGCCTGCAGAGAGATGGTTGTTTTGTATGTGTGAGTAGCATAATAAATAACAAGAACTTCATTTTAATCCCCAAGAAACCTCCTAATTTTTTACTACCCATTGGCATGGGACTGAGGCAAACAGAAGCAGTGCATGGATGTGTCAGGGAAGACCTCAGTAATGTCCACTGTAGAGACTGCAGAGGTCTCCTTATGCTCCTCGGGAGGAGAATCCCAGGTCCTGTGCTTGGACAACCACCCTGGACAAGCTGGTGAGAACAGTTGGCCTTTAGCAAGAAGGTGAAGAGCTGGAACAGCAGAGGGTAACCAGGCCTGGAGAAGGGGGCAGTTGAGGAGCTGTGACAACCAGATGAGCTGCAGATTGGGCATGTGGGTGGAATCAGGAAAGGCACCCTTCCCTTGCCAGATGGAGAAGTCTAGCCCACGTTCAAAGCTCTGCCCTGCCACCAGGGCTGCACAGGCATTTATATATGGACAAATCATATGACTGCTAAAATAATCAAAAAGCAATCAAATCTCCAACGAACATTTCCTGATACGCAAAATTTCCTCAGCTGAAAAATAAACCCCTCCCCTTTCTCTGCAGACCCAGGAAAGAAATTCTCCTCACTAGAAACGAAGCACCAGGTTCCACCAGTGTGACTCAAGTTTACATAGCGCTAACAAATACTTAATTAGAAAGCTGGTGTCTCTTGATGATTCACCACTTGATTTATTCTTTGGGAAACAGACAGAGGTACCTTTTGCTTGTGTGAGCTCCTACAGGGTGAATGAAGCCCTGGAGCACATGTCTGACTCAGAAAGGGCCCCTGAGGGGAAATCTTGTAGGTCTGACATGGAAGAGCTGCCCGCAGGTTCAGTTTCTGGAGGGAATTAGTTCTCTACATGCTCACCCACACAAGCACAAAGAAAACCTCTGAGGCTTTTAGGCAAGGGACTCTGGGTCTCAGAGGCCAGGGATTTACCAGAATAAAAATCTTTGTCAGTTTAACTAAGTATTCCCTGGGATTGTATTACCAGCAATTGCTCTGTCTCCTCTTTACCTCCCTCAAATGGTCATGATAAGGAAGGAAAATGTCTCAGCCCAAGAGGGGAAACAGTAAACCCCCAGCCTTTCTGTTCTCTCTGTTGCTGTGCAAGTTTCACAGCTGCTTTCCTGCTGTCTTGAGGAAAAAAAAAAAAAAAGAGAGTGAGTGTTGAGTTTGTGATCCGGAACAGAAAGCAAAAGTGATTCAGTGGTGGGGTAGGGGATGTATCCCCAGGCAGTGTAAATCAGCACCGGTCCAATGCTTGCTGGTTTACATCAGCTGGGGCCTGGGCCCTGGGGAGCATCATTTTCTTTTTACATTGTGTGATCCGTAAAAGCATCTTGATGCCAGGGAGTTGGGCATGTCCCAGAGGCTAAAGACAAAGCCACTTTATCTCCAAATCCCACTGCAACACAGACAGCCTGAGTGAGGATGCGGGGAGAGTCAGACATCAGAGGCAAAATGAGATGAGGAACAAATGTGCAGGTAAAACTGTATGGACTTAAGCACGTGATGGAGACCTGCCTGATGGGCAAACTCAGATGACATTTATATAAAGACATGAAATTGTATTTGTGCTTATTAACACCCTGACAAGAAATTATAATAGTGAAAACTTCAGAGAAAAAGAGGCAGATTGGGATGTTTGATCACTGCTTGCTTTAACCCTGCTCAAAACAGGGTGAGATAACACTGTGATCAGCCACACCTGAGCCACAGCTACCCTGCAGTTTCCACTTCTGGAATGCATTGAGATAACCCACATATTAGAGAGATTCGGACACAGAGATGCTCTGTGCTGCAAAAGGATGGCAGAACTGCAAAGGGAGCCTTTGATTATACAGCCTTCCTCCCCGCCTGCCCTAGTCCCTGCTGGAGTGCAAAGGAAGATCATTGCAGCCTCTTCATTAATGAAAGCTTCTCCAAGGAGACCACCATCCACAACGTGGAAGAGCAAATAAATGTAAACTCAGACAACTGCTTTTGCCCACGCTCTTGTAGAGCCTTTAGAGGTGAGTTAGGTGGAGGATAGTCTCCGTCAGAGATTAAAGAAGGTGAAAGGCCTGAGATCTTTTGTCAACCCCAGAGCGAGCCAGCTGCAGCGAGAGCTAGCCATCCCCTTTGCAGGGATGGGACAGCATGGTGGTGAGTGACAGTAAGTTCTTTTTCTGCAGACAGTGGCAATTAAGCCACTTTCTGTAGCTGTCCCAGAGCCAAAGTCCACTGCAGGAAGTTTTAGACCTGTCAGCTTGAGTGACCTCCACTTGTGCAAGTGTCCTCCCCATGATGTTGCATCCCCAGTTACACTAAACACTCACATACTGCTCCACTACAGAAGTTTTGCAGGCTCTGGCAGGCACCCATGTAGGAGGCTGGTTTCCAGCATTATGGTGAATATGGATTGAGCAGATGGGATCTTATCAACTTCCCAGCACAGTCTTTGCCCTCTCTGCAGAGGCGTGCCACGGGCCAGCTATGATGTGTGAGATGTGTCTGGAGATTCAGTTCAGGAATCTCCTGTTCTGCCCCTTCTTGACTTAATCTGTATTTTCTCTTTGGAGACTCTGAGCCTTCCATGTCTCAATGGGGATGGACATCTAACCCTGCTTGCTTTCCTTGGAGCTGGCCACCTATTAGCTACAGCACAGTCAATCCCCTGCCAAGTCATCAGCACAAGAGTCTTTATGGGCCCAGGGGAAAGGTGGAGAAGAAGGACTTGTACCACAAAACTCAGGGTTTTGTGGCATAGAAGCCCATTTCAGACTGTGAGGCGTGACATATCCTTGGAACCTGATCTGAACACATATCTCCCTGGCTCTTCATTTGCTCAGTTTTGGTACAAACTACGAGCCAGTATAATCAACAACCTCAGCACCTACCCCTGTGCTTACTTTCTCCACCAGTCTCATGGCCCTGGGTTCTTTACTCCTCGTTGCTCTTCAGTGTCCCTTTTCTCACTCTGCTTTCTAAATTCAAGCTCCTTCCCTATATGCTTGGAGCACTCCTCTTGCTCTGTTTTCCTTCTGCTCTTCTCTCTTTATACCCCTTTGGCATCCTTTGAGCAGTCTCTCATTTCTTGTAGGCAAGACGTTCCACTGCAACCTTTAAAAAAGCATTTCTCACCCTCTTCCCTGCCCCCACCATGTACCTTGGTGGCAAGTAGTCTTGTCAGGTAGATCTCAGAAACCATCTTGCTGCCCCGGTCACCCTCTTTTTGGTCACCATGCTCATGGTTCTTCACCAAGTGCCACATCTTGACTCCACTCTCAAGGTCAGGGGTGATCATGGGTGTGCGGGAACGGAGGCTGTCTGGGCTGCCTGTGTAACGGATCATGTTTTCTGAAAAGAGAGATGCGTGTGTCTCAGCCCTAGTAGCACTTGTGTTGGGATTAACAGGTTTCACCACGGAAATATGCTAATGACATGCCACCTATTAGAAGTTTTTCATCAGACAAGCAAGAAGAAGACCTCTTCTGCCTGGGTTTGGTAGCAGGTACCTCTCCCATTCAGTATATGGAGTGGATGCTCATACAGATTCTGGTGTGGGTATGAGGCAATTACAGCTGGTGAAACCACCCCAGGAAGATGTTAGTTTGGGTCTCCAAAGTGGGAAGGTTCTAGCAGGTCTGTGATGTCCCTGCTCTCACAACCTCCACATTTCCATATTAGTATTAAAATTTCCATCAACCAATTCGTGACATTAGGCAACACAGGTATGTCTCCTAGTGGAGTTACAATGTGAGACAGAGAAGCCCCCAAAGCACCTGTGTGGACCAGGCCTTATTATCAAAGCATTATCTTATGACTGAGTGATTTTCTCAGCAAAGACAAGGGATGTCAGCCAAGCCAGTCACAGAATCACAGAATCAACCAGGTTGGAAGAGACCTCAGGGATCATCGAGTCCAACCGTTGCCCTGACACCACCCTGTCAACTAGACCATGGCACTAAGTGCCATGTCCAGTCTTTTCTTAAACACCTCCAGAGATGGTGACTCCACCACCTCCCTGGGCAGTCCCTTCCAATGTCTAATAACCCTTTCTGAAAAAAAATTCTTCCTAATGTCCAACCTGAACCTCCCCTGGCGAAGCTTGAGGCTGTGTCCTCTTGTCCTATCGCTAGTTGCCCGGGAGAAGAGGCCAACTCCCACTTCACTACAACCTCCCTTCAGGTAGTTGTAGACTGCAATAAGGTCACCTCTGAGCCTCCTCTTCTCCAGGCTAAACAACCACAGCTCCCTCAGCCGTTCCTCATAGGTCAGACCCTCCAGACCCTTCACCAGCTTGGTCGCCCTCCTCTGGACTCGCTCCAACACCTCAACATCTTTCTTGAAGTGCGGGGCCCAGAACTGAACACAGTACTCAAGGTGCGGCCTCACCAGTGCAGAGTACAGAGGGACGATCACTTCCCTAGACCGGCTGGCTACTCTATTCCTAATAGAGGCCAGGATGCCATTGGCCTTCTTGGCCACCTGGGCACACTGGTGGCTCAAGTTTAGCTGGCTGTCGATCAGCACCCCCAGGTCTCTTTCCGCCGGGCCGCTTTCTAACCACTCTTCCCCCAGCCTGTAGAGCTGCATGGGGTTGTTGTGGCCAAAGTGTAAGACCCTTGCACCCAGCTCAGGAGGAGCTGCCTCCCCTCCTTCCTTTGGCATCAAAGCAATCCAATAACTCCTGCTCACAGAATCACAGAATGTTAGGGATTGGAAGGGACCTCGAAAGATCATCTAGTCCAATCCCCCTGCCGGAGCAGGATTACCTAGATCATGTCACACAGGAACACGTCCAGGCGGGTTTTGAATGTCTCCAGAGAAGGAGACTCCACAACCTCTCTGGGCAGCCTGTGCTAGTGTTCGGTTACCCTCACCGTAAAGAAGTTTTTCCTCATATTTAAGTGGAACCTCCTGTGTTCCAACTTGCACCCGTTGCCCCTTGTCCTGTCAAGGGATGTCACTGAGAAGAGCCTGGCTCCATCCTCATGACACTTGCCCTTTACATATTTATAAACATTAATGAGGTCACCCCTCAGTCTCCTCTTCACCAAGCTAAAGAGACCCAGCTCCCTCAGCCTCTCTTCATAAGGGAGATGTTCCACTCCCTTAATCATCTTCGTGGCTCTGCGCTGGACTCTCTCTAGCAGTTCCCTGTCCTTCTTGCTCAGCTATCCTCTTCACTCCCTGCTCCAAAATCTTCTTTTGACAGAAAGTAAACCAGGACCCCAGGTGGGCCCACACAAATTTCCTCTCCAAGGACACCTTTAGCCTTCAAATTTTACCTCCCTTTGCCTCTGAGTGATGGCATGAGGCATTCCCCTCTCCCTGACCTTCCAACAATGCTGCAGATAGATAATTTTCCAACCATAATTAACAGAAGAGTGTTGCACCTTTCTGTAGCAAGATCTGAATCAGCGTCATTAATGCATTACCAATATCTACATATTAATTATCAGATGGAATATCCTTTTTCTCTCTGGATGCTGTTTTCTTAATTGCAATTAACAAACAGTTCTGACCCACCACATCTTCTCCTCCTCCTGCATTCTTTCCTACTCTCTCCTCCTGAAAAACTAAATGGCAAAATAATTAAAGAAATCCAACAGAAATTAACCCCCCTCAATTCTTCCTTTTCAAAGGTCACTGTGTCTTTCAGTAATTGCAACAACATGGCAAAGAGGATGAATATTAATAAGGTCTGGTGGATTGCTTATGCCCTTGGAGAAAGAGGAAGGGGGGTCCTCTGGACTTTGAGGAACTGTACTTTCCCTCAAGCTAAAGGGAATAAGAAGGACTGGAGATGCTATCAAAAATTAAAAAATAATAATAAACTGATATGACAGCTGTGTCCAGGTTGGAGGGTGGTTTTGCAGCACTCTGGTTGCACATTAGAGACGTTTTGCTTTGCCATCCGGCATCACCATAGTGAGACACATCTGGGGTGCAATTCCAGTGCAGCGGAGAAAGGTGTATGACGGTGTGAGTGAGACTCGGGAGGTCTCTGTTTGGCTCTGCAGATGAATTTCCACCTGGTCTCTATTTCACAGCTGTCTCATTCTCAGTTGTCTTCTCATGGGTAAAGTGGGAACAACAATCCACTGCCTTGAGATGTACTGATATAAGATCTCAGTAAGTAATTTTTATTACTATTCCAGGTGCAAATTCCCTTGGGAAAATAAGATAGCTGGGTGGGACACACAACACTCACACTGAGATATAACTGTAGGCAGGCTATGCGCTATGTACGTGGTGGTTGCTCATCTGTGCCACAGATTCGTCTTCACAACAGGACTTTGCCCACTAGAACGACTGAGCCCATACAGTGTGCAGTGCTTCTCCCTTGCCTCTCCCTGTGCAAATTCAAGGGGCAATGGGCACAAACTGAAACATGGGAAGTTCCATCTGAATATGAGGAAAAACTTCTTTACTGTGAGAGTGACGGAGCCCTGGCACAGGCTGCCCAGTGAGGGTGGAGAGTCTCCTTCTCTAGAGATATTCAAACCTCCCTGGACATGACCCTGTGCAACGTGCTCTGGGTGACCCTGCTTTGGCAGGGGGTTGGACTAGATGATCTCCAGAGGTCCCTTCCAACCCTAACCATTCTGTGATTCTGTGAAACTCTTAAGAGTGAGATTCAGTGATCTAAAATGTAGGCAGCTAATTATATAGGCTCCTCTTTTCATTAATGAGGGAGGAGAAGTACTTCCCAAGAGCAATCCAACCACTTGGATCAACAGCTTGGACCAGATGCCCAGGTTTTAGGTGGCTAAATACTCTCCTCCTGCCATCCCTCAAGCAATCTTACCAACTAGTCACCTGCCTATCGTTCTCTCTGCTGGCGCTCAGTGTCTTGTAACGACCATGACATTTGAGATCTCTTCTCCAGTGCTCTCTCAATCCATACCAGCACATAAATCCTTACCATACTTGCTGGCTGACGTTCGTGAGACCGTGGAGTTGTTGACTGCATTGTAGGCAGTGACTTGCTTGGAGACTAAAGCTACCACAGATCCATCTGGCACCTGTAGAGAAAAAGGAACTTTGTCAATAAGCTTCTGAAAACTGGCTGAGGAGCATACAAAGGACAGCAGAAATTCAAGTAGCAGAAACTGAGCCATAAACCAGTGTCACTGTAGGCAGAACAGTAGTTTTGGGCCAAAGCTTCAAACACTTTCTCCAGTGGGTCTATTAACAAAAAAGGGACAAAATGTCCTATTACACTGCTAGAAGCCTGCACTAGGGCGATCGGACAACTGATGACAAAGCAGACTCTGCTCCATTCAGGTCCTGATTGAAAGCCCAGTGATGACAATGTGAGTCTTTGCATTAACTTCAGTAAAGCTGACAGTAGATTCTTCACAAGGAAGCTCTTATGCAGATCGGGAGCATGAGAAGAATAAAATCATCTGAGAGTTTTCAAACATCACGGATGGGATGTCCCATAAGGATGATAAAAGTGATGTGAAATTTTCTATTCATTCCACCTCGATTGCAGGTGATATCTAGGTATCTAGCTCAGAAATGGGTATCTGCATTTTCCACTTTGACTGATGCTGTCAACCTTCCCATGCACAGTTTCCCCCTTCCACATGACCAATGCACTGCTGGACTGAAGTGACTCCCACAACTTCCTTCTCTTTGCTGCATCAGAGTGTCTTAGGGGAAAGAAGCAGGTCTGGAGTAGTTGTGCTCCTGGATGTCATGGGATAGTGTTTCAACAGACAACAGAGCTTTCTGAAATGAACTAGACACTCCATTTCTACAGCTAGGCGATTCATGTAGGTCCCATATCAGAAATGTTAACAAGCCACTGGCTCAGAGGAGCCATATCAGGAAAGTCTGTGATAAATAAGACATCATAAAAAGGAGATGGGTGAAAAAAAAAACCTGCTAACAATATCTAACTCTTGTCTGAATAATAATAATAATTAGCACTTACATAGAGTTTTTCATCTTCAAAGCACTGCAGAGGCTAATTGAATATCCCCTCAGCAGCCATGAAAGGCAATTATTGGCTCTTTGTAGTTTTATACCCACACTACAGATGGGGAAACTGAGGCAACAGGAATATCAGTGTCTGTCCCAGTATGCTCCGTGTCTGCCCTCAGGACAGCCAGGGTAAATGATGTAGAGCTCAACACCCTGGCAGCTGAGGACCTGTTCTGTCCCAGCTCATCCATATAGCTGGTAGCTCATTGCCTGAAGCAAACAACTGGAAAAAGCATAGAAATGAAAGAAAATTATGCCTGGTTTATTGGTGGAATAAAATAGGAAACGTTCCCATTCCCCCCAGAAAAAAAGTGTGCTGGAGTTAGACAGCAATGCTTCAGTCAATCTGAAGTGAATAGTTTTGTTTCCTTTTCAAATTACTGCTTGCTGTCTCCTCAGGTCAGCTTTTAAATGAAAAAAAAATCTTGTTATAAAACAGATTGCTGAGGTGTGATTGAGGAAATGGCAAAATTGTCAACACCAGATTAATCTTAATGAGGTGCTTTTTTTTTGGTTTTTTTTTTTGGCAAGGAGGGGAAGGAGTGGGTGGAAGTTTTGACCAAAACTCAATTTTTTGTTAAATCTATCACTTGTGTAAGATATTTTTGGACATCTTTATCCCCCCTTTTATGGATCTCAAGGTCATGTAGAGATGAAGGGAAGCCCTGTCCCAAGGCAGGTCACATAGACCAGGACAGGGATTGAAAACAAGGGTCCCTAGGTCAGTGACAACTCCACTGCACCATGGTTTCCAGTCATGCTGCTTTCCTCCTCCTTCTTGCAGACACTAAGCCTCCTTCCATTCCATTTTTCTCTTTCATTCTTCTGAACTCTGCTAGCACTACAAGGCCTTTGATGCATTGAAAGAAGGGGGATGGAAGGGCTTGTTTTGTGTTTGTCTACATGAGAAATGTTAACTCATGTTTCCCTCACGACCACATCTCCTCTTCATATCCTTCACTCATCAAGGATGCCCCTCCTTTGAGAGAGACAGAGGTTTTTTTCTTCCCTTGGCTTCATCTCTAGTGTTCTGCAGGGTAATTACTACAAGGACAGTGGGACACGATGGATGTATTCAACACAGGGGCTCTGCCCAGTTATGGCCCACTCAACCATTGTTTACCTTTGCATCTTAGAGAATAACACTTCGCCATTCTCTTCTATTTTCTTAGCTGATCTACCTTCTACCCATCCTTTCACAGAGTTACCTGATAGTGTGCCAGCGTGTTGAGTCTCTTCCAGTCATTCTCTATCTTGGTTGTGATGTCTTCATCCTGAAGGATCATCCTTGCCCCGCTTGCTTGTCGCCACTCTGCAAGGAGAACAGGGACATTGAACTCTACCGTGCAGAGCCTCTGAGACAAGGGACAGAGCCCTGGTAACCCCTGTGTCCGTAACCCATGTAGTCACACATGTGCAGGCTGCATCTGTGTAGCAGCATGTCAGACATTGCCTTTACACTCTGTCAGATGCATCCAACCACATACAACATATGAATGCACAAATGTGCATTCATCTCTTTCCAGAGGGAAAGGGAAGACACATGAACCACTAAAAGTTCAGGAAGATGGTTCAGTAAAGTATGTAAAAATCATAGCCATATGGCAAGGTTCAGAGTCAAGTCCTAGGTTCTCCAGACTGGTTTCTTTACCCTTGATGAAATGATATTGCAATCACAAAACAATTGTTGCACAGGAAACACCCACCCTTTTAAAGAGTGACACCATACAGAGATCAGAACATAGAGCAGTTGTCTACAGAAATGAGAGGTTCAAGGCAATGAAGCAATGACCAGAGAGCTGTGGATCCATTGGCAAAGCTGAACAGAGCAAGCCCTGGTGCTTTAGCATCCTCATTATTCACAGTGCTTAACGCTTATCTTACTCCCTGGCTCCGTCCTTGCTCCAGTGTGGCTGTTTCCAAGACCAACCTGTCCCTGAGTATGTTAGCCATCGCCATGGGGAAGAAACCAATGAATGGCACTTGTGTCAGGGATACAAATTCATCCCTGGTCCTCTTTCCTTTAGCAACATAGACACAGCCTTTATCAATACCTGAGATGTGTCTAACTGGCAAGTTCTAACCACAGAGAGGGCTCCCCTCGGCAGAGCAGTGTCTTGTTCGACACAGCACCAGACTCTGTGCTGGCCTCAGTTCATCTCCATTAGTGCTCACACAACACCTCTTGCTACCCAAATCCAGAAGTGATGGAGAGCAGGAAGCCAGCCCTTAGCTTTGGGCACAGTAGAGTCACAACGGGGAGAAGAGCTGGAGTTGGAACTAACACCCTGCTCTGTGGAGCATGTAACCTCTACCAGCCTTCAGCAGCGTGCCTGTGGGCAGAAGGGCTCCAGTTTCTGACTACACCCAGTTCTCCAGCCTCCACTCTGAAATGAGGAATGTTTCTCTCCTTCTGCAGCACTGAAGCACCACGTCACTTCCCAGGGTACCACCTTTTGCTCAAATCTTGAACGATGCTCCATGTGGAGGATTGTCACAGCTTTCCCCGCAGAGGACTCACAGACTTGCTTATATGTAAGGGACACATATACACGGCCAAAAGGAGAGAAACGTAGTATCACCTGGTGACACCAGGGAAAACTGTGGCTTAACCACAGACAACCTGTGGTTGGACATTAGGAAACATTTCTCCTCAGAAAGGGTCATTAGGCATTGGAAGGGGCTGCCCAGGGAGGTGGTGGAGTCACCATCTCTGGATGTGTTTAAGAAAAGCCTGGACATGGCACTTAGTGCCATGGTCTAGTTGACATGGTGGTGTCAGGGCAATGGTTGGACTCGATGATCTCAGAGGTCTCTTCCAACCTGACTGATTCTGTGATTCTGTGAACCTGGACCATCCAAAGCCATCTTTTTGGTTGTCGTGTCTCAGTCACAGTGACCCAACCACATACAGTTTAGCCAGAGCCAAAGCAGAAAGTCTATTCATTTGCAGGAGTTAATTAAAATGAACTCTTGGATATGGAGACATCACCTGCCACCCCTGCTTATTTCTCCTAACATAAAAATGCAAGGACCGTTGCAAATTTCTTTTGGTTTCAGCAGTTTTCTTATCACATAATTAAAATGTATTGGGAAAGCCGCCCTTGCCTTTATTAGTCATTTAAATGAGCAGGAAGAGGTCAGCTGCTGTGTTTATTGCTGGGTGTTACTTTGGCTGGAGATACTCAGAGAGTAAGCAAAGGTTATGTTGGCTAAGCACTGATCCTGAAGTGCCCTTCATTTACTCCAGCTCCTTAGAATCTCACCTGCATTATCCTTGTGATGTCTGAGGGTGACGCTCTCTGTTCTTTCCCAACTGGACTAGATTCCTGAAAGCTAACTGGTCCCAGATATTTCTGGGAAGAGCACAAAATACTGAAGTTTGGGCTGGGCTGGGAAACGGTGCCCTTATGAAGTGCCCCACAGAGTGCCAAAGGCACTTCTACTGTCACAGTGTCTCTCTTATGTGCTTTCCTAATGGTTTCTTGGGGACAGTGTCTCTGACATCTCTCCTTCAGGACTCTGCATATCACTATGGTCCTCCTCTTCTGACTCATCTTTGGGGAGGGACACACATTCACGTAGTGTTTCGGGAGGGATGCACAGGTTCTCTGTGTTGCATTTGTCTCTGATATGAAAGGTAGGCACAGCTTTCCCCATTCTATGCTTTATTTGTATTCAAGGGCTGGACAAGGTCCTCAGAGCAGCAGCAGCTTTCCCTCTGCTCCAGGGGAGCTGGGGACATCATGGGATGTCCCCTCAAGCCCTTTGTGCTCCTGCACAGATGTAGGGGATTACCAAGCCCCTCCCCTTGGCCTTCCTGCAGAAAGGGGCCATGTGAGGAAGAGGAAGGGCCAGTCTGACTTGGCACCGGACCCACTCCTGAGCAAGACAAGGGGGAAAACCCCCTGCAGAATCACAGAATCAACCAGGTTGGAAGAGACCTCAGGGATCATCGAGTCCAACCATTGCCCTGACACCACCATGTCAACTAGACCAGGGCACTAAGTGCCATGTCCAGGCTTTTCTTAAACACCTCCAGACATGGTGACTCCACCACCTCCCTGGGCAGCCCCTTCCAATGTCTAATGACCCTTTCTGAGAAGAAATGCTTCCTAATGTCCAACCTGAACCTCCCCTGGCGAAGCTTGAGGTTATGCCCTCTTGTCCTATTGCTAGTTGCCTGAGAGAAGAGGTTGACTCCCACTCCACTACAACGTCCCTTCAGGTAGTTGTAGGCTGCAATAAGGTCACCTCTGAGCCTCCTCTTCTCCAGGCTAAACAACCCCAGCTGCAGGGGAGGTTCAGAGCATCTGGCTTGAGCTTTGCAGCCCATTTTCCCTGAACAAATACAAATCACTTCATCATGCATCTGAGCAACGACAGGGAAAGAAGCCCCAGTTGTGGTCCCCCAACTCTTCCCAGTCTCACAAGAGCACTGCACGCTCTCCTTCTACACAGGTGCTGCCGGCTGAGGTGGTCACACACCAATCTGCAAAGAAATGCGAAGGCTGTGACCAAGGGAATGGGAAGGGAGGCCGCAAAGGAGGAAAAGGTGACCCTGACATCCATATTCACAGCACTAAGTGAAAACTGTTAGCTTTGTCCTCACAGGCAGTACCCTGTCCCCTCTCTCATCAGATCTGTGCACTCCTCTGCGAGCCAGCACAAAGGAGAGACACACTCCAATCCAATTTGTTACACTTCCACCTTCCGGAGAGAGGGAGGGAGAGGGGGAGGGAGGTAAAAAATCCCATTATCTTTATCAAGCCTTCCAATCAGGAGCAGCGGTAAATGCAAACTCAGGAGACAGCTGCTGTGAAGCCTTTATATTTCATTCAGCAGATAGCGTATCTTTTTATTGCACACAGGAATTACTACTTCTTCTTTTTTTTTCTTCTTTTCTTCTTTTTTTTTTCTTTTTTTTTTTCTATTAAGAAACAACCTTTCTGTTCAACTTGAGTGGGAAAAAGGAAATTCCAGGGGCCTTTGACACAAAGGTGCTTCTTTGAGCTGTAGCAATGCCTGTCTAGGAGATGACTCTATGGGGAGATGGGAGATGGGGACATGTCCTCCTGCACCTCAAATCCTATAAAAAATGAACAGCCTACCTGTGCCTTCTTGTGCCTTCTACACCTCCCTTGTGCCTTCTTTCTGATCCAGGCCACCCTGAAGATGCCCATTGAACAAGGGAGAAAAGTGCAGCAGAGAACATTTTTCAGGGGCAACTGAAATAGCCACGTGGATGGAAGACCTGCCAGCTCACTCCAAGCGCCTTTGTTTGAGCTGGTCATCATCAGTTACACCATCCTTTACAGGCACTTCGAGGTCATGGTGCACACAGCCCATGTCAGCCAACTGTTCATGCCATACACTGTGCTTCCCACCCTTTTTCTGCAGACACTGAGGCTCCCATGAAGGACTGTGAAACTGTTTGTGGCTGACTGTGCACAGCAATGGCATGTGGAACAAATGCATGTGGCTGACCCCGGCTCGATGCCTATTTCATGATCATTTGTGCTCATGAAGGATTCGTCTGAATAGCTGGGGGGCTGCTTTGAGTCCTATGAGTATTTTTTAACTTCCTAATAATTTCCACGCGAGAGACAGATTGGCATAGGAAATAGGAGAACAAACTAGTCTAGTGTGTGATGATCTCTAGGAAGACAGGAGAAACTCAGCTCTGCTTCTAGGGTGGAGAAAGGAACACCATGGTTGGGAAAAAAATAGTTCACATCAAAACACACAGATGGAAGACACTGGGGAAATATCCTGTATATGCAAGTTGTCTGCCTTGCTGTATATACACTAGAGTTAGACTCAGTTTAAATGGCTCCTAAAGGTTGAACCCCTCATCCCAGTACTGCACCATCAATGAAGCAGTGAAACCTTGCCCTGACAGGGTCCACAATGAGCCTGAGACAGTGTCACTGAGTGCAAGGTAGTCAACCTAGCAGCTCCCATCAACTCAGCAGTCCATCTCAAAAAGCGGATGAAACACAGGGAAGAGAGAATGCCTCAGCATGAAGCCAAATCCCTGTTTTGTGATGTTTTGTGATCCTCACACCCAAATGGTTTCCCAAAGACGGGGTATTTTATTTATGGTGAGGGCTTTAAAAAAACAATAATAACAAAAATAGCCACTGCAGAAAGAAGCCTTTACTCAGAGGGCTGCAATTTGGATTTTGGACTAAAATGTAACCTCAGGGTGTCCAAAATAAGTGCTTTCAGCTGACAACCCCCTCCATGAGTTGTCTGGGTAACTGCAAAACATTATGACATTTGCGACACGTACAAGTCACTCTGCCTGCAGCTACCCTGCATTTAACAACTCAAAATAACTCATTAGCTTGTTTGCTTTCTTCCGTGTGAGCAATCTGGCCTTAGCATGGACAGAAAGCCCAGAAAATTGTGATGATAGTAGAAAACGGTGTTGTTGTTTAGAAAACCATGGATTTCAAGGCCAGATTACAGTCATCTGCTCTGACCTACTGTTTAGCATGGACTGGCGGGGCTGATCAAGTCGCCTTTGCAGTTCTGAGCGTTCAGCCTGGGGCAGGTTGATCCTGAGAGCTCTGTGCTGTTTTTAACGGCCAGTGGTGCTTTCTGCTCTCCCCTCGCTGCCTTCACTCTCACCAAAAGGATGCCAGGTGCCAACAAACATCTTTCCCTGCAAAGAGGCTGGGCTGGAGCTGTGGCTGGACGTGTGTGTCCTCTTGTTCCTGCTTCACCCATGCCAGCCCTGCTCCTCCCACCTTATTACCTGCTGTGCTAAAGGAGCCTGCAAATATGCTGCTGCTGCAAGACCCTTCTACTAGACGAGGATTTTTTTTGTGTTCTGTTTTGTTTTTTTTTCCCCTCAACTGCATCATCAATGCTATAGGTCAAAGAGCTGCTCATTAAGCAGACTCCTGTCAGTATGGACAAGTCTATCCTCTGAGGGGTGCATACGCTCATAAATACTTTCTGGAACTTGCTGACCACTCAGCAGGTCAATATTGCTTAAAACAGCAACAGTCCTGGGTGCAAAATTGTCAGGCTCCAGCTGGGACCCCTCACACACACTTCTGTATCTGTCAGTTTTCAGAGATACAATAACAACATCTGCAGACTCCAATTTGTCCCTCATATTTGCAACGTGCAGGTAAAATTCCTGCCTCCCAGTATGGGTCCATCATTCATCCCCACAGCAGAACAAACTACTTCCCTCTCATACCCAGTCTGACAACTGAATGTGGCCACCATCTGTGGCCACCATCCAGCATCAGAGAGGTCAAGAGATCTGGCTGTCAACCTCACTTCTCCGGTCTACTGTGCCCTGGCACCCTGCTCTATCTGCCCTCCTGCTCCCCGTAGCACTCACCATTCCCCTGCTGACTCACAGCAGCTCCAAAATCACCTTGGGTCCTTTCCTGATGATGTATATGATCCTTATTGCTGCTGGTTTTGGCAGCTGGTTTTGTTATTGTAACTGCCTTTCATGAGCAGGAACCTTGCTGTAATTTCTGTCAGGAATCCCCTCCTCCCCTACACATATGCACACACATATAGACACTTTAATCCCTGACCTCTCATTCCTGCCTCCATCATTGCTGTGAATTGTTTCTCTGCATCAGTCCATTCCTTGTCCTTTTGTTTCCTCTTCTACTTTGCTGGGTTTTATAAAATTCATCATTTTCCACTCAAGTCTCTTTCACTGAAGGTCACTGAGGGCAAATTCTGGCAGGTACAGCCACAACACAGTTCCCAGCTCCCTATCAGACACCTCAGCAATGCTCTGAGAAGATTTTTCTACATTCTTTCACAGTAGCCTCCAGGTGCTGTATCACATCTGCCTGTGGACCCCAACTTCAGATATGTCACCCCTTCCAGCATCCTTGCTCCAGATTTTGGGCAGAGATAGATTTTGGCCTCAGAGGCACCCCTGCACTGGACTGTACAGCTCCCTGTGTGCCCCACAGATCAAAAGCACAACTGCCTCGAAATGCAAGTGAAGCTGGTGCAGCTCTTTCCACCCTCCAAGCAGAGGAATGCATGAAGGAGCAAACCACTGAGAAAAAATACATGAATACATTGACAGAGGGACGAATCTTTCCTTAAGACCTCCTAGTCCTCTGCTGAAAGGAAACCTCAGAGCATCAGCTCCCAGCCCTGCTGTTGGTGGTGGGGTGCTGGCAGGAGAGGGAAGCAGTCAGGGGTGAGATGGATGCAGCCCGCTGAATGGAGGATGCTTCATCCCCTATCCTGTGCCTGGACAACGAGTAATTAATACTGCTTGGGCTGTGACTTTCTCAGCAAGAAGATATGTATAATCCAAACCCTCACTATTCAGAGAAGAGCTAGGAATAAATCTCTGCAGCCTGAACACTGCTGACAACACCACCCTGGGAATTTGGTGCTTTTTTTCCAGGAGTCTTTGGCAGGACAAGGAGAATAGAATCATAGAATCATTTTGGTTGGAAAGGACCTTTAATATCACCGAGGCCAACCGTTAACCCAGCACTGCCAAGTCCACCACTAAACCATGTCCCTCAGCACCACATCTACACGGCTTTTAAATCCCTTCAGGGATGGGGACTCCACCACTGCCCTGGGCAGCTTGTTCCAGTGCTTGACAACACTTTCCGTGAAGAAATTGTCCCTGATCTTCAATCTAAACCTCCCCTGGCACAACTTGAGGCTGTTTTCTCTCGTCCTATCGCTTGTTACCTGGGAGAAGAGACTAGCACCCTCCTCGCTACACCCTCCTTTCAGGCAGTTGTAGAGAGCGAGAAGGTCTCCCCTCAGCCTCCTTTTCTCCAGGCTAAACAACCCCAGTTCCCTCAGCCACTCCTCATCACACTTGTGCTCCAGACCCTTCACCAGCTTCGTTGCCCTTCTCTGGACTTGCTCCAGCACCTCAAGGTCTTTCTTGTAGTGAGGGGCCCAAAACTGAACACAGGATTTGAGGTGTGGCCTCACCAGTGTCGAGTACAGGGGGACAATCCCTGCCCTAGTCCTGCTGGCCACACTATTGCTGATACAAGGCAGGATGCTGGTGGCCTTCTTGGCCACCTGGGCACACTGCTGGCTCATATTCAGCCAGCCATGAATAGTCCCAGTCATACCTTTTCCATACCCTTGTCCAAACTGAATTCTGTGAGCAGAAAAGCTGGATGGCTACTGGTCTTTTTATGTCCTCAAGGCCAAAGATTTCATGTGCCAATAGGATATGCACCAATTTAATCACTCTCTTCTGCCTTCTCGCCATTGCTGTTGCTCTGCCTTGCACAAGCACCAAGGGTACACCCAGTCTGGAGACATGGCACTTGCCCCAACAAACAGTGTCTAGACTGTTTTTCATTGTCTCCCATCTCCCCTCTCCCCCCAGCCCAGGGGTAATCACGGCCCACTGTGCACTCACATACCCAAGTCCATATCAGCAGCTTTGGGCCGGTGAGAGCAGGGCACGTTCTTGAAGATGGCATCAAGGATTTTCTCCTTGACCTGCGTGATGGTGTCACAATTCAGGATCTTCACCGGGATCTCAGGGCTGTTCACGTTGTCGGGGTTCACGCAGCTCAGGACCTGAGAAAGATGCAGTGATGCAGGAGATGCATTTCACAGCAGCACGGGTACCCTGTGACCACCCTTACACAGCCACCTTCTTGCAGGTCCCTGCGTCCTACAAGCCAGAAGGATCTAGGGTGCAATAAGGTGGAAAATGTGTACCAAGAGTATTCCCTTATTTGAGAGGGAACAGAGACCTGGTTTCACAGGGGGTTTACATCCATCCATGCCTGTGCTGCTTTCAACCCCTTACCACTGTCTCTGTCCAGTGAATTAAATGTAACTCAGGATTTGGCTCTCAGCTAAGCTCTGTGTGATCCCAGATGTTGCAGCCAGTGGCTTGGGGCTGATGTGAAGTTTTTTCTGAACTTGTGTCTCATGCCACTTGTCTCTGTGAGGTGCAACTACTGTACCTGTGGGAATAGCCCTTTATAGTCAAGCCTCATCTCCTTTGGTATTTTTGCTATATTAATAACAGGAAGCCCATGAGTACCAGCTCAGGTTCTGGTGCTTTCAGTAAAGATGGCATTCACCAAATGGTACCAAACAATGGTCATTGACACACTCTTTTCATAGAAACCATTAAAAGTGCAATCAGGCTGACCCTAGTTGGAGCTGAACTGATATCCAAAGGGTTCTCCAGAGCTTTCCTTGGCCTCTGATCCATTCCCTGCTCCCTAGAGAGCTGGCAAGGTGACCCAGCTCAGTAGTGACCTCCTTGCATTGCCACCTGATTTTGACAGTTTAGGTAAAAGTGCTTTTCAACATCTCAAACTTAAGTTTGTCCATCTTCTGCACAGTACAGGACTGGCCAAGACCGTTCTCAGAAGAATGTTATTAATTTGAAATGCAGAACAAGAAAATTGACCCAACTAGAGAGGTCTCTCATTTCTCAGAAGGAAAATATAATTTTCTCCAAAGACTCTGTCTAAGAGTAAATGCAAAGCACATGGGGTGCTGAGGGAGGGAGGGATGCCTTAAACACATGCACACAGTGTTTAACAGCAATCTGCCCACTAACTCTTGACCATGTCTACATCAAGCATTCTGCTCTCCTCTGGTTACAGGAGTGTGAAGTCTATAAACTTTTATAAACTTAGCACACCTTTGCACTTGGAAGGAGTGTTCAGTGATGCTCCTGGCTATATACGGTCATTAAATGTTCCTGTGCCACTTTTACAAGTGCAGACATGTTAGTTTTGGTGCCTTAGATAAATTCTACCTTGACTGTAAATTCCCTACTACAGTACACAATAGGTACTGGACTCCCCATCACTTTCCATCTTAACCTACTAAGGTGCAGTGGGATCTCAAAGTGGCTTGAAGCTGGGTGAAATCATATCAGTATAATTATATATTGGCTCACCAGGCTCCCTTTGGTGCTGTTATGCTCAACTACGAGGGACTTGTGAAGCTATTGCTTACAAAGAGCTCTGTGATCTTTCTGGATGAAAGGGGAGATGTAAATATGAGATATTGATTAGATCATCATGCTATTATTTATATGTCACTTCCAGGAGTATTGAAGAAGCATCAATTCAGAGAATAATAATGGCACATATTTACAGTTCTGTGGCATCTTTCATCTCAAAGGATCACAGAACTTCACATAAAAAGCACTGTTGAAATGCATCCAGTGTTGAGGTTATTAGTTGCCCCCCTCCCATTGCACATCTGTAGGGAAATGAAGCAGTGGTGGCAGTCTAGGACACATTTTTAGAGCGTTATGGGGGTCACACATGGTTCTGGAGACCAAGTTAGTCTGCAGGTCTCTTTCAGTGATCTCAGCTCAGCTAAGGTGGACTGAGCTGATGCCAGCCAGAGCAAGCTCTGTGGTGTGATTCAGTTGTGATGCAAACACCTGGGGTTCAGTTCAGTTCCCCACACAGAGGCACTTAGCGCTATTTAAAAATAACCTGGGCTTCCCTACCAGTCATCTAGCTACTGGTGCTCAAGGGCCAATATCTCCTGCAGGTGCTGACCAGTGCCCATCACGCCAGCACCCACCATCGTCCAGCTGGAAGCTGACAATGGTGATTTGCTCTTATAACTTGGTTGTCCTTGGATTTCACAGCGTGCTAACTTTGGAAGGTGACACAAAAACTCTGCCTGAGAGAGCCATGATCATTCATGCCCTGACTACAGTAGTCTCTGCTTTCTTCTTTTCCAGATCAGTTGCAAGAACAAGAAGCAGGGAAGGCAACATTTCAAAGGGCTGTGCAGAGAGAGGTTTGCTCTTGGTGATCTCAAGCACAGAGGGGGAAGCTGGTAGTAGCTGCCAACTCCTGGACACCAGTGTGTTCATTTCAATGACAGTCATGAGGCTCCTTTCAAGATTTTAAGTAATTCAATCATTGTTTATACATACCAGGAGCCTTCCCAGAGCACAGTGGCTTTGACATATATGCCCCAGGCTTCACATCAACTCCCAGTTGGTGTTTTCCAACTGTTCTCTTGTGGAGCACTAAACTTTTCTAAGTACAAAGACTTCAGGAATTTTGCAGGGTGCACCTCTGTGTTGCACACACTAAATGGTTGTTCTTTAGAGATTGTCATGGGCCCTATAGAAGTCATCTTTACACCACAGATGATGATTGAAAATCTCTACTCTCCTTCCAACAGACTGAAGCTCCTAATCATAATGAAGTGTTTGCAATGGAGTGAGAGATTCCTACCACTTCCATGGAAATCTTACCAAGGGTTTCCTCTTTTCTCCCCCCAGCTTTCTGTAGATTGTCCTTGGTAGGAGGTGACCAGCAGAAAAATTCTAAGCATTGGCTTTATCCATTTAGCAGAGTTCAGATGCTCCAGTCTTGCTGGAAGAGTAAGGTTTGCCCTGTTCTTCACCCAGGGCTGTCCTCATAACAACCAGTGTAAGACAGAGAACTAATCGCATTGCTCCTGCAGTGCTGCCCACCTATGTCAACACAATCTTTGATGTCAACTGGTGAGAAAGAGACCCCTGAGGTGACCTGTGTTGTGTTCCTGCATGATCAGTCACTCTGAGGGAAGGTTTGGGACACTATCTCCTCAATGCATTCAGTATTACTGCTCCATCACCCATCCCACCTGCTTTTGAACCCTCTGGGGCAGAGCTAGCAAGGTGGATGAAGAGGAGAGGGGACTTCAGTGTCACTCAAAGAGATGCTGAATGTTTTGCCCCTGAGAGGACACCAGCACTTGGCACTGCTGTTTTGCCATGTGTTGAGGTCTGTGTCAGCATAGCATAAGGACAGTGCCAGTTGTGGGGTCAACATGGAAAGGTATGGGACTGGGAGTTATAGAAGTAGCAGCCTCTGGGCCCTGCTCTCCCACTGACTGTGTGTGACCTTGGGGCATGTCATGTCACTGGATTTGTGTTTATTGACCTTTTTCTACAGCCTTGGGCTTTTTTTTTTCTGCCAGACCTTCCAGCCATGAGCTGTCTCTAAGTGTATATATACATACATTGCTTAGCACTGCTAAGCCCCGATCTCCACTACGGATTACTGACATTTAAATAATAAAGGCACATCTTGTGATTACTCATATGGGTACGCTGGCTCTGAGTTCTCTGCACTGTTTGAGTGGTCTGCCCTGAGACCAGGACATCACTACAGTTTCTGTCCCAGGGGCACACATCTTTCTCTCCCTTCTAGATCGGGCTAAGGAAGGTCCAAGGAGGCTAGCCCATAGCCAGGCTTGGCAGTGAGCATGGAGGAGAAATACCTCCAAACAGGCCAGGCATGGGAGAGCCTTTATATCTTGGTAGTGGCTTCCTCCCTGCCACCAAAATTCCCTGAAAAGCCTTAACCAAAGGCAGCTTAAAGCATCTTTATCCATCTGGAATATGTTGTCAGAAGTGATCCGATTAAAGTCTCAGCACTGGAGCCGATGAGATGTGCAGGGACCACGCAGAGCATGCCATGGCTCAAGATGTACTGGGCAGCTCCCACCTACCACCCCTAAGCACTAATTAGCCAATACTCTTGACAGCTTCTGACACACATCAAGGTCTTTGCTGTCCTGCATTATTTGTATCAACAGAAATGAAGCTGATGCAGGAGATGGATGATCTTTCATCTCCCCGTGGCAGCAGAGCAGTGGCAGTAGGGAGTGTGGTTTTGCATCTGGGCTCTGGTTTGGTGAATGGTTAAAAAATTACGGATTCTGGCAAAGGCAGATGGCAGTCAGCAGGGATGAGATCTTCCTGTCTCTCATAGATGGAATAATCTAGCTGGGTTTTTAATAGCACTGCAGACCAGAGATGATGGGCACTGACTGCTTAGCGAAGACATTAACACAAGAGGGTGTTTCTCTGAGGAGAAGTAGGGAGAAGACCTACTGTTTAGCTGCAACACATTTATTCTAGCAAATCACATCTGTAACTTGCTTAGTTTCTCCTGGACTGGAAAATCCCTTGTAAGTACAGAAATTGTTATAGACTGCAAAGATCCCAGGCCACTGAGGGCTGCTTCCTTGGAGAACTGTATGACCTGGCAGATAGCAAATTGGAGCTATCTGGTTTGGAGAGAAATCAGACTGAAACAATCTAAATTGAGTGAATGAGGTGTGTATTGTAAAAGCAGTAATTCCAGATGTCTGCAAGTGCTCTGTCTTCTTTTTTTTCTCCCTGGATAAGACAGTTTCTTTGGATCTGCTTTTCACTCAAACTATATTCAAAACCATGACTTAAAATATTTGGTCATGATTAATGAAGGCTAAAGAATAAATGCCTTCCAAAAGAAGCTCTTGGCCTTGTCTTCCTGGAATAATGACAATAAACAGCCTGTTTCGATGTGCCATGCTGCTGGAATTGTGATTTAACTCAGTCAAGCAGTCATCTAGCACTCATGAAATGTGAACAACCCAATGAATTTTAGCCACACATACTGCAGAATCACAGTGGTGACCAGGTGCATTCGGTAGAGACCAGGAGACATTGAGGGAATTCCTATATTACAAATATTGAATCAGTTCTTGCTTTATTTCATTACTATACATTTTTAATAAAAGACGACAAACTGCTTAAGGAAGGTAGAGGAAGGACAAAATAAAACAGAAATAAAGAGAAACAGAAAGGAAGCACAATCCTATTCATATTCTGCTTCTTCTTAATCTCCTTCACTGAAGCTGATCTCTGTAAATCTGCTGAGATTCCTATCGGGATATATTTGTCTGCTCTTGAGATGTAAGAGGGAGAGCTGATTAACATCAAACGACACAAAGCGAATGGAGGAGAGCTTTGTTCAGGCTGATGTATAATTACTACCCTTTGCTGGCTGCTTTATATCAAGCCTAAAAGGATCGGAGGGATTTCCTTTCGTGAAAGCGATCACTCTGTGTCTGCGTTTTTCTTACTTTGGCTCACTCTCTCCATGTGAGATCAGGCCTCCAAATTGCTAGACAACCACTCGTAATAGAAAAGAAGCACTACGCTGCTGATTTAATAGGAAAGTCACGTTTTTAATACGCAAAATAAAATTGTGGTCTTATTTAAGAGTAAAGTCTACCCCCTCATCAGACTTGGATTCAATCAAAGCTCAGCTCTAGACTGTAATTACTGAAGAAAAGCAGGCACTTCTAGTGTCAGCCCACCTGAGCTAAGATCTAAGACAGGTCAAGGAACTAACATCAACTGGATACAGCTCTCAAAGTTAGCTAAAGTTAAGTGAGATTAATGTCCCTCAATTGAAGGTGCAAACAAAATAATCTGATAAATTCAGAGCATCTTCTGACTATCCTAAAATTTGGGGTTGGAGTTTTCCGAGAACAAAGACATGGGAAATAAAGAAGTTAGAAGGATCGTTGAAGACTTGGAAAGTGTTCTTCATCCCACAGAGACTTAGAAGCTCAGTGGAATTAGTGTATCCAGGAAAAAGTGAAGGCCCACAAACACACGAAGAAGAGATATCTAATGCTCTTTAGTTGATGCTCTTTAATCAAGCAGGAAAAGGGTGTAATCTCAGAATAGAAGCTAAAGCTGGACATATGCAATGTGTATCTTTCACCATGCAGACAATTGCATTTTGAAGCAAATGACTCAGTGACAGGGATTAATTTTCTTTCCCTTGAAATCTTGAGATCAAGTTCATTATTCTCTGACGTGCTTGCTCAAGAGGAATGGCTGCATTAGCTCTAGAGAAGACATAATAGATACCTCCACTCTGTGCCTCTAACATATTTCTTGATGCCGAAATCTTCATTGGAGAAACAGGTTTTTGTTTTTTTTTTCTGGTGAGGATTATTCCTTGCAATATAGCCTCATAAAACCTGTTTTTGCTGTCACTAGCAGAAGGTCACAGGCTTTGCACTGACCCAACACAAGGTCTCAGGATGTCTCTGGGCTTGCTGTGCCCTGAGCTGGGTGTTCATGTGATCACAAGTGTCCCATGGCCAAGGGCTTGTGCCAGACCTGCCCAAGCTCAGCACTGGGGACACCCCGCATGGCCAAGGGCTGTCACCCCAGGCAGGCACTGCCCAGCAAACACCAGCCCTTTTTGTGCCCAGGCTGGGAGCAGGGCAGCTCTGCCTCTGGTGCTGGGGACCAGGGAGAAGGCAGAAGGTGACAAAGAGAGAGGGGATCAAAATACCCCCAGATGGTCCCAAGAGTAAGGAGGAAGAAATCCCACCATGAACATTGCACTCCTCCTAGGGAAGAGCTCAGGGTGGTGACAACTTGCAGAGACACCCCACCATTCTGATGTAGGAAGACAGTTACCTTTGACCTTAGGATTCAGAGGGATGCCGGAAGGGTGGGCATCACTCCAGGGAAAAGGGGTAGACACTAGGAAGTATTTTGTCTAACAGAACAAATTGCCCGTATTTGTTGTCTTCATATTCACAGGCATATTCATGACACAAGGTTCATGCTTGTCTTCCAATGCCCCTGGACCTTACCTAATCCAAGCAATGGTAAAGGATTGGCACTATCAGCCTACTCTGCAAAGACTGCAGATGATTTCACAGAACAGGCAATGCCTTTGGTGAGCTGGAGATGTTCTGTGCATGGGGCAGGGCACAATGGAAGTAACTTGGAAGCATCTGTCTTTGCAAACATGCTTCACTAGCAGATGCTTCAGCTACAAACCTTGCTGTGTTAGGGGGTGCGACTAGTCAGTCTTCATCAGGGTTACCCTGCTGGATTGGAAGAATTGTCCCAGAGAGTCAGCATGTCCATCACTGGCTTCTTTTCTCTAAACCCCCTTTGGCTAGAAGAGGCTGGACAAGCCCATAGAACGTGCTCAGAGCACTCACCAATGTCTTGTAATCAATCTGCTGTCGGATAAGCTTGTCCTCGCTCAGTGAGTACCGGGCCTCCCCAGTGATCGAGTCGATGGGACCCTTTTCCATCTGCTGCTTGATGGCACAGAAAAGGGAGAACAGAGGTTCGCCAGCACACTCCTGCAGGGGTGAGAGACAACCATGAGGTGAAACAGGAGGAGCAGACATGAGAATCCAACCTACGTAGCATCTCAATGACTGCCATGGCTTGCCATCCCCAACCACTCGAGAAAGATGCATCAGTGGGAATCAGCCTATTCCACACAGCCCAGGAATAGAGGTGACCCTCCACTTCCACAAAGTGCAACCAGCCCTCTCGAGTGTCCTGTCATGGGACAGTTATCAATGCTCTCTGGCAATGTTGGGAGTAGCGGAGTCTTGTAGGAGATATTCAAGTGATTGCCACCAGGCCAGAGCTTTGCACAGGAGCAGGTGGTAGGATGGGTCCCAGAGGACCTGGAGACAGGTCTGAAAGAGACATGAGTTGCTGGTGCCTCGTCCTGGGTGTCTGGGCAGAGTCCACAGTCTCCCTGAGCACTTTCATGCTGAAGGCAAATAGGGATGCTCAGGCAGGAGCAGCTCCATGGCCCAGGGGAGATGTGCCCCTGGATCTGTACGGTTGCATCAGTGATGTCAGATGTGTGGGGCCCAGCACAGGACAGCAACAAGCAGCCCACAGGCAGGGCCAGCAAAGCTCACCTCTCCCTAATTTCTCCTTCCCATCATTTGCACTCACTGCACTCCTCTTCCCCCACTTTTCCTAGTCTCTCCTTCCTTGCTGCCCTCCCTCTGCGCATTCGTTGCCATGCACCCCTCTTCTTGCTTTCTTCTATTGCCTCCCTTCCCCTTCATCCCTCCATCCTTCCTCCCCTCCTCCCCACCTTGCCCTCTCCTCTTGCAGTGTGTCCCAACTCAATGAGCGAGGTCATCTTCCTCTGGTGTAAATCCCAGAAAAAACAAGCTAATAATCTGAAGAAAAGTGGCCCCTTTCTCAGTTCCTACACCTGTCTCCCACTTAATTAGCTTATCTGCCAGGAGCATATTGCTTCTGCGTGTCCGTCTCTTGCCCTTATCAGGCCTCTGTTCAGGCTAAGGCAAGAAGACAAGTAGCTGAGTGGGGGGAAAAAAGCCTATTATAAAAGCAGCACTTTAGAGAGTCACCTCCTTATATCCTTTCCTTTCAGCTAAAAGCAGGAATCTGATACTGAAGTGACTGAAATTACCTTCCAGGGACCTTCAAAACTTTCCCATGTGTTCATCCTTGGACAGGTTGTGCCTGGGGAAGGCTCAGGGGAATGGGATTGATTTGTAAAGCCTTGAATTGCCAGGCAGAGGGTGGCTGTTCTGTCCAAATGGGGCTGTAAGGTGTAAGGACATCTAGCAACTGCATTGGGAGTGGGGGAGAGGTGCAGAGCCCAACTCCTTCCAAAAAGGCTGCCATTGCTCAGCAGTCAGTGACAGGTCTCAAAGGCTGAAAGACTTTTTTTTTATTACTACACACCACCCCAAGGAGACCCTCCAGGAGGAACAAGAAGGCTCAGGTTCTTGACACAAAAGTGTCTCAAAACACAAAAGGTTCTTGACACAAAAGTGTCTCAAGTCCTTTTACTTTTTGCTGGTGAGTGACCTGCAAAGCCAATGCTACCTCCCACTGGGATACCAAGCAGAAACAGCCTCAGCCCATGTTGAGTTCTGGATGCAGCAGTCAGGTTTACATGGTGTACTGCATCCAGCCCTCTCTGCTCAGAGGGTGCATGGCCATGCCCAGGGCAGGCTTGAGACAGAAGAGTCTGGGCTCAAGCTTAAATTAAACTAAGCAGAGATATGGTTACTGTGTACATAAAACAGATAAGTATGATGGAGGCACTGGGTATGATGGAGGCACTGAGCCTCAGTATTAGCTCTGAACAGGGGTGGGAGGAGATCTTCAGCCACTATGCACTGAAAATATGGGTTACCATGTGATGGAGATCTGACTCTGCTAGTAAAAGGAGAGCATTTTCAATATAGGTCTCCATAGGCTCTGAAATCTTCATGTTTCAGCACTGACCCTTAGATCCCACCTCTGTACAGGACTAAGACCAACAGGTGCTGCCTCTCTAACAAAGTGTCCCTCTTTGTTCTCCCTGGATCAGAAAACAGCCCCTCTCCCATTAGACAGTGAGATCCCTCCAGAGAAAAAAGCCTTTTCCTTTATATCTGGGAAGTTTTTGCCCCAACTGAACCTCACCAAGAAGAATTTATTAAAGCAGCTGTTCATCCAGGCATGCTGCTCCTCTTACCTTGAGGAACTTGTACAGAAGGAAGGTGAACCAGTTGGTGAGCATTTTCTCAGCCACAGACTCTGTCCTAAAATCAGCCAGGGAGAAAAAGCAAATTGGAAATGAGTTGGTCATGCTGGTCATATCAAAGGGCTAGTCAAAAGATCGGCTTTGTCCATCTCACTGCCCAGATCTCTGAGCCCGATGGAAAGTCTGGCACGACACCATCACGATTAAGCATGTTCTAGGTTCCCTGTTTTAGCTTTGGATTTAGGAAACCTGCAGGAAAATCCTTACTCCTTACTGCGCTGTTGATTCTCCTGTGACTAGGGAAGACCCTGTATGTCTCTTTCTCAAATTTCTCCATCGATGAAAGGGAGATGGCAACATTTGAGGGAACCTTCTCAGAGGAGCTCAGGGAGGATAAATCCATCAAATATGAGGAGCTCAGAGTTAGGCCATATGACAAGTAGGCTATATAAATACTTAAGACAGACAGATCTAAATCACCAGAGAATATTTATCTGGCACTATCTCCCTGGCATTTGGGAGTGATTATACTCCTCCATGTGTCAATGCGGCGCATTCACAGAGCTTATCCTTTTGCCCTTGAACACTCTATCCTCAATCACACAAAAATACATCTCAAGTCTTCAGGGTGAACTTTTCCTACAGAAGGACCAACTCAGACCTGTAAATGTGATGTGGACACCAGGAGCACAGGACAAACCTGTGTTGGCTCTAGTACGTGCACTGGTGTTGCTCAAGAAGAAAGCAGGAGTTCCTGCCTGGATGAATTAAAGTGGGTCTTCCTTTGGCTATCACCAAAGCCACGCAGGGGTTCTCGCTTAGCAGCTTGCCTTTTAGATTCCCTAGTCCTTCAACATAAAGTTGATCTTGTGTTCTCTGGAGCATGAGACTTGCAAGGGGAACAGTTTGCATCGCTGGAGCTATATGTGTGGAATCAGTCAACAACCTTGCCTGGAAGCAGTGCCCTGTTACACCAACACAGAGCAAGTCACGGTCCCTTCCCTAGCTAAATGCAGTTGATCTTTAGCCTGATTTCCATAGGGATTTCTCTGTTCTTGTGGGCAAATCTCAGTTAGATATTGGGGATTGTGGGGGAAGGAATGATAACAGGGGGTTTCTGTTTCTCCTCTTTTCTTGCCGGCAACTAAAGAGGTGATATGGTCTGAGTTTGCTACCAAACTAATGCTCTTTCCTTTGTCTACAGTGATCATTGCTGTGTCTCTGCCCAGAGAGTGCCTCTGTCTAAACCAGCCTGTTTGCCCCGTGTTTCCCTCGGTCAGTGTCACCTAGATGCTGTCCTCCATCGGTCATGGTATGATATTGAACTCCAGCAACCCCCATGCTTGTCATGGTCTGAGCTTCTCGCAGGGAACGTCGCCCAGAGGAGTGCTCTTCCGACACTTCTTGGTGTGACACCTGAGACCCATCAGATGGTGCAAACTTAGCATTACCATGAGAAAAAAGAACTGAAATCCCATTGCGTTTTTGCTCTCTGCCCTGACAACTTTGATCTTGTTGAGGCAGTGGGTGTCATGTGGGATGAACATTGGACACAGGTGAGGTGAAAAATCATTCCATCCAGCTCCGTCCTCCTGTCAAATACCCCCAAAACCAACAGGGCAGAAAGTTGTTGAAAGATTTCCTTTCATCCACAGACTAACAGGAAGAGAGAGGAAGCACCAAGTTGAATCCAGCTTCTCCAAATAATTGTCTGAGCACCAACATCTGACCCAAGGCACTGAGCTATTCCCATGTTCAGAAGTAGACTCTGTTCTGGTGCTGCTCAGTGCAGGACCTCCATCTCAGAGCACAAACCACATCTCTGACTTCTCCTTGTGATTTCAGAGCTCGGAACAGTGGAGGTGGCTTCTTTGTTCACTGCCTCTCCTTCCAAAGGCCACATTTCATTTCCAACAAAGAGGACCAAAGTTAGAAAAGAGCTGGAAGAAGGAGAAAGGGGAAAGATGGGATGCTCAACACAAGACAGGAATGAACAACCAGGGAAGAAAAAGAAGAAAATGAAGGGAGGAGACAGTTGGAAGGAGACAGTGCCATCCAGCATCAGAGGAGAAGGACAGAGAGGAAGCCTGGGGACAGCTGAAGGGAGGTCACCAGCCAGGCTGTAGGGCTTGAATCGCATCAGGGAGTCAACTGACACCAAAGCAAAGTCCAGTCTCTGCCTCTGGCATTGCTGCCCTGAATGCCAGGAAGTGCCTTCTACTCCCTTTTTAGCTGGTTCTCCATAGTGGGCTGTGTACCAGATGAAAAGCCTCCCAGCTGGTGCCACTGATCTCTTCCCTGCCCAAGCTGTCCATCGTAATCAGCTGAGGACTCTTCAAAGTTGGCTCTGAGAAGTGGCAAAGGCCATTCATCTCCAGAAGACTCCCTCTGATTTTACTTAGGGTCCTTGAATCAGAAGGGTTGGTTCAGACTGTGAAAAGGAGGTGAATGTGATCCTAAAGGGAGAAGAGACAGCATTTTCCTAAGCAGGGAAATCACGTTAATTAAATCACAGAGCAGTAGATTTCTAATTTGAGGGTTCCCACAGACTGTGTTTAGACCTCAGACCTGGCCAAGAAGCACCAATTCAAACTTGTGCCCTGTGTGAAACCAGTTCTGTTGTCCTGCTCAGCTCTTCCACTGGCTTCAACAAGCTCTCAGCACCATTGCTCAGGAAGAGACAGGAGATCCCATGATGCAGCTGAAGAAGACTCTCTGTGTGTCCGTAGTCAACTCATGAACAAGAAACAAAGCAGGGCAGTTCACGTCCCAGGCAGAAGACAGCAGCAGCTGACTTAATGGGGATATAATAAAGCCTGTTCTATGTGATATACTTATAGGTCCTACACAATACAATTGCAGTTTTCAGGTTAAAAGGAAACATAGGCATGAACATCTTATGCATACAAAAGTCCAAAATAAGGATTAGGAAGCACGGACTCTTGCTGCTTTTATGAAGCTTACTGGAAGATCCACATCAAAATCCAGAGCTAGTTTAGTTCTGTAACTTTTAATCATTGACTACTTTTTAGTTAGGGAGGAGGTGGAGCAAGATCTACAGACCCACTTGAGGATCCTGTGAGGAAGAGGAGAGTCCTCTAAGAGAAGGCAGGCTCTGTCAGGAAGTCTTAAATGAGCAGGAAACCAGAAAGGGAGAGCGATTCAGTCTTCATTCAGCCCTACCTGCCTTATTCAATCCTCTCTGCAAACAGCTTCATGACAGGCCTACGGGGTGACATGAACTGTGGCTGCATGCCATCCTGATTTCACACCCTGCTGCACAAACAAAAATCAAGTAACTTTGCCCATTTCCTTCAAAGATGACTAGCATGATTATGTTAAGACAGTGGGGCACAGGCTGCCCAGCCCAGCTCACTCCAGCCCCAGACATCCTTACCTCCGGAGCAGCAGCTTGGGATGGTTCTTGCTCTCCAGGTTTTTGTCTATGAGGTCGGCCAAGAGCTGTTTGAGGACATCAGTAGCATACTCCAGCTTGCTCTGCAGCACCGTCATGATCAGCGAGGCCACATTACCACGGTCCCGCATAGAGAAGCTGCGCTGGGACTCCAACGTGCGGATGAAGGACAGCAGGAAAACCTTATTGTTGATGAGTTGGGCAAAGAGCTTCAGGCCTTTCTCTACCCGTTCCTGTCTGTAGCCAGGGACCTGCACAAGAAGAAAGGTAGTTTATATCTTTCCCTCACTGCCCACTGTCAGACCTCTCCCAAATGAGTCACACCCCCTTTGCTGCCTCTTTGCCCTCATTCCTCCAGCTCTTCCAACTATACACTTTGACATCAAGTCAGTTCTGAGACAGGGAAAAGGGAAAAACTGCTTCAAACAGCAGAAATAAGTAAAAAAAAAAAAAAGTCTTGCATCTAGCAGGCAGGTGAGTCCTTCTTTCTGCATCACAGGATAGTCCTGTAAAAAGGAAGAGAGTCCATACGTCATCTGATGAGAGACCTCCTAGCCACAGCCAGATGATTACTTTCCAACCTTGTGTTTCCCTCCCTGAACAGCACATCAAAAAGAGATTGCTAGTGCCTGGATGCGGTACCATACCACATTGTATTTTCATTGTAGTCAGCCTGAAGTCTCCTTCTGTCTCCACCTAACAGCTCTTTTTCATCCCTGCAAGAAACCTGCTTACAGAGATTTGGGGTTCAGCTTTAAGAAGCTGGGAGAGGCAGTAAGAAAGTGAATGGGGAGGAGAGCCTGGGGTCAGGTTTTGAGGAGATGAAGAGATGCAGTGAGGCAGTGGATGAGACAGTGAGCATGCAGCTGGGCCTTGGTTTGAAGAACTAGGTAGATGAAGGTGTGAGAGGACTCTGTGAGTTGGGAGCTGTCTTGGAGGTCCCACAGCAGTAGGATCCTTGGGCTTGGGAGGCAAGATGGTTTGGAGACAGAGAGGTTGATAAGTCTGTAATATATTTCTCAGCTCTGAGAGGCTGGTGAACTAGTTTTTTTATAGAACAATTTAAGGCCTCAACACTGGACCCTGGACTCCACAGTCTTCAGTGGGCTTTACCCTTTCCAGTCCTTCTGGCTCTAGATTAAAATGGAGCCTAAATAGAGAACCCCAAACTCATTCCTCCATGTTGCTGAAGCTGTTCCAGCCCTTGGAAAAGCTCCCCTGGAAGCTGGAGTGTCTGAACACAGAGCAACAGATGTCACTGAGGTATCTATGTTTTAATAACCAACCAGATTTGGCACTCTAATCCAAAACAAGTCGGCATGCTTAAACAACCAAGTAATGTAAGGCCCCTTAACGAGTCATTACTTTTTCATTCTGGAAATTAGAGCTCTTAACTCTTTTTGCATATAGCAAATAAATTACTTAGTAGATAGTTTGAGACAACCAACCAACCACTACCACCCATCCCGCCAATAATTATTTTTCACTCACTTGCTTGAACATTTAATATTGTCTATCCCCGGGTTATTATGGAGAATTAAAAATATAACAAGAAAAGTATTTTGTGCTGCATCTGGAAGCAGTTAATTAGCAAATGAACCGGAAATAAGTAAGACCTGCTCACTGGGGGATCTATACTGGGGCCTTTTGCAATAAATAGTAACTTCATCTAGGTGTTACAGAGAAGGGAGCAGAGTGGGAACTGCCTTCCCTGATATGTTGGTAGCCAGAGATGTTGACACTGAAAGAGCTGTTGAAGCTTTACAGAAGATTAAGGGGCAAAAAAGATGAATTAAATTAAAAGAAGAAGAGATGAAAGCTGGCAGATTGAAACATTAGCTCTGTGTCTCTCTGTACGTATCTACATATGGGAGCATCCATGCTAAAACCTCTATAGGGCTCAGATGCTATTCTGTGGTCAGCTGGATGAGGTCGATGAATATAGGGATTGCAGCTGGCTGTGGGTATAATGGAAGTGTTTATGTGTGTGTATACACATATGAGAGAGAGATTCATCACCCCTCGTCTCTCGTGTCCATTTGTTGAAGCTGCTGAGATGCTCTTCCTGAGGGAAAGCAGCTTGAGGCCACGTTATCTGCACCCCAAAGGCAAACATATACAGTAGTCAACCTGTAACTCAGCCTCCTACCCAATCCCACAAGTCCTCCTTCCTGACAGATCGGGTTTTTTAACGGTTCTCTCCATGTAATTTGATGAATTTTGTCTCTCCTGAAGGGAAGGAGCAAAGATGAGCAGGCATCTCTGATTACACAGACAGCCAAGCATGGTATTGCCTGCACCAGCTCCTACTCCTCCTTTCTTCCAGCTAACCCCAGTCTTGGCCTCCATCAATCTCACCAGCCTGTGCCAGATCCTCTCTGAAGCTCAGAGCTTGCCAAAGACTTTACAGAGAGCTCAGCCAACGACCTCCCTGGCCTTGGCCATGGTGTATCCCCTGCTTCTCTGGCCAAGGTATCCCTAGAGCAGAGCCTGTCCATCTGCCAAAGCCTGAAGCAGTTTTGCAGCATGGGCAGACCTCACCAGGGGTCCCATCAAACTGATTGTCGCAGTGAGGTAATGCAGGCTGTGTGTAGACCCCAACAGTGCTCAGCAGCGTCTCACTTTCCTCCCACTGCTGTGACCTGGAGAGTTGGGGTGGAGGAGGCAGATGTGGGCAGGTTATGGGCAGACTGATGCTGTGGTTTTCTGACCTCACTGCAAACCACAAAGCACAGCAAAGTTGAACCTTCTTCAGTGACTGCAGGTTCTTTCTATAGGTGTTGCCACAAAAAAAAGCCTGTAGGTAGTGTGGGTGTCATACAAAGTTGGAGTGACACAGCCAAGGTGCTGCTCTGCCATGCAATTTTTTTCCCGGACCCTGCACAGTAGTAACTAATAAATCCAGTCTAAAAACCAAATCCCAGCATGATGAAGACCAAGGAGAAGCTTAATACAGTAGAACTAATGTACACAGATTTATGAGACTCTTCCAAA
Organism: Nyctibius grandis; assembly: GCF_013368605.1. Taxonomy (NCBI): domain Eukaryota; kingdom Metazoa; phylum Chordata; class Aves; order Nyctibiiformes; family Nyctibiidae; genus Nyctibius; species Nyctibius grandis. The sequence continues at coordinate 3,770,488 of NC_090662.1, read as the reverse complement.
TAGATGAGTGATCAAACAGAATTTAACATCTAAGACAGCAACAATCACACTCCCCTTTCAACCTGGATTTTTAATGAGGTACTGTTTCATCCCTGGTAGGACACAGCATTGTAAGCCGTCATGTCCTCACCACTGACACAACATCTTTTGTATTCAGGACAGAACAAGGAGGCATGAGAGGAGCTATAAGTAGGAGGTGTTGATTTCTTACCTCCAGGTCCCTCAGGACTGGGTGATCTTCAATGCCAGGGAAAAGCACCCTCATGGTGTAGGTTCGGTAGTCGAGGAAAGGGATCCCAGCTCCATCCAGATCGCTTGTCAGCTCATGAATATCTGTCTGTAGCTCTGCAAAGGCTGACATAAAAAGGAAACAACTAATGTAACAATGACAGTCCAGATCTCCCTCATCATGATGGGAAAGGCTCTCAGACCAGCATGCATGAGACGAGGTACAAGTGGAGAAGCAACACGTGGAGAGGAAGAAGGTGGACAAGAGCAGTCTCACCTTTCCTATAACACAGCCTTTCCCCAGAGACACATGCCAAGGCTCTCTCCAGACTGTGAGTTAGCAAATGAAGTTAGGACAGTGTGGAGGACAGCTGGACTCAGGGAAAATAGGCAACGTCAGGTTAGATCCAGGCTTGAGCCATACCCACAGGGTTCAACACTCCTTTTGCTTGTAATATTTTGGCTCAAAGCTTTGTGGCTGGATGCCTGGCTTCTACTAACACCGACACAGTGCCATCCTTCCTTCCTTAGCCTACCTTCTTTGCATTCCAGTGCCACCCTGGACTCCAGGTTGTCCATCTGCATCTGCAGACGCTTGAGGGTGAGGTCGCTTTCTCGGGATTTGCGCTTGTATGCAATCAACACGGCCACGATGAAGATGATGAGCAGGCCACCGGCCACTGCGATGCTGACTATAGCTGGCAAGCTGAGAGGGCTGTCTGGAGAGATGTAGACCATCCCTGGGGAGAACTCCATCCCTCCTACACGAGCCTAGAGGGAAGGCAGGAAAGAGTTGCATCATCTCTCCGTCAAGAGAGATCCATCATCTCCCTAACAAAGGCTGATTGATGACCTCCCTTTGTCTCCCAGGCTAAACGGATCATGAAGTACTTGGATAGAGAACAGCTTAAAAACACCTGAAATGTCATATAGAAGCACAGAGTGACCACGAATCCAACCAACAAAGGACTTGTGGTATTCTTCATTGCAGACATTCTCCAACATAGTTACTCATGGATCTTCCTCATGTCTCTTTCTTTTTTCCTTGGAAAAGAGCTTGCCTCTGAGTTTTAGTCAATCATCTTTTTTAACCATTGCTGAGGCCTTTTAGTTCTTTTCTATTTTTTCAAATATTTAACTCTGTCATTGTATAAAAGATACTTGAACGAGATCAAAAACATACCTACATCAATGTGTGACATTGTCACTGTTCCTTCCCTTAGAAATAATCTCAGTGTTGCAGTGGTTGATTCACTCCCATGGTCCCCTCTCAGATCTAGGCCACCTCACTTTGCAAGAAAGGGTTTGTTCAGCAACTTACTCAAGGTCACACAGTAAATCGCTGGCAGAAACAGGAGGAGGACCTGGGAGAGCTACCTGTCAATTATCCTGACCATCAAAGTGACATTCATGTGAAACATGGGGATACATTTTGTACCAACCCGAGCAACAGAGATGCTGTGCCATATTGGAGGGGGCATTTCCCAGCCCAGCTGTCCCCCTGGTAAGTTCCAGATGCAAAGTCCATCCTTGAGCACTGGTCTCCATCGCAGGTGACCTTCTGTATTTGGTTCCCAGCCCAGATGCTGTCAAAGTGTTGCCTCGGTGTTGGCAGTTGAACGAGAAATCCATAACTTGCCCTTAATACTGATGCTCATTAACAGACTTCGATGTGATCATCTTCCCATGCTTCCAGCAGCATCTCTTGTTTGATCAGCATCCTCAAAAAGGGATTATTTTTTTCCTCTATGGCTTCACTTAAGCTGTCCCTAGCTGCAGGAGCAGGGGAGTCTTCCCAATTAGGAAGACTTGACCAGATGTTCATCCTCCCTTATCCCCAGGGGCTGATTATTGCTCACCTGACTTTGAGTTTTCTCTCTCTAGGATTGGCTTTGTCCATCTCTGACTAACCATATGTTTAATTACATTCATGAAAATGACAGGTTACATATATTGCCTTGTTCAAAAGCTTTGGTATTCACACAGAGAAAATCTCTCAATTCATTATTGCTCTTCTTGGAGTGTCTTAATGTGCTTTACAATTAATCGAGAGCATGATATATTTGCATGGCTGAAAAGGATTATTACTTCTATTTTCCAGAGGACAAATTTTGGCATAGAGAAGTTAAGCAGCCAGTATGAAGTGTCCCAGCAGCAGTCACAAAAGAGACCTATAATGGTCACCATAACCTCTATTTTCTAAAAGTCCCTAGAAAACTCTCTTCTTTAAGAGCCATGCAGTGTGTCTCCATCAACCTCTATGGGTCTCACTGCATTGAAATACATAAACATGTGACAGATACAGCTTTGGGAGGGCAACAGAGAGGTGGCAAAAAGTTGATCACAAGGAATGAGAAACATTGATCATCTGTATGTCTGATGTCAGTTGTTAGCTTTTGTTGTGTTTCCACCCACAGCTCAGTACAACTCAGATGAGTTTGCTGATGTGCTGTTTATCAAGCAACAGGATTGAGGAATGCAAATTACTCAGAGGAAAATAAAGAAGGAGTGAGTGAATAAATCAACAGTGAGAGGAGAAGAAGCTCCCTCTGATGTAATCACTAGGTCCATTTTTCACAGGTTCCAAGAAGGATATGCAGGAGTTACTAAATTGTATAGATGTCAAAACCTCAAAGTCCAGTAACACTAGAGTCCATATCCTGCATTTTTTTTTCTCCTACATAAAGGCAAATTTTAGCCACCAGTGTGTTAGAAATTGCAGGGGACTGTGCTGAGTATAACAAAGTATGTCATGTAGGGAACATGTTATATATATGAACTCACATGAGCACCTAGGGTTCATAAAATTTGTACAAAAAACAGAACAGAGGCAAACTTTCCTAAAGAGTTTTGATTATGAAAGGTTTCTCACTGTCCATAAAGATCTCCAGGTTACTCCTTTACTTCTCCAAGTTGCTTTCGATGGGGATAGTATATCAAGATGGGTCTCTGATGTTTATGAGATCTACGGAAGGCAAATGGTGATGCAAACTCCTGGCAGATCTCCGCCAGCTCTTCAGCACTGGTTTGCCCACCCAACCCACCAAGGGTGGAAAGGTTGATGAGGTTGAAGCACCACTTACCATCACCTTGTGCCGTCCAGTGAGGTTTGGGGACTCGCATAGTAGTTGCACATCTGATACAGTCACCGCACAGGGCTTCTCACCAACCAAAACGGTGTAGTTCAGCTTGGCATTCCCTCCCGCCACTGGTGGGATCAGGTTCTTGCCCTGGATAGAAAGGAATATCACCCCACCCCCCCAAAAAAAAAATCAGGAAAGAGTTTGCCTTCCACCTCTCGTTTGTTACTGTGACACAAGTGTTAACACTGCACTTGACGTGTAGTTCACCATTAGCTAATGCAAAGAGGAAAAGCCAATTTAGAAAGTCATGCAGAGGACAGCATGGATGGCTACAGACTGTCATCAGTCAAAACAGTCTGTCCTGCTCCTCTCTCTCTGGAACTAAATGAGAAATGTTGCATATAAGTCTTGCACAAGCAGGCCCTCACAAAACATGTTTGGGCAAGTAAACCAGACCCCTTTCCAAACACACAAGAAGGTATTTTGCAAATCATTTCTTTGCACATGCACCACATACAAGTGCTGATATGAAAATGTTCAATCATAAAATGCCTTCTCTGTGTTGCTGACCAGATTACAGAAATGACTGGTGTAGGATTTAACCAGGAGTGAGAGGAAGCTCTTGAAAGCCCAAGAAAGAAATAGACATGGGCATTTAATTGCCAGCCCTGTTGCAGTGGTAGAAAATGTTCTTCTCTGGAGAGCAGCAGTGAGTGCAAATTTAGGCTGTACACAGGTAGCTGCAGCAGGAGTCTGTATTTTTTAGTTATGGGTATCAGCAGATGCTGAGCAGTGATTCGTGTTTGCAGATGGTGACTCTGATATGACGTGATATGGTAGGTGCAACGAGTGAAGGAAATTTCTGAGATGCAATTGGGATGCCACTGTGATTTGTGGTGTGCTGGCAGACACAGGGAGGCAATAGGCAGCATGTATTCATCCTTCCTCACCCAGGCCTTGGTCCCCATCTCACCTTCAGTATAATGGGACTTCCCGGCTTCAGCTCCAAGATCCCCGAGGGATTGAAAACCTCAAAGACTGGGTTTGGGTAGTAGGTGAAGTTGGTTTTGTTGAGGATCAGCAGGGACTGCACGTTGTCAAGAATGAAGCCAAACTCCTCTGGACGCTCAGCAAGCTCAGACTGGTGATTGGGGTCAACAGCCAGTGCTGGAGCCTGGCAGGTCATCTCTGTGCTGTTCTGCACCTCGCAGTTCTGGAGAAAGAAACCCAACACAAGAAGAGTTTATGTAAAATGCCCTCAGCCCTCCTGGTGGACAGATACCTCCCAGTGAAATGCTACTCTACCTACTGCCAGAGGACAGGGAGGAGCAGACCTCCTTGGTTATCGTGAGACAGGCTGGTGTTCCACTGCTTCAAAACATACTCCATATCCATCATGCAATCAAGGCTGAGAAGGGATTAGGAAAGCTTTGCTGGGGCAGGTGTGTGGAGCAGTTTGCACTGCAATTGGGCATGCTGTGCCTCTTCCCTGAGGGAGTTCAGCCTCTGGGTTTGACAGTGTCATCATCTTCCCTTAACCTCACTTCCTTCTGGAAATAGAAAGCTCTTCCTTTTTTTTTGTACAGCAGAGACTACTCAAAGTCTCAGTACCACCCTGCAATTAGCTCTCACACTCTGGGGATCATTCCAAAAGTATATGTGCACTGCGTGCTCAGTTGTGCCCAAGATTCCTCTTCGAACATCAGGTTACTTGAAATGAAGCCCAGGAAGCTGGAGTGGTGAAGACAACGCAGTAGGTCTCAGAAGACCCTGAAGTTCAATTCCAGCCCTGCCAAAGACCTGCTTTTTTGTGTATTAGAAATGAGTAATAGCTTGTGAAAGGCGTTTTATCCCAATTTCCATTTTCAATGACTAGGAATTAGATAATCTGGTTGTCCTTCAGAGTCTGAGCCTTCGTCTTTCTACATTGTGGTTGTTAGCACAACGCATCCTGGTCTCACCAAGAACCAACAGGCTCTGTGGACAAACAGCACCAGCTCTGTGGGACCCCAGCTGTGCTTGATATGAGAATCTTCTCCAAACTAGTCTGATACTTCCAGCATTGAGAGCACACTCATTATCACAGCTAGCATAGCTCAAGTGTTAATAATGCTTTGGCTCAAATCAATAGAGAGATAAGTGACTTGGACCAGCCAGTTTCGTATTGTAAAGTCAGTCAGATGTTCTTTGCTGTAACAGCTCTTGCAAGGAAGAAAAGGCACCAGAGTACTTCCCAGCGCAAAACTGATGGGTAGTTCTACATGAGCATGTGTGAGAGGATGAATAGGCTTCATCACCTGCACAATAGCATGATTGTTTGAGATCACTGTGTTAGGCAAGAGCTGGAGTCTGCTGGAAGAATAAGATGAAGTCATGCAGGCTTCTAATCCTGCAGGAAAGCTAGATAAGTGTTTGGCTGTGCTGCACCAGGAAATACAACACATTATCAAAACATGCCTATGAATATACATAATCAATTGGACCAGGGTGTTCCTAGAGTTCATGAGGGACTGGGAGATTGTCAATCAAGATCCACATCTGACCCAACAACCAATCTCAACAGATATTTCCTGAATCTGATGGGGCATGAGAAGCAATGAAATTTCTTTGGATTTGGCTTTGTGAAGGGAGATATTAGTTCATGGCAGAGCTGGCATAGGACCAAAATTCAGGTGTCTCAATGTGAAAACTGCAGATGCAAATGAATCTGCCCCATATATTTCTGCATTTTCTTTTTTGGATCTCCCACAGTTTTGCCATTGTTCATGTGACAGTAGATTATTTTAATGTATGCCAAGTGCTTTGAGAACCTTGGATGGAAAGCCCATGGATTAATCTTAAAATCTGAAAAATGCAGAGGATTTGGTCTTTCTGCACCAACCCCAATTAATGTCTCTGTGTTTTTTATTTTTGGAGCCTCTTCTTCTGGGATGCTCTTTCATACTTGGTCCCAGGAAGTGCCCATACACAGCCAACATCTTTTCAGATGCTGTTGCATGGCCTGCATCCTCCAATCTGCTGTAGGTACCAGCAAGTGCTGCCTGCTCCTGAGTCTCCTAATTGGAGGTGCTAAACCGACACCTTTTACAGCTCTATCTGAAGCTGCTCAGCAACTACTGGCAATTGGCTCCTTTAGAGTGAATTGTCCTCCCAGACCTTGGTAAAGATCTGCTGGCCTCCACAGAGCTGCTTCTGATTCCTCAGTGGTCACTGAGAGTTGAATTAGGCTGTAAATCTAGCTGGTTAAATCTGGATACACTCTTGCAGAATCCCAAATAGTCCAGGGAGTTGACACAGTAATACTGAAGAGTATCATTCACAGTTCCTTCTGATCCCAACATACCCAACCTGAATTTGTGTCTACTTATGCACAGACATGGCTGATAAATAATGCAGGTTATACATGGGCCTAGAGAGAGGACAGGTATCATTGAGCCAACCGAAGAAACAGGCTCAGCAGAGACCAGGACCTCAATGACCCTTTATGATACCTCTCTCTGTACCCTCTTTGGTCCAGTGCTCCTTCATGGAGAGACAATGAGGTGATCTTTCTGAAACAAAGTCATGCCCTCTTTTCTGGATGCAATAGGAGATTTCAACCTCCAGGGCTGTTAGCCAGTCCCTATCATCACCTTGGAGGTGTTCCCTCCCCAGCTCAGCAGGCATACTCACGTTGACGTGTTCCTTTCCACCATGCTTTGCCCGGATCTGAGGATTTTGGATGAGGTCTAGGTGAGTTCCCCACACTGCAATGGGTGTGTTGCCACTAGAGAAGAAGAAATGGAAGAAAAACATGAGCCCAGCTAATAGATATCAGAACTGATTGCACTAGCAATGAGTGATCTGTATTCCTTAATGTTGATTGCCAAGTGTCTGACCATATCTCACAGTCCCATGGGAAGGGAAGGAAAAACAAAACAAAACAAATAATTTTTCATTCAATAAGGGAAGAAATAAGTAAAAACACATGCTTGCTAAAACTGTCACGTCAAGCAGCATCTGGGTGTTTTTCATTGTTAGGACTCAGCAATCACAAGCTTCGGTAATGACAAAAAGAGTGGGAAATTTAACAGGGGGTCTTCAGAATGGTCCACATACTATAACTCCTATATCACTTAAGGAAGGGAGCCCAAAAATCCCTCATAGATACTGTCCTGTGCAAGCAACTCTTGAAGATTCAGTGCCACCTTGGTTGAGGGCTGTAGACCCATCTTGCATATTAAACCTGCTATAAAAACATCACCCTGAATAAGGTAATGTCACCTCAGTGAACACACTTCAGTGCTGCCAGGAACCTGGTCCTGCAGCATCTAGAAGAAACAGAGCCAAAGTCTTCAGCCTTGGTGTGCATAAGGCATTTGCTTGGTTTCCATTTGGTGATCCAGGCGGTTAAGCTCTGCCGTGTGTGTTAGATCCAACATACGACAGAATAGAGATTTCCAGTCACAGTGTCCCTTTGCTCAGGCAAAGACTGATTTCCTGAGAAAGACAATTCATACAAACCATCACCGTGCATTTGGTGGGTTTTCATGCTTTTATAACATCTCTCAGCCCAGCTTAACATGGGGAGATGTAGATGGAGTCCTCATTCCCTGCAATAAGTGTCACCAGAAGGAAACAGCTTTCAGAAACACATTTCTTTCCTTTCCCTTGCCTCTCCCAGCTGCATCCAGCAGTGCTATTTGTGGGAATTTGGGGAGGGAGGAAGGAAACTGCAAAGGAACATTCCCAGGCTTCAGCAGGAGCTGATGCACGGGTTGGCTTTGAACACTGTGTTGAGGGGAAGGGTTCACCATGGGCAGCTTTGGCCATCCCAAATCAAAACAGCATTGCTCTACCAAGGTGAGCTCTCCCTTTGCAGAACTGTGGTGGAGGCAACAGGATGCAAGGGCTGAAGGGGGAAGAGTTATCCAAGACAGCAAAACCCTCAGCTGTCAGGGCTCACACAGCCTGGGCAGGATGAGGAAATGTCATCAACAGACAGCCCCATCTCTGAGGGTTTCCCAGGGAGAGGAGTGCTCTCAGTTTCAGCACCTGCCTCCATAACTCCTCTTGGAAACTGTCCAGGCTGTAATTTATTTCCTGGAGTGCTCTGCTGAGAATGGGAGGTGAGGCCATGTGGAAATCAGTGTGATTGGGAAAAGAAAGCTCAGAATCCCTTTCCTGCCTCCAGGTAAACCTACGCATACAAGAAAGGTGAACAAGTGCATTTTAAGTGAACAAACACCAGAGAATAAACACACTGTAAGGAAGAAGCCTGTATTGGCCAACAGATCTCCCCCATTTCTGACCTTTGTTTTCCATGTTCCTCATTTATCTTCCATTATTAATCAGATGGGGCAGGTAGGAATGAATGCAAATATACATCTCTGCTCAGCAGTGTAGCTATCAGGTTTCAGAGAGCTGGCCACAGCTAGCTGGGACTGTGCTTCAGCACCTCTAGTTACATCCACACTGATAAACCAAACGGCCAGGACACCAGCTCAAACACTGGCTGGCAGCCATAGATGCTGATAAGCTGTTAACAGTACCCCAAAGCAACGCCCGGTCATGGTTCAAGGGATAGTAAGGGACAGGGAGCACTCCCAACAAGGACAGATGAAGCTAAACTTCCTTTGAAGGAGGAAAGAACATTGGTGGTATGGATGAGGGCTATGCATGCTTGCTGTTTTCAGGACCAAAGAATAGACCTGGATCAAGTACTTACTAGTTTAAAACATAGCCTATGTCACCAAGAAGCCTGTAAATTTCAAGTCATGGGCCATGAGCTCTGCCAAAGAGCATTGTCACAACCATATCTTTTGGCAGGTGCTCCTGTGATACTTCTCTGAGAGGTCTTTCATTCAAGCAATGCCTTTATGGACTGGTCCATGGTTAGAACAACATTTGACCTTGAGTTTTGCAGTGTACCTCAAGTTCTTGCTCTCTGAAACCATCAGCTGTGATGGAAAATTTCTAATGGGAAATTTTATGGGGCAAAATCACATTTTGCTATTTTCACAAGATCTGCTTGGATGGTTGAGTACTCTTGAATGCACGGGGGATCTCTTCTGAAGTCATACATCAGCTTACGAGAGAGCTCCTGCTCCCTGCCTTACAGAAAAAATACCCTCTCCCCAAAATTCAGCTTCACATTAAGTATTCCTGATATCACCCAGGGAGAGTTTGCTCACTAGAAACCAGAAGAGAAGGGTATAAACCAAGTTGTTCATTCTCCACTGTTCTGGTTATTCTGGATTTTTGTCCGTGAGCCTTTATAATTTTTATTATTATTTATTATTATTATGAATCTCTGCTGATTCAAACTAGAAGGGATTTTGTATCTTTAATCAGCTGAAAGCTTTACTTGTTCCAGACGTATCAAATGTGTGTGCCTATGTACAGATATAGGAGTGTGTGCATATATACATAAATCCTTTTATTTAATCAACCAAATCTGTGCACACAGTTTTAAACCCACATGTTAAAAATTCTGTGTTTGGTTTGGAAACCAAGCTTGCAGGGTCAGACCAGAGTTATTAAGCACAGCCACAGCACTGGATCAGAGAGGAGCCTTTTCTCTGAAAAAAAAAGCCAAAGCAGTTGTGTTTGCTGAAGACACAAAATCACCCCCAAACCCTCTCTGGTTTGCATCAAGCAAATAAAACTGTTGCTTGCCTTAGCATGAAAACCACCACCCGTTGCCTTTTGTGTCTGCAGGTGAATACCTGGTCACAGTCCGTTCTTGCCCAGGTCAGATCAGAGCCTGGAGATATGCTGCTGCCCAGCAAAATAACAGAGATGCCAAGACTATGAGCTTTCTTAATTTAACTCTTTATTGTTCCAAAAGCTCTGTGCATAATTTCGTGTCTATAGACTCAGATAATTGCTGGACGTAACTCAAACCAAACCCAGACCAAAAATATTAATGGAGCCTCATAAAATTCTAGCTACCTGCCAGCCCAGTGTGACTCTTTTTTTTTTTGGCTATGGGAGTATATTAACAGTAATCTTTTCTTTATTGTCTTGGAAAATGGCACTTGAGAAGGTTTTAAGCCAGGCTCAGTACCATCATTCACTAATTTTGCAAAGCTGGTTTAGTAGCAATCATCTATCCCTCAAAACAGCTTACCCCACAGCCAGGAGTGATGAATCAGAGCAGCACAGTGGATTTGCTGTAATGAATCAGACCGCCTAACAAAAATACTGAGGAGCAGCCTCCTCAGTCTGTCTCCAGATCCACGTGTCTTGACTAACTTATTTCTTGCTTGATTCTCAGGACTGGAGCTGGCTGCAGTTTCATCCAGCTCTGTGTGGAGGCCTTACTCTAATGCTTGTCTCCATTACAACCTGCTGGATGGAGTTATAGTGCTTAAAAATGTCCCCAACACCCTGAACCATGGTGGTAATCCTGGATATTGCATCTTCTCTCTCTGCACCTTTGGAGGGACTCAAAAGTGCGCAAGAAATAGGATGAAAGAGGGTAGGTGTGGTTAAAATTAGGCACCTGTTAATGTTCAAGTGGATGTTTTCCGATTTCAGAGACACTGAAGAGAGCAAATGGTAGAGGTTGTACCTGAATGATGAGGCAGGTAGAGTCCCAGTCATCCACCCTAGCAGCTACACACCCTGCAAGTAAGCTGGCACCCACTAAACAAGCACCTCTTCTTAATTTCCTTTGTGCTGGGAGGTGGGATGGGAAATCCAAGGCAGCAAGCAATGAGATGCAGAGTCTCTGCACCCCTGGGCTGGGCAAAGCTTTGCCAATATGCCTGAAGCATCTTCTTGGCTGCTTCTTCATGTCTTGCTGGCAGCTTCAGCAGAGAAACCAAGGAGCAAGCAGGCTCTGAAGAACTTCTCCTCTCACCTCCCAGCCAGACCTGAGGCCAGGTGGAGGAAGGTCCCTGTGCTGCAACTTTCCTGAGGATAATAAGGGAATTCACTCTCCTAGGCTGTCAATCTTGCACCTTGAACTCACTTTATTAAGGAAGGGAGTAAAGCGATTTCTCATTTCACTGATAATCCGAACTCTGACTGAAAATAAACCCCCCAAATGGAAAATCCAGACACTAAAGCTTCAAGCCTAATGTGCAAAGATTCAATCCAGTTAAATCGGTAAATTCCCTCATGGTAATTAAAGGCACTAATTGATTTGTGAAAACATCTTCTGGATGGGAGCTGAACTGGGCGGATTTACAAGCCCTGCTCCTAATCCCCGGATACTCCAATCAGTCCGGTTTGACAGGGAAGCAGAGAGCTGCCGTGGATGGGTGAGGGGAGACTAAGATTTCTTATTTTGTATCTTTTCAAGGAAATACCAGTGCATTTATGGCCAATTTCTCCCTTCCTGAGGCCATTTCTGCAGGCTTCTAAGAGGATTTTGGTATCGCTTTGATGCTTTCCACAACCAGGGCAAATACTCCTCTCAGACACCTTCATGTGAACCCTCTGAATTCACCAAAGCAGCATCAATGGGGTGAAGGGATGCCTAATGAGGAGGAAGGCTGTTTGGTAGGGCAGGGACTAGGTTTTCCATTGTGTTTCATCTCAGGAGACAGCCCTGGGGCTTTCAAGCATGGCGGACATCAAGCAATGCTGAGTCCTAAGCCAGCAAGTCCATGAAGGCTGTGGGAAAGGTAGGAGTTGCTGCTTTCAAACCCAAGGGAGAATCACTTCTCTAAGCACAGTTAAGACATTTATGCCTGGGTTTAAGAGATCGGTGACTGGTCCTGCAGCCATGCAAAGCTGTAGACCCAGCCCAATGGGGCCTGAAACACAGTCATGACCACAAGTACTAGGAATTGCAGCTCTTAGGGATACAACTGTGTAATTTAACTAGCCCCAGTGATCTGTAATATTACTCAGACAAGAAGCACCCTGGTGCTGGAGAGAAATCCTGGGCTGCAGTAAAGAGGAAGAAAGCTTCAACCCTAGGCTGGAGACTTGCTGCACCTACCTTTGTAATTAAAGTATGGAGTCTCCAAGGCAAGCTTCTGGTAAGCATTGGCAGCTGGATTTTTCTGCATTAAGCCAGGAAGCTTTGCTTTGCTAGTGAAGGCAGGGTGCACGATCATTTAGGTTTGGACTACGTGGAGTTTTTTTGGAGAAAGGACCCTGCTCCTGCCCATCCCTCACTAGACTGTGGAAATTTTGTCCCAGGGTGCGCATGAGCACAGATACACACTGAGTGTCCAAAGTGTCACAATGAATGCACAATGCACCACTGGCCTTTTAGTCTTCCCAGGAGGCAAGTCCACCAGCCCTCATGGTCTTAGGCTCTGGAAAATAGCTCTGCACAAATCTATTTCCTAGTGAACGCAGTGCTTGGAAAGCACTTTTCTGTATCAAGGACCAATATGAACCCACCAGTGCTGCATTAGAAAACCATGGGAGGTGGTAGGGAGTGTCCATGGGATGCTTACCTGAAGATGCTCCACTCAGGCTCGATCCTCAGGATGGTTGGATCCTCTACATATTCATACTGCAACTCCTGATGTATCTTGGCCTTGTCCACTCTCACAGACACCTTCACCTTCTCAAAGCCTTCGTCTGAGGCAGTGGTGTTACAGACAATGTGCTTGGTGGATCTCCTGTGAGCATAAGGAAGTAAATAAAACCCCGGTGCTACCAACAGCAAAACAAATGGTGCCCAAAAGAGCCCAGCTACTTACTCGTATGTCCTGTGACCTTAACCACTGTGAAGTGGTGAAACGCACAGCTGCAGGAATATGCTGTGAATGGTGTGACAAGTTTATCTGAGGAAGTGACATTGCCTTTTCACTAGTTTAAATAAAACCACAAAAGCCATCATTTCTCAGAACTCAGACTGAAAACTGAACCCCAAGGGAAGTCCAAAACAGACCTCTCTCCAGAAGTATTTCTGTGTGATTAAATACTTGATGGATGTTTCCTTCCTGCCTGCAGACCTGTGCAGCAGCAACTCATAAAAAGGGGTGTTTGCACCTCAGCTCTCCAGTCTGGGATAATAAAGTTTACTTTGCATTAGGACTGTAAGCCTTGTTTAAGTGCAGTTTGCAGCGTGCCTGGGACCTTTGCATGGAAGGTGCTAATGTAGTGGGAAGCGTTTTATGATTATACTCAGAGGATTCTGTCTCCTTTTGTGCAGGGCTCAAAACCAGCTCCAGGTCTGAATTTTGCAGTGTCCCTTACCTTCCATAAAGAGCCAAAAATCCAGGCTCCAAAGACCCTCAGTCTCCCCAGTCCTGTGATTTGTGATGCAGCCTCATCTTATACCCCTAGAAAGGATAAAACAGGGTGCATCCTTCCCTTGCAGCACGGCACTTGCCTTCACTGAATGCACCCTCCAGGTGCTCTCCAAATCCCCTGAAAGACCCTCCTAAAACTCCCCCATCTCTTCAGTAAACATCTCCAAGCAGCTGTGGTTCCCACTTGGCCTTTTAAATAACAAGCTGTGACTTCACCCTCCTGAATTATAGATGCTGAATCACACCACAGTCATGACAGGCAGCTAAACAGGATCCCCACAGCCAGGAGAGGGAAGGGCATTGCCCCAAGGCAGTGGTACCAGGTCTCCTGTGAATGAGCCCTTCTTCTGCCAAGGACATGCTGGGAGAAATGTGCCAACTTCATCTTCAGCCTCCACCGATACTGGCAGCAAAATGTGTTGCACTGGGTAGTTTTGAGCTGCGGGAGCCCCTGGGAACGGGATTCAGGCTCATTCTCACAGGGATCAGGGAACATTCAGCAGGTAACACTGACATTAAGCCTCTCTGAACTGCAATTGAACAGGAGCCAACTCAGAGCTAAAATGTTGCAAATCATTTCTTAGCACTACAGGACTATTCTGGGATAAAAGGGAGGTGTTTTAATACTTAGAACCAATGTTGTCAGGTTTTCTTTGTCACCTCTGCTGAAGCGGGGACATGAAAATGAATCTTGTAAATGACGTACTCCCAGAGCAAGTAGCAAAGCATAGGACCATGGAGAATTGTAGTGAAATTTGACAAGGGGCCGTGGAAAAAAACACATCAAATACCAATTAAAACAATGAAATAAATCCTATTCTCCCATCCCAAAACGTGCACAGTAAGGTTGTGCACAGTGCAGAATGCGAAAGTCCCATTGCTGAATAGACATGACCACAGGCAAAAGAGGCACTTAAGGGACAAGGTGTCTGGGCTGCAGAAGAAGTCTCTTGACTATAATTGCTCATATCTTTCAGACTCGGGCACATACAGTAGGAAGGACTCATCTGTACCTGTAGAAGAGGCAGGGTTGTCGACCGAAGGTCACGATGACTTTGCTGCCCGCATTGAGGTTGTTGCCTGTAATTGTCACCTGGGTGCCACCTGACACTGGTCCCCGCTTTGGCTTGAGATCAGAGAGGGTCAGAGTCTGTGAAGGCAAAGGGTCGTGGTGAAAACACAGCAGAGGAGCATAGGTACCTTCCCTCTCTTATTTTAGTGATGGAGAGAGGTAGGCACCTCCAAGGGTTAATCACATGTTACCTGGACTTCAGAAGATGACCATATCTTCTGGCCGATAGAGGAGCCTAGGATGACACCAGTCCTATCATAGGCACCCTGCCTGAATGCCAAGTTTGGTGGGATGAGTTCAGACCTAACCCCAGTCTGTTCTCCTCGCCTCTGCAAAATCAGGCCCGCCCTTGTACCTGCTCAGAAATACTCTATGTTTGCACAGTCAGTTCCAGGCCTGGAGTGGCTGAAGCCATGATCTCCCATCTCCACTACTTGTTTGACACAGCTCAGGTGTCTTTTTGCCATCATGCAACATCACCTCTGCAAGATAAACTGGCTCTTGAACTGGCTGATTGGATCTTAATGGGGACTCTCCACCTCCAAACTGTGGAGCTCACAAGTGATGAAAATGATCAGGTTTTGAAAAGATTACTGTAAAACCTGTTGATCTGAGAAGGGAACAGAACCTGCTGTATAGCTCCAGAAAGATGCCTAAAAACTCCCTCTGTGCTCATGGGCTTTTTCACAGAATCACAGACTGGTTGGGGTTGGAAGGGCCCTCTGGAGATCATCCAGTCCAACCCCCTGCCAAAGCAGGGTCACCCAGAGCACGTTGCACAGGGTCGTGTCCAGGCAGGTTTTGAATATCTCCAGAGAAGGAGACTCCCCACCCTCCCTGGGCAGCCTTCCCTGGGAAGGAGGAGAGCTGTCATTCAGCAGAGCATCTGAGCTCGTCTCTTGCCTCTCCCACACGCCCACCACATGACCCCAAATATTTCTCTTGTTCTTATCAGACTTGGATGCTGAGACAGTCTAGTACTGCATAAGTGTCCTGCACTGATACAGCACAGCAGTGCTTATGTTGAGATGTACTCTGAAATACTGCAGCCATGAAAGGAGCACTGTCCAGATGAACACCTTTCCTTTTTCTGCTGATTTTCTGAGCCTCTTTTCCAAACCTAACACGGTGCTGTGTTAATATATCAAAAAAAGGCACAATTCCTTTAGGGGCCCCAAATCTCAAACCTCTTTTTCTTACCCTCCTGCTCTCCCTTCTTGCCAAAACCAAGATAAAATACTTGCACTCTGAAGGCACAGATCACCCTGTTAACACAATGAAGAGAGGAGACATCCATTTTCAGGGAGAAATTTGGAGTTACAGTTTATTCTTTCATTTGCATTTTAATAGAAAAACTTTCCATTCAGTCCCAAGTGAAAAGCTACTATATGCATTTAAATGAAGATTATTTTTTTCCCCTCTCTTTAAGAATGATGACACAAATGCTTGAAGCTCTCCTCAGCTCCTCTGAATGAGCAGGTACATCACGCAGTCACCTCATTGAGCTCTGGAAACCATTAATCCATGTTTATAAAACCACCTGACACACATCACAGCTCCCTCTTGCACACACACAGAGTCCTCTCTGTCCCTGTCCCCCTCTGGCTATTCATTTTGAAAAACAGCAGCAAGGTTTCCACTTTGCTTTTGTTCAAAACGAAGCTACCACTTGGAGAAAGAGCTGAACATGAAAATCTGACATACAGCTCAGTAGAAAACTCTATTGTCAGAGCTGGACACTTCTTGTGTTTAAACGTGACTCGTTTTGACGTGATGGTTTGGAAACTGTTTTGCCTCAAGAAATCCTTCACCTATTAATTGCTGAAGGTTGGGAAGATATATAAGAAGAAAGAAGAAATTAAGAAACAAGAAATGCCCTGTCTCTCATACTTTTCTGAGAATATTTTCTAACAGCTTTTATTGGGATAAAAGATGCAGGAAGAGTATGTAGATGAAAAAGATGCACTTCAGTATGTAGTGCTCCT
The DNA here is from genome assembly GCF_013368605.1 of Nyctibius grandis. Taxonomy (NCBI): domain Eukaryota; kingdom Metazoa; phylum Chordata; class Aves; order Nyctibiiformes; family Nyctibiidae; genus Nyctibius; species Nyctibius grandis. The sequence continues at coordinate 3,753,915 of NC_090662.1, read as the reverse complement.
CTGTTTTTAGGGTACCGCCTCATGATGTGATGGCAACTCCTCTTTAATCCCTTTTAGATGGCCACTCATACCAGTGCAAAGTACTGTTGACCATGACAGCTGCTGCTGGGAGGTGACTTCCCACCTGGGAGAAAACAGATTGAGAGGGGCCAACTTAGTGCACGTAGCCTACACAACAGCACGGCAATAGTAGCTGCTTTACAAACCAGAGAGGGACATTGGAGTTAAAAACCCAAAGCCCTTGTCCCACTCCTGGATGGGTTTCCTGCCCTCATCCCAGACGTAGATAAACTGGCCACGCCGTTTTGAGGATCCTCACAGACCAGAACTACACCAGCAATGCTCCTTGGCAAAGCATTGCTATGTCTTGTGCCAATCTTGCAAAAGGGTTTGTGGCTAAGCTTTCAAAGTTGCTATAAACCATTAATTATTCACAGTGGCCTTCATAAATATTGCACAGCATGTTTGCAGTAAAACTCAGCCTCCAGACTGTTCACCATTTCCTTGCTGGTGAAAGATGATGGAAAATGCAAGGGGGTCTAGTGGATCTGTAATAGGCTGAAGTAGACAGTGACAATGAGGGAAAGAAGCCAGGAAATCTTCTGTACCTTTCTAGGGGCTTGCCTACTTTCCTCTGCTCCCCAGCCCTTTACTTTCCTCCAGAACCTTTTCCACATAGGCTGTCCACAGAGAAGCTGCCACCAGAGCTGTGTCTAAACTGATCTCATGGTGCATGCCAAGACCTTGGTTCCCACTTCATTCCTCCTGGGGACAAGGGCAGAGCAAGACGTGACTCAGATGCAGTTTGTGCAGCTGGGTTTCCTTTCTATAGGTTCAACAGTAGCAGCAGGAGGGGAAAGATGGAAGGGAGACCTGTTGCAAATGCTCTCCTGGGACAAGGATTTCAGGAGTAGACCCAGAAGAGATGCAATCAGAGTAGCCCACCCACATCACCTGCACTGAGCCATAATATTGTCATCCAAAGCCAGAATAAAGGCAAACTTGCTTCAGCATCTGAATTAAAAAGTGAAGGGAATTTTTTTTTGGCTTGAAAGACCATGGCAATAATCATAGCAACAAAATGAGTAACTTAAAAAAAACTTATTTTCATTTAGATCATCATAAATTTCATTTCAGCCTGCAACCAAATGCTTTGTTTCTCTTTTGGCTTATTGAACTCTCTAATGCAGTTTGCATGTTTGATCATAGATGAGCTTAAAACAAACTAATAGCATGTTGAATTGAAAAGTTCTGGTTAGAAATGTGGAGAACTGTTCTAGCATCTCTAAGCTACCTCTTTTTTAAAACACTGCAATTAAATACTCTGTTGAGTTCAAAATATCATCTCTTCCAATTCTTGCAGGAGAGGGGAAGGCTGAACCTATTGGTCAAATTTGACCCTATTTTGCTTCAAACCTTTTGAAAAGCAATTTTCCAGAGGATTTACTATGCGTCAGAAAGCGACATTTGTCTCCCATGCGATGTTAGTTTCCAAACATCTTCCTTCCCTTCCTTCCCAAAAGCTGCCACCCACCGTTGCAAGATGCCAAGGCATGTTGTGATGCCTGCAATAACATCTCTACCCTCCTGGCAGAAGTATGGGAGGAAGCCAAGCTGTGCCAACAAGCGCAGCTCCCACTATGAAAGCAATGGACATGGGAGAGGGCATATGATGGGCAGGCTGGAGAGCCTCTGTATTTTTTCCTGTCTAGCACAAAGGTATCAAGGTATTCAGCAGAGAAAACCCTGTTGACTTCATGCCTGTGCACGGCTGGGATAGCTGGCAGCCAGAAAGCCAGCAAGTGGAGGGAAAAGCTGTCACAGACGGACACGGATGATCAAAATCGGACAGTAATTCCAGGAGTAGCAAAGGTGACATGCTGAAGTGTAATGTCCTGGAAAGAGCCCTTCTGTCTGCCTAGTGGGGGCTATCTCTCAAGGTGTTTCTTTGCCTCCACCACCGTAGCACCTGAATGACATCAGAAAATACAGAGAATAGAGAAATTTCTGTAGCTCACGGGAGAAATCTAAGATATTTGCATTCATTACCAGTTCTCTTTACAGTAAAAAAAATGCTTGGGCATGTGAATAATTTCAGAAAAGACCCATTCCCTTGCAGGAGTCAAGAGCTTTTGGTGGGAACAAAGAGACCCTCATCTCAAACCTGTACAGATCTGCACAGATCAAGGCCAGGCAATGCTTGCATGTCCCCAGCAAGATGCCTTAGAGGACTGAGCAGGTCTCTTGGACAAGGAAAGTGGGTAGAAAGGGGGAGAGTGGAGCAAAAAACTAAGTCAAGTGAGCAATATGTCTTGAGCTCTACACAACTCTTCCTTGGCAAAGCGACACTCTCAGGCTGAACTTCAGGACATGGTTTAGCAGGCATGGTGGCATTGGGTCGATGGTTGGACTTGATGATCTTTTAGGTCTTTTCCAACCTTAACAATTCTATGATTCTATGAACTTGCACAGTAATAGTGAAGAATCAGGCCCAGAGTCCCTCTGACTGCTTTGCAAGCTGGTGTCCCAGACAGACGGTGTAGCAAGCCAATTTGTCAGCTCCAGCAGTCTCTAAAGAGAGGAGTGTGGCTGCTCTCTGAGTGCCATCAGCACACATTGCTAACTCCAGACAGCCTGCGAAGGGTGGCCACTCACAATAGGTATCCCTTTCCTCTTCTTCTTTGGACATATCTAACATTTGGGGCTGGAAATGCAGGAAACTCCCTGTTTTGGGGATACTGCTTGCTGCAGGGAAGTGAGTGGTATTTGTGCATGTGATCCCACTGCTCACCATCCCTAAGGACTTTTGACTTCATCCCCGAACTCCTCATGGCTAAGTTCTCTCTCAATACCACCTACCCTTCCCACTGCCAGACACATGATGTGCAGTGGCAGGAGGAAGCTACGTAAAACAAAGCAGGGTGTTGGTATTCATGGCATCCAATCCCATGGAGAGCTGTGCACTCAGAGGAACATCTTGGACTTACGTCTGGCCTATATCTGAGGCTTGAGAGAGACCTGGGCTGAGCTGAGGGTAGCGACCCAAGAGCTGCTGGGTTGTGCCAACCACAGATCTGAGAGCAGACATTTGCTGTCCTGAGCCCATCCCTCCAAGCATGAGGACCAGGGTGAGATCCCATACTCATTCATGTGTGCAGGCATCATCCTTACTTCAAGCTTCATGCTTGAACCATGGAGAGTGTAAAACCGTTGCCCACTTGCACCGAGCCCCAGTCATGCTCTACAGCTCACCCACAGCTTGGCTGGTGAACTGGTCCCTCCTTATCTAGTGCTGCTGGGGTGCAGCACTGCTTCTCCTGGACACCCAGAAGACCACCTAAAGCAAACACCTCTTGAATGCTACATCTTACAGAAAGCCCTGCCACTGCTATGGTGACTGCCAGTGGCCCAGTAAATGGGAATTTTTGGCCTTGCTAGCAGAAGGCCATGGGCTTTGCAGTGACCCAACACCGCAGGATCTCAGGACCTCTCTGGGCTTGCCGTGCCCTGAGCTGGGTGTTCCATGGCCAAGGGCCTTGTACCTGACCTGCCTGAGCTTGGCACTGGGGACACCCAACATGGCCAAGAGCTGCCACCCCAGGTAGGCACCGCCCAGCAAACACAAGCCCTTTGTGTGCCCGGGCTGCAGCTGGGTAGCTCTGTCACCAGTGCTGGGGACCAGCAAGAAGGGAGGACATGATGGGGAGAGGGGGGATGAAGATACCCCTGGGGAAGACCCAAAAGTGAGAAGGAAGAAACCCCACCATGAACATCACACTCCTCCTCCTGAAGACCTCAGGGTGGTAATGACTAGTGGCAACCCCCACGTTTCTGCTGTAGGACACTGGTGCCTTCAACTGCAGGGCCTGGAGGGATGCTGGTAGGATGAGCACCACACCCGGGAAAAGTAAGATACAAGAAATTTTTTTCCTTTTTTTTTTTTCCCCCTTTTTTCTTTCCCATATAGCATTTTAACTATTAATGAGGATTTTCTGTACTAATTTGGACCATGGCTGTATGTAACTGAAACTGGACTAATAACTTGGACTATTATTAGATTGTTAAAACATTAATTAGGCAAGATATTTTTGCTCATAACAAGATTTTGAAAGGAAATGGAAGGAATAACTTGATGTGCTCAGGACAGTAGTGAAGAGCTCAGAGGCTGAATATGGTCAAGGACAATGGAGAGATGCAGCAAAGGGGACCAGGGCCCAAGGACCTTCAGGGCCAAGCAGAACTTCTCACAGGACCTTACCATAAAGTAGTAGAGCTGTGAAGACCTGGCCATGAACTCTGGTTTGCACTCGGCCACGCAGATTTCCACGAATCCGGCATGCTGGCTGGGCTTGGCCTCCCCCATCTCACATACTATCCTGTGGAGAAAATGTGAACCAGAAGCAAGGTTTGAGGGATGGTTTGGTAGTCTGGGTACGACGGAATTGGAGCAAACAACCCACACTGCTGGGAAATGGACTACAGACTTAACTCATCCTCTTCTTTCCAATCCAGGATCCAAATTGTAGACTGAGTTATTCTTTAAAGAGTGGTGGCTTTTGGCTGTTGGCACTCGGTGGGGCAAATGCTCAGCTGGTGTAAATCAACACAGCTTCACTTCAACATATAGAAAAATGCTGGGCTGAGATCTGACCCCAGGGGTCCCTCTGTCCTCCAGCCTTGCAGTGTGGACAGCTTTGCAGCTGTAAGGCTTAATGATTGCTCCCGCATGGGATAAGCTGCTTCTTGGGACTGTTGCCCCACAAACTGGATTGAACACCCTTCTGGTGGCTGTTATGTGAAAGATGAAAGATAACTTTAGGGTATGAGCCATGAGGATTACCTAAATATGCAATCCAAAAACAGTAATAAATGGATTATTAGCTCCCAAGCTGTGAGGAATGGCAGCTTCCATTCCACACTTCCCAGGTTGGGTGGAATGGACTCCTTAGAAGACCCTACAGGTAACAATGACTGTTACTGGATGTGCTGTGGCCCACTGTCTGCCACACACCCAACTTACTGCTCTGCTGGGATGTACCCTTCCACCAGCGGTTTGCATTCCACTCCGGCCACTTTGACATGAGACACAATATCTCTGAACTCCAGCCCCAGATTCTCGCCACGGATGGTGACTTTGGTGCCTCCTTCACGAGGGCCTGTCACGGGATTGATCTGCAGAAACAAGCCAAGAAAAAGGAGAATAATCAAACCACCTACGTAAAGACATCAGCATCCTCTCAGGTGAAAGAAGAGGCATATCAGGTCTCTTTGTGACCACCAGATACACTCATAATTATGAATGCTAAACAATTGAGGGAACAAGTCTACTCCAGATACATCCCTAGCACCAGCCCCTTGCAAATATATTCTATATCACACATGCCCCAACTTCAGAGTATCCAAAATTCTGCCCCAGATCTCTTTTACTCTCTTTTGACTACTTGCAAAACATCCAGAGATTAATAGGAGATGTTTTCTAGGTAGGAGCAGGGTTTTCTGGTAGTGAAGCTGAGCTCTGCACTTTACAGACATGAGCCATGGAAAGGCAGGAGTGGGACATGGTGAAAAGAAATGGGAGAAAGAACAAGAAAAGGACACAAATGTCTTCAGCCAATCACTTTAAATCCTAAATTCCCAGCCCAAAGCACATAGAGGTTTTGATCTGTTCTGGAAGTAGATACTGGTCATGCATCACAAACTCAGCTGAAAACGTCCACCTGAAAAAAAAAGCTGAGACACAACAGAAACAGCGTGTCAGATTAGGTATGGAGTAGGTAGACGGTGACTGACACAGTAACAGCAGTTGCTGTGTGCCAACACATGTTTCTGAAAGAGCTGCAGTTGCCCTCACAGGAGAGCTGGGGCCAGGGGAAGGGCAGACATGGCAGCATGGATGGCTTATTCGTAGGATGGAGGACTCTTGACTGGGAAACCCCTGAGCCCCAACTTGAGATGAGTGGTTATCCCAACAGTCCTGGTGGCGTGATGTTTGCTTCCCAGTCTGGACCTTCACCAGACCCTAGCAGGGGTAGGATCTCTGCATCTTGCTCAGCAGTGTCTGTGCTGGGCTGCAGAGCCAAAGCACCACCCGGACTCCAGAGCTCACCTCTCCCTCCCATTGCAGAGCCTCACCCTGCACCCAGAGCTGTCTGTCTCTCTGCAACATTTCTGGCCCATGCAAAAGGGACGTGTACGTGGAAAAGCATTCTGCAGTACATCCATCACCCTTGTTCAGAGCCAGGTGGAAATTAGCATTGGAGTTGTCTCCTCAACACTGAAACAACACAGAAATCATGGGGCTGGCCCTTAATTATCTCAGTTCCGCCCTTCCAATTATTCAGCGTGCCCAAATGCTTTGCCATACAATTGGCTCGTTGAAAGGGTCTTCAAAGTTGCTTTCAAAGGGTATTCCTTGCTGCCCATTCAGGATGCCATGGCTGCCATCTGCCAGCGTTGGCAAGGCTCTCTCTGCAGTGAGGAAGGGGGAATTCCCTGTCTGAGGTCCGTACCCACTGGCCGATGGCTCTGCCAACTGGGAATCTAGGGCTGGCAGCTAGACCCTTGCATAGCAGTTGGACTGGCAGAGAAAGTTGAGGCACTAGCACAAGCAGGGCTGCTCTTGACTGCTTCCCAGCACTGAGTCTGGCACCAGGGTTAGACTAATTTCCACCCAGAGGCCAATTTTTAGAAGGTCCATCTTTAAGCAAAGGGGAGAGACCCTGGCACATTTAGGGGATATTTTATTTTAGCATATTTAATCTTAGGTACCATGAACCACCTCCTGAATGAGTGTGTCTTTGCTCTGACTATACAGGGAACCAACAGAGGTGAAAAAATGATGACTGATCACAGGTGACCACAGACAAGTGCTTGGACATGTAGGGTTGTGTAGCATAGACACAACCTCTGCAGCACAAGATCCATGCAGCAGCCTGGTCTCTGGTCCAAAAACCAAATACCACTTGAGCCAACAAAATCAGAATCATGGCAGGCTTATTCCTACTCCAAAAGTCAACAAGATACTTAAGTCTGAGAAAGAAAATAGCACAACATTCATAAATATGACAGGTGAAATGATTATTTAGGTTGGCTGGAGATTTGACCTTTAGATGGTCTGTGGTGATGAGATTGATAGACAAGTAGAAAACGAATAAAAAGAGAAACTAAGAGAGAGGCATTTGGGTTTATTTTCCAGGAAATGAGGAAAGTCTCTTAAAAAATGAGAATGAAAATGGAATTTCTATTCTAGGAGAAACTAATACTGATTGTCTCAGTTGGAGACTCAACATTGAAAACTTGAACTATTGTCCAAAAAATGGCAATTCCAAAATATTTTTATTCTGAATCACTAATAAATATCTATTCAAGCAAAGTTTTTTGTTTGAAATACTTATTTTGCTGACGTCAGTTAATCTTCTCCTGATAAAACACTTTAAATGAATGATGCTGGAAGGCTAGAATAAATTACCATAACAAATGCAGCCTGATATGTACTCAAAATGATAAAAGAAAGATAAACTAAAATTCTCACATTTTATTTTATTTCCTTATGTGTGAAATACATTTTATAAGAGAACTGAGCTCCCCATGGAATATTTTGGTTCTGTTTTGTGGTATTAAACTTGCCGTCAAATGGTTTTTACTTATTCTAGTAAGGTAGACATCTAGTAAGCTAGGTCTGTGGTTAATTAGGGCTCACCTATGCTTGAAAGAGTTTGCTAGCATGGGCGGTACATCTCATAGCAGGACAAAAGAGGATTTTTTTTCTCATATGGTTGATGTCATTTCCCTGAATAAAATGTGTAGTGGTGAAAAGGAACATCTTGCTAAAAAAGTCCTTTTCTTTAGAACTAGGGGTGAGTTTGAGACAAAAGTCACAAAAACCCTCAGTGGAAACATTATCATTCTCCTTCCACCTCTAACGGCTGAGGGAGCTGGGGTTGTTTAGCCTGGAGAAGAGGAGGTTCAGAGGTGACCTTATTGCAGTCTACAACTACCTGAAGGGAGGTTGTAGTGAAGTGGGAGTTGGCCTCTTCTCCCAGGCAACCAGCGATAGGACAAGAGGACACAGCCTCAATCTTCGCCAGGGGAGGTTCAGGTTGGACATTAGGAAGAATTTCTTCTCAGAAAGGGTCATTAGCCATTGGAACGGGCTGCCCAGGGAGGTGGTGGAGTCACCATCTCTGGAGGTGTTTAAGAAAAGACTGGACATGGCACTTAGTGCCATGGTCTAGTTGACATGGTGGTGTCAGGGCAACGGTTGGACTCGATCCCAGAGGTCTCTTCCAACCTGGTTGATTCTGTGTGATTCTGTGATTCTATCTAAAGCATGAAATTTTAAAAAATTCTTGCTATGACTCAAAAAGCATCAACAGGAACCTTCCCGGAGTGAAGCCAGCACAGCACCTCTGAACACCTCCCCCGAGCCATTTTTAATTTGTAAAATCCAGCTCCAAAACTCACTGATTTCCTTAAAACAGGAGGGCCTGGGATTCTTCCAGGAGCATGTGGAAGATTTTTTAACCCCAACTCGTGGCACTCCCACAGATGTGTACCCACAGAAGAAGGTGTTACCGTGCTGTTTTCACAGTCTGTTTTCTGTCACAGGTGCAAAAATGTGGAATGAGACCTGTCAGTTTTGGGGAGGAAAATGCAGGCAGGGAAACAAAAGCTGCCAGGAAGCCTCAGCTTTCTCTTGAAGAGCCAGAGCTGCGACACTACGTGACAATTTACGCCCTCCGCTCATAGCAGCCTAATGCTTCAGCTTGTCACTTTTAGAGGAGGTTTTGTGGCTCAGTGAGTCTGTAAGTCCTTTAATTTCACTGAGTGGCAACATAAATGCAGGAGCTAGTAAGTAAGTACAGGTTATGGGAAGCTCTACGCTGGGTGTGTGAATGTGCCTGTGCAAGTGTGAGTACACGTGTTGTTTCTCCTCCTTCACCTGCACAGATACTGCCCTGGCTCCTCGCCAGAGTATTCATGCTCTTACCAACTGCTCCAGACCTACCATTAGCTGCAATATATATCCAGTCACTTGAGATTACTTCCACGCTAATGGCTCAGAAAAAGACTTTCCAAGAGCTACTTAGGATTGCACGAGGCAGTTGGAATATTTCATGAGTGAATATTGCAATGATCTGTTTGAGCTTTGGGAGCTGTTGGAGGAAATGCCAGCAGAATTAGAAGTACGTCCCTTCTGGAGCTGTAGGGTGGAGAGTGAGTGCTTTGCGCTTCATAAAGAGACCGTAGATGAAGGGTTGGGGTCAAAGCATGGCAGAGGAATGTGGATGGACCTTCATAACATCATACTAGTGCATGGTCAGGTCCTTGTATTTTGGACTTCTGCTTTACTTGGTCATCCATCAGCTTCCCAATACCCAATTCTATGAATCTGTGCAAAATTTCTGAATCTTTCCCAAGGTTTGAGAATCTGAAAAGATTCAAAATTATTTTCCCCCATATCCCAATATTTTTCAAGGCCTCAAAGGTGAACTTTAGATGTAGCTGCTCATTACGGCTGTCTCAGTTTGGTTTCACAGGTTCAGGTGGGCTCAAATTATGGGTCCCAGACAAATCCAAGTATGGTGGAGACCTCCACCTTGGAACCATCAGAATGAGCCTGGTAATCCAACAGTCCAACTGAGTAAGCACTTTGAGGACTGATTTATGACAGAAAGATGAATCAAAACACAGTAAGAAGGGTTCCTTTCAGCGGCATCTGAGAAAAATAGGTTCTACCCAGCCTTTGCTTTCACAAAACTTTCACCCATAGACATCGGTTTAGGGGTTGTCCGTAACACCCACACTTTTTGATTCTTAACAAAATGCAATTGAAAAAGCTTTTCTTGCTTTCTAGATAAATAACCCTAGAATGGTTAATATTTATATTATGGTTAATATTTATATTATGGTCAATATTTATATTAAACCATAACTGTGGAGGCTGAATTTTCCTCCTTTGCATTTTCTTCCTTACTTTTCTCATTTGCAAAATAAGGCCCTACCCCCTTGAAAGGGTACTCATGCTAACTGAGGCATGGTGACTGACAAATGCTTAAGGCAGGAAGCAGTTGGTAAGGACAGAACCCTCATTTTCAAGGCTCAGATCTGTCCAGCCCTGTGACACTGAAAATGGTGTCCATTATTATAGCAAATGTGTAAGACAGCAGACAAAAATCACTTTAGACTGGAGGCCTGATTTCCCTCCGTTGCCTTCTTTCCCCTCCTGTGCTGCCTCTCTCTGTGGTTTCTCTCTTCTCTTATCTTCCCTTTGTACCTTTGCCCCAGCTCTTCCTTTGGCCCAGTCAACATATTCAATACGAAACCTTCTCAAGAAAACATTTATGCTGCAAGTCCTTCACCCCAGCCTTGCCCGTATTCTCTCTTTATCACTTAATAGGACAGCTCCAAGCTTCATTTAGTCCAGGCTTGATCCTGTCTCCTCCTTGAGCCTTCAAAGGGGGAACGCTAACAACTGTAGAGGGCTTTGTTTGCTCTGTGGGGACTTCTTTCACCATGCAAAGTCAGCCGGGCAAACAGAAGAGCATTGCACTGCTGGAGTCAGTGGAGTCTTGTTGTTTTCTGGACATTGACTTTGTCCATGTCATGTTGCCGGGAAGTATGAACTACAACCTGCCCTCTTCCTTGACCTCCTGTCAGCAAAGCTCAAAACACTCTGGGATCACTCAACATCTCCTTCTCAACCAGGCTGGTTTCAAGACACAGCTGGGCTCATTTGATGCCCCAGAGCATCTTGTCTCACCTTCAGCTGTTCCTAAAGCCTTCATGTCACATCTGCCAGCCCTGTGTAGGCAGGTCAGATGCTCCAGGGTTCCTCAGTTTGCAACAGCAGACTGTGTTTGTGCAACTGATCCATGTCCACATTGACTATGGTGGAAACTCTGACACCCTGCTCACCCCTCTGTTGTAGGCACCTGAAGTTGTGTGCCTACCTTTGAAGGCCACCATGACCTTCCATCCCAAAGGCTGCCTGGGGCTTTGCCTGACCCAGCAGAGCTCAGCCCTGACCTTCCCATCACCAACCCAAAGACAAATCAGGAAAACAAACCAAGGAAAGGTTACAAGAGGGAATACCCCATCTTCTTGCAGATCTATGACTTACATCCGTGATCTTGGGGTTGGTGCATTTGCCCTTGGTGCTGGACAATTCCAGCCACTGGCTGTCCTGGGCTGGGCAGTGCTGCTTCAACGTGCACTGGTTCTGCCCCTCACACCAGCCACACTCGAAGTCCGGGTCGGCTTTCAGGCAGAGTCCACAGCTGTCCCGCATGGCCCCACACTTGTACAGGTGAACTGCAGGGACAGGAAAACAGAGGACCTGAGAGATGCAGACAGCACGGCAGAGTGGTGGGATGTCAGAGGGCAGAATGAGAAGTGAGAGAGGGGAAGGTGTTCTGCTTGGCCCAGAGTCAGGATGGGACCTCTCCAGGGGATAATTAATGGGGGGAAAAAAGTTTACATAATTCTTGAAATAAACTGTACTTCTCAGAGTTCATCCCTCATGAAAAACATTTTTGGAAGCTGAGAGCAAAGGGAAGGGTGCTCCCCTCAGCAGGGTGAGGGGCTGCAAGCAGGAGTTTAGGGGGAAAGGTGCTTGGGCAGTGACTTGGCCTCAGTCCCTTCCTTTGTCAGAGACTGTCTGAATGTCATACAGTGCCACCTATAACCAGTCTCAGCCTCAGCTCTTCATCCTAAAATGATTTTCTAGACCTGGTCTAACCACAGCTTAAACTTGGGGATTTGTCTGGTGTGAAACTACCCAGAACTGGGTGTTAGGGTGATGCCACTCAGGTTTTCTCCTTAAGAGAAATCCTAAGAGATAATAGTAAATCCACAATGGTTCACCATGAGGCTGAATCCAGGGATTCACCATCAGCCTTCTCCCCTTCTTCTGCTCCAGAAACTCAGTCTGCTTTACACTTTGAAGTACTAAGTTGATCCTCCTCTAATACAGACAGAAATGATTAATGCTTAGCTCCATCTTGGGCTGCTAAGTGATTAGAAGCAGTCAAAGCTTTTTTCAAATAAAGCCTAAAAGCGTTGCAGTCCTCCTACAAAATAAGATCATGTTATTTATCCTTATTTTATAGATGCGTAAACTGAGGCCTGGGTTGCACAGCGGGCTGATAGCAAAACTCTCCTCCCTGAAGATGAAGACGGCAGAATCAAGACTTTCAGACTTGATTTTTTCTGTATTTGTGGGCCTGTCGGTGGATTTCTTTATAAGACAGGGGATTTTCCCTTTGTGCTTCTGTTTGGCTGTGTCAGTAGGGGACTAAAGTCTTGTCTGTGGTTATCACTACACACAATCCTAAAGCTCAATGGCTTTGGATGCGTGTACTGAAAAGCTCTGGCTATCTCTTCATACCTCCACCCCAGAAGTCAGCAAGTATTGACCAATGCAAGGAAAAGCTCAGAAACTTTTTATTTTTCCAGGTTGGATGCAAGAAAAGTTTTCAAAACAGCTGTCAACCATGGTGAGCTACAAGCCTCCTGGGATACACCCCTTTCCTTAATTTTCTGTTAGATTTCCTCACGTTTGCTGAGTTGCTCTGCTTGCAATGTTATCAGTGAGTATCTCTGCAGGCACTTCAGTAGGCTTGGTTTAGCTTAGCCTTTCAGCCTACCAGCCCAGCTCATGTGATGCTGGCTATGAAAGTGGTGGCATCTTGGTTGCATGAAGGCAGTGTACCCCAGCCAACTGCACTTAGAAAGGCACTGGGTCTAATCCTGCCTCTCCCTCTCACTTTTTCAGAGAAGAAGGTCTGCTTGTTTGCAGCGCTGTCCAAAGCCCTGCCAGGGTTCTGTGTTTGCTTGTAGCCACTACATTTATGCTAGTAAATAAAGCTCTCTGTGTCCTTGAGAGCATGTGGTATGCCTCCATGTGGTATATCCATGGGCACATGCCTAAGCTCTCGTCCTGACCCAGAACATGATAGTATCATCCAAACTATTAATTTGGGATAGCCACCAGCCAGTGCCACTTCCCAAATTTTTCCTAGCCATTACTTATAACCTTTTGGGTTTGAATAAACCAAGAACTCATAAGGGACTGCGCTAAAGGCTAAGCACCACAGATGTTCCTTGAGTTCATCCCCTGGTCTGGTTTACGTTACCAGCATAGACATGTCTAAAGACACAATCATCATGATTATGAGACTGGTTTTCCTCCTACATCACCCAGGACAGCTCAGTACTGCCTAAAACAGCATTCACACTCTTGATGTGGACCATGTTGCATAAGGAACGCTCAGGCTATAATGGTGGCAGAAAACTAAACTGAACTGGGGCAAGTGCCCAAACCCAGACCTCCAACACACACTGTTAAAGGCTAACACAGTCCATGGCACTGTTTGGACCCAGGAAAATTAGCACTGTCCTGGCAATGCTTCTGCACAACTTGGAGAGCAGGAGAGAGGGCAGACAGTTTCAGCGTGGAGAGAGGTTGGCAGTGTAAACATGGGCTGTGCCACGCTGCTGGATGCCAGGGCTAGACAAGGGTTTCCAGTCTGTTGTGTTTGCTGGGTGGATTTAACCTTGAAGAGCCACACAGTTTTGGGGAGGACAGTGCAGGACATTTAGCATTCAGACTGGGTATCAAAACCCACTGGCTATTTGAGCCAGCAGAGGAAGACATCAAAGAGTTGGGTACAGGGAGAGAAGGATGAGAAGGGGTCATGCCATGGGGAGAAGAGTTGCCTTCTGTATTGCTCTCCAGCTTCAATGTGGTGTTGGTGGAAACCTCACCTCAGCATGAGGGTGGGTGTGAAATGGTGTGAGAGGAGCATGGGAGTACCTGATGGGGAGAGATGGAGTGGGAGAATGTGGAAAGTGTCCAAGAAAAAAGAAGGTAAAGCGAGGGAGGGAGAAAATTCTGAGAGGTGGTAGTGAGAAGGAGAGAGTCTGAAGATCTGAGCTGTAAATGCAGAGCAGCCAAGAGGAGAGGTTTCCTGGGGAAAAGGCCTCAGGGTGGCTGAGGATGATGGACAAGAAGGAAGAAGATATGAATGGACTGCCCGTCTCCAGCATTTTTGGAGGGCTCAAGGGTCATGGTTGGATATGCAATATCCCTCTGTGAGGGGCACATCAATCCTGCGCCATCGGTTGTAGTTAAACAGAGTCAGGCTCTGGCCAGGAGGTGGTTTTCGGTCTTTTGCCATTATCATTTTACTTTCTTCAACCTTTTCCCACTGGCAAGCTGCAGCCTTTCTCCTCCCCCTCTCCCTTCCCCTGTTCATTACTACATTGCCTCTGAGCAGGGAGCGCCCGATCTGACATGTTAACTTGAAGAGCATCACTGCAGGAGAAATAAAGAGAGGAAGAAAGCTGGAGAAGGAGGGGCATAAAAACAAGACACAAAAATGTGGGGAGAAGCAGGAGGCAAAGATGATGAAGGAAGAGGGAAAGCAACACAAGTGGGAGGGAGAGTCATGTTTCTCAGGTGCAAAGAGAGAAGAGTGTGTGGGGGGAAACACAAAGCACACAAAAAAACTGGTAATTTGCAGAGTGCAGAGAACAAGTATGCACCAGACAGCACGGGGAGATGGTGGCGGCTTTGTTAAGTGTAAGGAGTGATGTGGCCCGTTGCTAAGGTTACCGCTTCCAAGGACAAGTTGAAATAACTCTTTACCTTTGTTCTGTGCTGGGTTGTCAATGTTGAAATTCCCGTTCCACACGACCGTCAGCTCCACCGGCAGGCTGTTAATCTCCATCCCTTCGTATGAATACTAGAAGTGGGAGAGCAAAAAAAAAACAAAACCAAACCTAGACTTACGTGATGCCCAGAGGTGGGGAGGAGGTGGGATGGGATGAGGCAAGAGGTGGTGCCAGAAGTTGTGAACAAGAGAAATGGAGATGTCACCTACCTCCCTACCAGCCATGACCTGCCAGAAAGCCACGGGATGCTCTCAAAGTTGTGATTCTCAGTGGAGTAACCCATGCTCCTTTCAATAGCCTACTTAGCCATTAGGTGAATATTCTGTGATTTAAGCACGGTTGCATGTGATGGGACTTATCCTGGAAATCTACGTTCTAGATGTTGAGCACATATTTTGTTGAGAATGCTTTGCCAACTCCTGGGTGCACATTATGCATTGTGGGTCTACCATCCAAATATACCTCTGCTGTGTACTCCATAGATGCTGAACGTGTATGTAAGGTTATCTACACTAGTGATATTTTGAATAATGCTTGGAAGCTGAGTGAGGTGTCAGAAAGCAGGCAACAGGCATATCATGGAAATACCTTAAAAAAAGGGAAAATGGAGGGTCTGTGTAATTATAGACCTGTCATCTTAACTTGGCTTCCCAGAAAGAAAGTACATCAAATTATTAAACAATCAATTTATAAGCACCTGCAAGATGATAAGGTGATAAAAATCAGCCAGCATAGATTTGTCAAGAACAAATTGTGTCAACCCAATCTAATTTCCTTTTTTGACAGGCTTAATGGCTTTGTGGATAAAGGGGAGGCAGCAGATGTGATTTATCTTGATACCACTAGAGTATTTGCTACTGTCCTACAGGAGATTCCTATAAACAAGCTAGGAAAATATGATCTAAAAGAAGCCACCATAAGGTATATGCAAAAGCTGCCAAAAAAAAAGAAGTTAAATAATTAAATGTCAGGCTGGGAGGGTGTTTCAAATGGAGTATTGTCCTGGGTCTGACATTATCCACTATTTTCACTACTGACTTGGATGATAGACTACAGATTTCATGAATGACACTGCTCTGGGAAAGGGTGCAAGAACATCCAAAAGCAGGGTTAAGAATTCAAAACAAACTTGACAAGTTGTAGAACCGTGCCAAAATCAACAAAGTGAAATTCAATACAGGCAAGTACTGAGTGTTCTTCAGTAGGAGGAATCAATGCAAACAAATATGAAATTGGAGTGACTGTCCAGTGCTGCGGGAAACTGTTTGGGGACTACTGAGGATCGCAAACAGGTTGTGAATCAGCAATGCCATATTGCTGCCAAAAAAAACCAGCAAACCCCATTTGGGGATGCACTAGATAGAGTTTGTTACATACGTAAGCCCCAGGAGGCAATTATTTTTCCCTACTCAGAACAAGAAAGGCTTCAGCTGGAGTAGGGGATATCCAGTGTCCAGAAAATATGGATTAAGAAAGCCATAGAAATCTTCTGAGAGAGCTGGACAGACTTAAACATTTGTCAGGCACAGTCGAGGTACACAGATCTGGTCTTAGTGAAGGAAATGGAAGCTGATCTCTGGAGGCCCTCTCTACTCTGAGAGCAATCTGATGGTGCTTAGTGTATTTTTTCAGCTAGATTTTGGTTTATCGTAAGCCTGTTCACACACAGTTCACCCAGTTACCTGTCAGATCCCACTGCCCACCTCCATCAACAGCTTCCATTCAACACTTGACCAAAAGGCAAAAAGCCTCATAATGAGAGAGGAGATGGTTGCTTAAAGGACAGAATGGGAACAGGCAAGGAGGGGAGAGACATTTCATGTCTGCTACTATTACTGACCACAGTGCACATAAGGATTCACCCTCCTGAGACCAGGAATCTCCCACTTCACTGGGATCTATAGCAGGACAAACTCCCACTTTTAGAGAAAAAGGTGTTTTCCCCACTACAAGTTTAAATACAATTCAATAAGCTGTATTGCTTGATTGGGTAAGTCTTAGAAGCCACTAGAGTTCTCCACTTAAAGGCTCAGCGTGGTTTTCCACAGAGATGTCAAAGCTCTGAGCCTTTAGAGGTAGGTTTTTCTGTATCCACTAATTGCCCTATAATTGTGGAGTCAATCATATATGGTGGTTTCTGTCCACTATGGCCGAGTGAGCGCTAGTTGCACGGTAATTTCTCTTTGGATAAACTAAACGCAACTAGCCAGCAAGACCCTGTGATTACGATCTAGTTGTAGAGTATTCATGGGTATAAACTTTGTGGTTACCATGGAAGTAAAGAGAAGCTGCAGGTCAGCAGTCCTTTGCAATAGGGCTTTACCTGCCGGTCTCACTCAGTATTAGCATTTTTATGATGCTTCTTGGTGTCAGTGCAAGCAAGATGCAAGATGATGCAGAGCTGCTTACACTCACAACGCTGTTTTTTCATAGCTTTTTTGGAGCTAGGAACAACGATGGGGAGACAGGAGCGGGAGGAGAGTGCCTGAAAAGTAGAGAATAATTATCTTCTACTTCATTCAGGAGCTTTGCAAATGCGTGCTTTGCACAGCACTTTGCAAATGCTGATTGGGAATGGGAAAGAGCATATACACAGAACCACTGGTCACCCTTAAGTCAGAAGCTGAGTCTGTAGGTGCCTGAGAAAGCACTACTTTCTGCCTCAGCAGAGCCTCATGTGTGTGTGCTGGGATTTAGCTGTTAGCAGAGCCCAGACAGGGCTGCCAAGGGACAGGCAGCTGGAGTCCCCCAGAGCCTTTCATCCCAGTGAGGATCCGAGCGCCAGCAGCAGGAGCCCAGCTGGGATTTTAGATCTTATCTGTCTGCGGCACCGGGGGCAAACACATATTAGACTTGTTAACTCAGCAGACTTGATCTAGAACTGGAAACCGATGCAAGGGAATAAACAACAGGATCCCCATGGAAGAGCTCCAAGGATGAAGCCAGCTGGGGGCTGGAACGAGGTTGCTCTCCATGCCCAGCCCCCTCAGACAGCTCGTGGGCTACACAGCAGTGAAACAGAGCAATTTGCAAAGTAACAGCGAGTAAATGCTCCATCCTCTTCAGACCACAGGAGCTGCTAACTCATTGTGACCCCTGTTCAAAGCCCACTGAACTCAATAGAAGTCTTTGAAAAGGATTCGCTCAGCTGTAACAATAGGATGGAAATATGTTTCAGAGAAGAAAAAAGGATCGATCCCCAGGACTAACAGCAGAGCTTCCAGGATACTCCTGCTAAGAGCATTCATACCATTAGGGCTTGTATGTATAAGTTGCCTTGCACAACTTTCTCCAGCACAGGCAAAACTGCTGAAAAGATGTAAATCCGATCCTTAAGTCTGCAAAATCTGGATTCCCACCATGCAAATCAAATCAAAGCAGAAAATTACAGGCAATTTAGAGGCCTAAACTGAGAAAGAGAGGCTGCCCTTCCAGAAAGGCAGACTGGCTCTCGTCAGAAAACGCCAAAAAGCTGCTAGAAGGAGCTGTTGTGATTCACAGGAACAGCACAGCGTGTTTTGAACATCCAGGTAACAGTTTTTTGCCTCTTAAACTCTTCACTAGTATCAGATACTCCTGCAGCACAGGTTGAGCCCATCACATCGCTTGGCCATTTTGCCATGTTGGTAGCGGTTTAACATATTCTACACAAGGTACTATAAACACATTGACTGTTTGTCTACTGGAAGTTCATTATCCTCGGGCCAAGAGGATGGCTGCAAAATCAGCCATAGCTGTGATCTTGCAGCTAACAGTTCTGCAACAGCTATGCAAACATTAGCTTCCTTCGTGGAAAAATACTTTGCGCTTCAGAAATCTGCAAATTCCTGGCCCCTCTGGGCACCCCATCACTACAGACACCCTGCATTAGAGGAACTCAGCTTCACAGACACCTGAACTAGGCAATTTGTGCAAATCCATAGCCATGCTTGACCTCTTGCTGCATCCTGCTGGGGTGGTGTATCACCAGGTAAAGCCCTTTGGTAGTTTGTCTTGGGCATGCGTAAGATGATAAACCAGAAGTGGTTACAAGATGTTTCCCCCTTGTACCTCAAGCATGTCCGATAGCAGGGAAACATCTGCACACAAAAAAACCCCATTTTAGCAGTATTTTAGTGTTAGTCTGTTTTCCTTGATGCCACAAAAACCAACTCTCGTGATTAGAGCTCAGGCCTGAGGATTGATTCCTGTATCTGGCTCTGCCATCAACTCCTTGAATGATCTTGTGCAAATCGTTTAATCCCTCTTTGCATCAATTTTCCAGCCATAAACTGTAGGCAGAAAACTTCTTGTCCACAGTCATCGCATCTCCTTGGACTCTTTGCTTCCCAGAGCTGGGACTGAATTTTTATGTCTGGGTATCACCCAGAACAATAGAGCCTACATCATGACTGGGGCTTCTCTGTGATATTTGAATATAGATAAATAATAATAATGCATCAAAATAATCGAGGCTTGTATGTACATCTCACAACCCTATGATCAGATTCCTTTGGCCACCCACAAGGGTGTTTTCCCACTATTTCTGTGAATAGCTCCTCACTTTTTCCCAGCTGTTTTTTTTATCACTCCCTCCACTGTGTGAGCCAAACCACAGAGTCAAATACCACTGAGATCTTTTGCTCAAGTGCTATGATGTGACAAATATACCATATTTGCTTTTCCTACCCCTAAGTTACACAGCACTTTCAGCTGTACCATCTCGGGTCTCACAACACATGGACCTGGGAAGGACTTGAGGCAAATTATCAGCAGGGATTTCACTGCTAGATATCAGCGTGTGCTGCCAGTGTGCGCCAGGGCCAGGCAGTGGGCAGGCTCACACGGAGCAAGAATGTGGGCTTAGCCATTGAAAAAAGGAATGGCAATGATCATGGCATGGGCAAGTGGGTCATCTCTCACCCACCTCCCTGTTTCTCATGCTGAAGGCTGCTAATACTGGGCTGACTGCAAGTGCTGAGGATCCCACTGGGGAGGTTGCTCTCTGCCCTAATAGATCTAGCAATTTCAGCCATTTCTGCTGATGTTTGTACTTACTTATTTATATGCCTCCTTAGCTCTCCTCCTTTTCATTTCCTCCCATCACTCTGTGTCCAGACTGTCGGCAGAGCTATCATAAGTGCAATAAGGAACGGCAGGCAGGATCTCTCTGACTGATAATTGTGTGCCTTGGGTGGTGCGATAGAGGACAAAGCCCAGAGCTGAGAGTCTCAAACCACTTGACAAGAACAATAATTGTCCCGAAGCGTGCTGCCTGCAGTGACTTATTGCTGTTATCAAATGAAATATCTCCAGGAAAGACAGGGGAAGAGACAGAACTGGCTATTGACTGGACTAAGCACCTAGGCACTATCAAAGCTGGATGTGACATTGCTAACAGACCATCAGATAGGCTGGTCCCACCTAGATGTCTTATAACATCTTTTAACTGAAGTTGGAACCACTTAGCAAAGTGCCTGCTTGAGATGGTTCTGATCTCAGCTAACCTGGTCCAAAACCTGGGGGACCAGGCAGTGGAGAGCAAGAGTTAAGGCTTTTTGCTGATTCTATCCTGTGAGAAAGCAGGAAAACTCCTGCATTTTGCAGAAGTTATTCTGCAAGAGCTGAATTTGAGCTCATCGGTGCCTAGTGTTTGATGGGAGGGAGTAGATCTTGAGGCTTATGAAGGAAAACAGACCAAGAATGATTGCTTAGTCTAGCATGCATCATCAACAGAAAGATCTGCTGGCAGTATAGCATCCCTTCAGGGATGCACCATCACGACACATCCTCCCACCCTCCTTTGGACCTTCTCCAAGCCTGCAATGCAGGTGCGACATTCAGTGTCTCATTCAGCAACTCTGCTGAGTAAAAAGCTCTGTCAAAGGGGGCTGATTCAATTTGCAAACAAGCTCATACGGCTCTTTCTAAAGCCAGGTGACCCTTGGAGCAGAGGCTCATTGTATCACAGTGGCTCCAGACTGAATGCTAATTCTGGCAGGAAAGGAAATAATCATGATGGAGACATATCTGCAGCACTCCTTCCCTATTGTCTGCGTCCTCTGCCACCTGCTCAAACAGAGCCGGGGCTTCTCTGTTCCCTTTTTGTATCTGTGTGAATGTTTCTTTCTTTTGTCTGTCTCTCCCTTCCACGTCTCTTTCTCTCAGTGTCTGGCAAATTCAGAGCAACAATGAAATAACATTTCTCAGAAAAAAAAAAAACCTCAAATCAGAGTCAAAGTGCCTTCAAAAGAAAAGGGAAGAAAAGGGAAAGAGGAAAGAGAGGGAAAGAGAGGGAAAGAGAGGGAAAGAGAGGGAAAGAGAGGGAAAGAGAGGGAAAGAGAGGGAAAGAGAGGGAAAGAGAGAGGGAAAGAGAGAGGGAAAGAGAGAGGGAAAGAGAGGGGGAAAGAGAGGGAAAGAGACGGAAAGAGAGAGGGAAAGAGAGAGGGAAAGAGAGAAGGAAAGAGAGAAGGAAAGAGAGAAGGAAAGAGAGAAGGAAAGAGGGAAAGAGAGAAGGAAAGAGAGAAGGAAAGAGAGAAGGAAAGAGAGAAGGAGAGAGAGAAGGAGAGAGAGAAGGAGAGAGAGAGAAGGAGAGAGAGAGGAGAGATAGAAGGAGAGAGAGAGAAGGAAAGAGAGAGAAGGAAAGAGAGAGAAGGAAGGGGGGAGAAGGGAGGAGAAGGGGGGAGAAGGGGGGAGAAAAGGGGGAAAAGGGGGGAGAAGGGGGGAGAAGGGGGGAGAAGGGGGAAGAAGGGGGGAGAAGGGGGGAGAGAAGGAGGGAGAGAAGGAGGGAGAAGGAGGGAGAGAAGGGGAGAAAGGAGGCAGAAAACAGTATAGAAAGGAGTTGAGTTAATTCCAAAATAAGCCTCTCTCCCTGGAGAAGAGAGGTATCTACCCGAGCCACCACCAAACATGGGACAGGCGTCCTGCAGACACCACACAGCAGCAAGATCGTAGAATGCCTTGGCATTAGCCTGAGTCTCAGCCCTGGCACCCTGAGCAGCTCAGGAGTAACCTTGAGTGTTCTGACATCAAAACAAGCATTAAAATCAACATGATGCTGTCACAGCACTCAGGCATCCCATGACCAAATGCATCTGGGCATTCTTCAGTGCCAGCTTCTCTGGTCCTGGGCACTAGAAACTTCTTGGAGCACGCAGGTAGTATGGGAATAGTAACCATTACCTCTCAAAACCAGGCTCATTTATTGGATGCCCCAAACTCAGATGCTGAGAGAGACTCTCCAGGACTGCTGAGGCAGTCAGTCCCCCACTCAGTGCTTAAAATCGTCGTGAGATACCTCATGCTGATGCCTGTGTGTGCCAGAAAATTTGTGACTCTAAAGGGTGGCTGCTGTCTTCCCTGCTAAGACTTTTTGGACAGATATATCCAGACTCTGTCCAGGTCCATGTAATACCCTTTAGCTGCAGACTTTTGCTATTATAAAAGAAAATAATAATAAAAAAAAAAAAGTGCAATGCCCTCTTATGTGAAACCTCAAACCTGGATGCTCACAGGCCACTAACCCATAATGAAAATCAGGGGGAGGGAGAGGGACAAAGGAATAAATATGAGAGTGTCATTGGGAAGCTGCTTGTTTGCAACAGATCATAAAATGTGTGAAGTGCCTGTAATCTTCAGCACGCTGCTTAATGCAGCAGAATATGTTGTGATGGATTTTAACAAGCGCTGCCCGGCATGGAGTGGCAGAGCTGCAGTGAAGTGGCTAAAGCCTGTAATTAGCTCTTTGACTAATAAATCATCTCGTAGTAACAGCAATGAGAATGACTCAAATGCATGTCTGGGAGACATGAATCTCATGGAGAAACCTGAGGAGCAGCAGTGCTAGGAGACCACCATTGCACACACGCATGGCTCCTGGCAGATGCCAGAGTTTGACCCCAAGGCTGGCATTGCTGCGGTGACACCACCGTGACTCACACAGGCTGCCTGGGAGGGGGGTTACTGGTCCTGCACTGCAGATGGGGAAGCGGAGGTGGGCAGAGGCGAAGGCAGCAACCAAAAGTCATGTTGTGAGTCAATGACTGGAGGAAGGCTGGACTCAAGCCTCCAGCATCTCACCCTTCTTTGGACCCATTACATGCTGGCATCCGTCAGACTGTTTCCATGAGGTTTTATATGTCCTGTTACCAAATCCCCACATAATAACCTTAACTCTCAGTGTTGACATGACCACCTGTCCCTTTGGAAACCCTTTTGAAGGCACATAAGGATGTGGCACTGTGAGGATATGGGCTGGTGAAGCTGATAATAATGCCTATGGGTCATGGCTAAGGTGTTCCAGCATGGCCAAATGCTGGGATCCAAGGGCAGATGCACCTACTGTGTGGTGACACCAGCCAGCCTAAAGAGCAAAAAGGGCAGTTTTTCAAGCTACCAACCAGCCTTTCCTTGACTGTGGCTGGAATCAGGTAGGTAATAAGTAAAAAGGGTTGCAACACAACCCAGATCCCATTGGGACAGTGCTGTAGGCTCTTCTGGTCCTCCCTGGCCTCCACACCTCTCTCGAGCATGCAGGGCTTGCTCACCGAAGTGTTTTGGCACTGCACGCTGGAGCTGTTGAACCTCAAGGCGGGCACCCGCTGCTCATTGCCCTGGATGTTCAAGATGCACTCGTAGCCTCGCTGGCCCGACTGCGGCTGGGGCAGGTTCTTGGCCTTCAGCGTGATTGGCTTGATCACTTCCACCGGCACCAGGATCTTCTCTGCCTGCAGCAACTGGGGACAGTCCTGGGGAGAAAGGAGACAACACACCAGGTCAGCACATGGGTTTCCCAGCCCCAGGTGAAGTCCTCTGATGCTTCTCAACCTTCTCACTTCACGCTTCACTTCAACCGATTACAAAGCTTGTGCATCTCCCTGGGCCTCAGCCTATTACAAGGGTATTCAAAGAGCATCACTGGTAAGGCTCAGATAAACGAGTGAGGAAGGATTTATTTTACAGACCATCCTTTCCTATCTCCTCTGTTCACACTACAGACTTTCAACCGTCAGGACCCAAGGAAGTTACCTCTGGTGCTTTTTAATACCTGCTCCATTAATCAGGTAGTGGGAAAGCAATTGTGTTCCGTCCTGGGACTTATCGTGGTCTCACATGAGAAGTGAATAAAGCAAAAATCTGAGCATCATTCCTTGCCTCCCCAACAGCCGACGCACCATTGCACAAAAGGCAAAGCTCCAGCTAGCTCCAGCAAGACACCTTGTAAACTACAGAGCCTGGGCTGTTAAAAAGAGAGTTTGGTTTGGCTTAGAAGGGGACAGAATATTTATTACGGATGAATCCAGCTCCCAAGAAGCAACTGTTGCACAATACGTGGAGACCCCTTGGAAAGGCTTGCCAGCATTTCACAAAAGGAGCAATGTTGAGTGGATGTTGCTAATCCAGTGCCTCTTGGTGGGTCCCTCGCACAGGTAGAGGTCTGGGCACCCAAAGCTGCGATGCAGAAGGCTGTATTCAAAGTCTCATTAATTTGCATAGCTTTAGTTAGAGCAGCAGTGCACTGCTGCTCCGTAGTACAATCAGACAACTGCAAGCTGTCAAATTCATGTGCTGTAGGAAGCTATCAACTCTTTAGGAAATTACTGCAGCGTTCGCCAGGCTAATCCAAGGCAGTTTTATATAAAATGGGATCCCTTAAACAACCACTACACCAGGCTACAAAACATAAGCATACCATATGCACAGACCATGCTGTCTTGAACACTTGTGAGTGCCTGGCTGTCCCTTCCCTTAAGTCTTTTCAACTCCTAGATGCCAAGAGAAAGCCTGTACTTTTTCTTCTCTGCACTGTATTTGGCACAGTGCCTGCTCCCTGTAGAGCACCACAGTATCGTGACGGTGCACCCACCCTGTCCAGTCCAGGGAGCAACACCATTTCAGCCTGTCCTGCCCAGCATTAAAGCCAGGTCCACTTGGTGCAAGCAGAGACAGGGAACTTACATAAAGAGGTGTAAGCTTAATCGGTAGGTGGGGGCAAGGGACAGCAGGAGGAAAATGATTGATCCAGGGCTGGAAAGTAGGGAAAGGGACTGAAAGGCTCAAAAGTGGAATTTATAGCTTGTGAGAGCCTGGGAGCTTGTTAGAGCAGATGGTGGAAGCATCTTACTGAAGCAAATAGCTTAGGAAGATAAAGAAATGGATTAGACGTGTAACATCTGCAGTTACACCAACCAGGAACAGAATTATAAGAGCCGTCGATCATCACACTATGGGTGTGACCCATGGCCAGGAAGAACATCCAGTATCTACCCTGCACATCACTGCAGTGAAGTCCAGAAGCCTTCCTCAGTCCCCAAAGAGGGTCTGTCTGTCCCAGCAGGCATGCCAGACTGAAGAGCCCATTGGGGCAACCTGATTTCTCATCTGCACTTATAGGGTGATGCTAATGGTGTAAGCACTTGACAGCTGCTGATGGACTTTGGTTGGCCTTGCCCAGGCTAACACCGGAATCAGGAGAGACAAGCACAAGTCGCTGGAGCTGGATGGAGGTGAACCATCTTGGGTCTGCTGGCAGTTTGTCTGTGCTAATCTGGCACAAGGTGTAGCTTAGCATGTGCTACCAAGAACTGAGGCTTAATAGGCCATCATGTAAACCTGGCTGGATGGTGTAAGGACTGAAGGTGGCAAGCCCTTGTGGTACTGCATTGCAGTGATGAGCTTTACCACTGTGATTCTCTGCAGTCTTGGGGATTTTGGTGCTGAGAAGCACTTCAACCAACAGCCATGTGTGAGGAGGCTCCAGGAAGCTGAGTATGTGAGTGGTGGAAGTTGCCTTATGTCCCATCATGCACTAGACATGGTCAGTGTGGAAAGAGGTTATGTCTGACCCCCAGGAATGCTTGAGGAACTGCATCCTCTTCCAACACTCAGCTCTTGCTGTTCTCCTGTCCCATCATGAAATGTCCCCAGGGAACTACTAATGCTGAAATGCAATTGGTAAAGTGTCACAGAAGTGTTTGTCTTGACAAAAGGGCAAGGCTTCACAGTCTAGAAAGTCTTTTCAACCTTGAGTCCAGTGGTCCTACCCTATCAAGGCACACCAGCATCAAAGCTAGCTGCAGGGTTAAGCAGCTACTCAGCATGAGAAAGTGAGGCATAATTTAACCCTGTGTGACTTAGACCTATAAAACCCAGAGGGCAGAGGAAGGAGGTGGTCTAGGCTACATTAAAAAATGAGTGAGAGTTTCCAGTTCTGATCACGCCAGCAGATATCATGTGTAAATATTTGGGACTGCATGGGACTTCAACACCCCCTGAATCTTCCCCTTCACTTACCCAACATGTTCTGAGGCCTCTGAATCAGCTCCCTCTCTCTCTCCTGGCATAAGAAAAGACCTTAGCAACATCCATTTCTTTTCCTCCCCAGCTATAGGAGTTGAGAGAGAGATGTGTTGGCTGCATGAATCAGTGGGACAAGAGGATGGGAAAGCCATATCTGCCGCTGAGCAGCCATTTCCCAAGAGTGGGCATTTTGCTTGATGTCTGTCAAACACAAAAGCTTCTAAAGGGACCTGGAGGATGGGGGCTGGAGATAGTTCACTGTGTTACCTGCAGGCCAATCCCAGCTCTGCAGGCTGGTCTTTCTTGTCTAGATTTATCCCATCCCCCCTCACCACTGGTGCTGTAACCTTTCCGATAACACTTGTTTCAAGTTCATTAACAAGCGGTGATTGCGGCAGCCCCAAAACAGGATTCGTTTGCATATAAAAAGCTTTGCAGTGCTGTGAGGAAGTTCATTATAGATAATTGAAGAGGCAAGCGCCATAAAGAGGAAATCCTCCCAATGTGGCTTTATCTGATTGACCTAATGTTCTTTCTAATTGAAACGGGGCGGGGGAAAGGCAATTTCATTGGGTGATGTACTGCATAAAACCTCAGAGCTTGGACTAGGCTCTGGGTTCTACTTCAAACATAGTACTTGTTTTGCAGCCTGTCAAGACCTACCCAGTCAGCTTTGGGTGCCTGCTCAGGTTTATACTTTTGAGGGTAAAACATCAACTTGCTCAGAGAAGACCCTGCAGCAGGACCCAAGCAGAAGGATCCTTAAAAAAGAGTTCTCTTGGGCATTTTCCAGTAGAGGTAGTTTCTCTTTACCCTTCTTCTGCAATGGACGTGCCTAGGTTGGAAGAGCACGGTTTTCACACGATGTAGGGGAAATAAAAACATCCACTGCCAACAACCATACCAAGGAAGGACATAATCCCATCCCTTTTGTCTTTGGTACATAATAAATTAAGCCTTTCCCCTGACTCTAAGGGGAGCTGGTTCAGATTCCAGAGGAGCTAAAATCCAGTTTAATCTGTACTAGGGCAACACATTGGAAAGTAGGCTCTTGTTGATTCATTTTGTGTGTGTAGCTTCATTCTATTCCTTAAATGCTTTCAAATGAGTCAGTCTCTTTAATATCCTCCACCTTTGCCAATTACTCGTATCAGCAGCGATGCACACCTCAAATCACCAAATTTTGCCAGTTATCAAGTCAGAGAGCTTTTGCAGTGAAAACACCACATGAAATGGGCTGTACTCATTGGGTCAATGCTAGTTTAATCTTCCTTATTTATAACTCCTCGTAGAATGCCTGCAAATATGTTTTTCTGTAGCTTGCAGAAATAATGAAGTCTCAGAAATATGAGAATCCTTTCTCTCCTTTTCTCTCACGTATGTGTTATGGCCCTCACGGCAGCAATACCTGAGTGAATCCCCAGTGAGAGCCATCATGAGAATTCTGCTAAAGAGGGAGATGAAATCTCTCTGAGGTTATGTGGTCTTAGCCCTGAACTAATTAGTTTGGTTCCTTTATGGTGCTTCATACATATATAGTTACAATTCCATGGGGATTTCACCATGCTGTTTTCCAGTCAAAGCTGGAGACTGACCAGAGACTCTGAGTTATCATCCCTTCTAGAGATGAAGTTTGTAGGGATCTTTCACAGTCTTGTGATATTTCATGGGGTTTCTCCTAACCTTATTTTGAGGCCCAAGCCTCAAAGTGTTTTCAGTTTTCCAAAGGAAAATGAGTCTCAATCTATTTTGAATGGTAGACATCCTACATGGTAACAGGTAGAACATCCCTGACAGTTTAATACGACCCATCCACCTATCAACAATCTCCGCCTTAGACTGGTGTCCCAGTTCACTTGGCTTCGCCTGTGCATCTCTTGTCATCCAGAGCATTCAGTTGAAGGAATCTTTCCTACATTTCCTTCATACTTCTCCCTCACAATCTCTGGTAGCATTGACTGGATCTCCACTTTCTACAGTAGGAAACTAGAGCTCACCTGTTGCTGACTGCATTGTAGGCTCGTTTGGCAAGATAAACTCAACTCTTTGCAATGGATTCTCACCCTTCCTTTCCCAGAAGAGTAGGAGTCATCTCCATTCAGGACCAGACATAGCCATCATCACTGATTCCTCCACTAATCTCAAAGCATCCAGCTCCCCTTTTCTTCTGCCATCAAAATACATTTCTTCATCCTCAACTTCAGGGTTTTTTTTAAGACTTTCTTTTCAATATCTCTCATTCAGCAACCATCTTTGTGCCTTATCCAAGCCACCTTCTCCGGAAGGAACATGATCACAAGGTGAACCTAAGTGGGGACTACAACTTACTCACTCAGGCCCTTAGAGACCCCACAAGAAATTATACTCAGATTGTCATTTACGCACATATTATGTAAATACAACACATCCTTTGTTCGTCTGCTCTGCTGAGCTGCAGTGTATCATTTCCCCTGTGTCCCCTATGGCTTTCTCACCCTCCCACTCTGTGCTGTAATCAAGTCAAGAGGGTAAGATTTGAGAGCCAAGGACTGAGTCTTTGTAAAGATATCTAGACCACAGCATCTGGATGCTCTGTTAGTTAGATTAGATTAAAAAAAAACATTTTAAAATAAATGAAACAGGGAAAGAGAAAGAAAAGGAAGGAAGGAGAAAAAAAAAGAGAGGGACAACAGGCAAACAAAGGGCCCCCACTTTTTTTTGTCATTGACTTCAGAGGAATCAGATTTCACTTGGATAAAAAGCAGGAAAACAGCAAGTTGGCAGATGAGAGGCAGCAGGGATTGACTGGAATATGTTGCCTGAACTTCTCTCTCACACCTCAGCACAGTCACCCTAGGTCAGGGCTGTGACACCACCTGAGCAAAATCAGATGCTTGTTTAGCAGCTACCCTGGCCTGCTGCAAAGAGAGGGCTTCACGCTCCAGGGCTGACAAGCTGGTTCCTTTGATGAATCACTTTTACTCTCACACAACTTCCCAACCCCAGGATAATCTGAAGAAGGAAGCAGCAAGGAGCTTGGCATTCACAGTGCAGGAGGGGAAGGGGTGAGTTACAGTCCACATTGTGTTTACATTATTACACCACTAATTCTTAGCATCATAAAATTATATTTAAAATTTACACAAATAGTACCGGGGAACTTTATTAGGTTATAAAGTGGAATCAGGTCAATGCTTTGTAGGCAGGTTTCCAAGCTCCATAAATTTCTGGATATACTTCCCCCAAATTTACACCGGCACCAGCAGCAATCAAACCAGCTACAAAAAAGCTCACCCGGTCAAAGAATTTTTTAATGCACCATATATTTTATCTGCACTTCCTAAGTTTACAATGTTGTTAGTTTGATTGATGGCATGCTTATTTATTGGCACAGCAGAAGTAATAATACATGAAAAAAATGCTCAGAACTTTAAAGGCAGATGATGAGGAGAAAGCAACAGGATTTATGGGAAGTGTAAACATCTGCAGAGACAACAAAGGAATAATTGAGTCCTTGCATCACTGTCACTTCTGGTGGCTCCTTTCTAGTTAAGAGTCTTCCATGCACTCAGCAGCAAATACCAGCTCTCTTTTGTCAGATGCTGCAAGTGATTGTGGTGCCTGGGAAAAGGTGGTTGGCCCAGAGGCTGGTGCTCAGTCTGTGGAAGAGATTTGGCCCTGTTTAAGCTCTGTGAACTCTGGTAGCTACATACCTCAATGGTGGCTTGCAGAAATTAGTGTACAGATACCACTGCAGGAGGAAGGGAGACCAACAGCTCAATAGCAGATCATTAGCTCAGCTGCCATAGCCTCTTGGGACCCCAGCTTCACTGTTGTGACGGCTAGAGATGAGTGATGCCGATCACCAGAGAGTGGATACTTGAAAAGCAGAAGCTAAATGAAGATAACTAACCTCCTCTCACATGGCTCACTGCTGAATCCCATTGATTGGGAGCAAAGTGACCCTCCCAAGGCCATGCCAGCAGTGCTGGGAAATGACCCAGGTCCGCTCGGAGCTGGATCCCAACCTAAGACTATTCTGCTTCTGAAGTCAGTCCACACATCTCTGCTGATCAACATTAATTATTTTATCCTCCTTTAATTCTTTACTAATAGAGCCTTTCTCATCTGGTCCATTATTACACAAGGATCAAGGTCAGGCTGCCATAATTATCCAAGCACCACATTTATCTTTTTTTAAATAGAGATACAATGTTAGCTTTCTTTCAACCCTTTGCTGCTTTGAGACATGCTCAGAAGGAAAAGTAATGATCTGGAGAGCAGGAGCCTTCTGGTCACTGGATGAAGGGAGTGGACTACTGACAAAAATAGTAGATGATTGTGTCATTAGGCACATCTGCTCAAAGGAGAGCAGCTACTGGAGATGTGCAAGAAGTCTCGGTTCTGGTGTTTCCTGAGTAACTCCCCAGTTTTGAAATTATAAGAAATATGAATGTGTGCATTGAGGAAGGTGGTGTATGTGCAAGAGTCAAAATAACCATGTATTTACTTGGACAAAGTCCGTCATTTGTTAACCTGGTTAAGTGAGACAACCCTTCAGCATAACACACATAAAACTGGCAAAGCCATGGAAAGCATGGGGCAGAGCACAGACAGCTTGTAAAGCAGTAATGAATTTCTTCTCTAATTATTAGTATATAGATCTGCATCCTTCTGCCTAGCCAGCCTTCTGTCCTTCTGTAAGGACTTCCATATGAAGTTCACAAGACCTTTCATGTATATCAAAGCACTGTACATCTATGCATGGCACCCCAAAAGCCCAATGAGGCTGAAATTTTTCAGCACTGCAGTAATACCCCTTTACTGCTCATACATGTAGGTCCCAATGACATTGACATGTCACTCCTCAGCAAAGGACATTTCCTATACATCTGTGCCAACAAATGGGTTTTGCATGCATAAGGGACATTCTCCACCCAAGGCTAACTCAGAAGCTACATGGAGTCTCAGGACAATACTCTCATGGGTATTTCTAGTGTCTAACAGGGGTTGAACCCAAGCTGTAGCACTTCCTTCCTAAGAGAGGACCAAAAGTGTATTTCTCCTCTTCAGCTGCCTGTTTTAACAAAGTTAGTAGGCACTAGGTATCTTTGAGAGCTCCAGGCTTTGGCCCAATGAGGCCAAGAATGGCCGATGAGTTCAGAAGTCAATAGAGGAGACAGTAACAGATGGACCGGAGGTGCACACACAGGCTACTTTGATGCAATCCCACTTCCTTCAGAAACCAGGACAGAAGCCCAGAATGTCATAATACTTTGGCTTCCACAGTGGGAAGGTCGGGACCATGATATCATGGCTCCTGTTGCCCTCCCCCTCACAGAGATCCATGACAGCCTGAGATAACATCCAAGCCAAAGTAAATGGACTCATACTCAAAGACAAGGCAGGGAAGTAGGGTCTGGGCTCAGCCTCCTGGAGATGCCCCAAGCAGGACAGGAGACACAGACTCCCCTCTTATCTGCAGCTTCAACATCCTGAGAATGTTTCTCCTTGGCCAGGTCCCAAAAGCTCACATGTCCCAAATCAGTGAATGTAGCTGATGCTACAGTGGAGAAAAGTAAAATCTTCCCTCTTCAGAGCCATGTTATCACCCTGGACTAAGTCTGAATGGGGAATTGCCTTTCCTCCCTCAGACTGCAGGGTGCCATACAGATCCTAGCAGTCTTAACAGATGTACAAATAGCCAGAAAATCCAGTAGCCACTTGAGGCATTACTAATGGCATTGCACTGAGCCAGGCTATCAAAACAACATAAGCTCTTCCCGATGTTGTTTCAAGGGTGCTGTGTTGGTGGGGACAGATGAACATTACCCTGTTGCATTCTGAGATCACTCTGTCCTGCGGGATAAATAATCTTGCATTACAAAGATGAGCAGCCCAACTGTTACGAGTAACATTTAGCAGGGACGCAGTATTGAGTGTCAGATGCTTCTTACATCTCCATTCAAATTAATCTCCCTGAGTTGCTCCTAGAAATTACATAAACAGGTCCTTGATTAGTCACTCATATGTTGGCTGGAGATGCTAAGCTCTAAGAAAACAAGATGTGTATTAAGGTAGGATGGACTGCTCACAGGGAGGCCTTTTTTCCATCAGTTCTCAGTTCCCATTGCGATTTAGTTGAAGGTCTCAACACAAAGAGACATGATGGAGCTGCCCTGCACCAGAACAGATTTCCTGCAGATCCACCATTATAATAATCAGAAATCCTGCTAAAAGTTACTGCGGAAATTGAACAAGTCACAAGCCTTTTCCCCTGCCAGCTGGATGGCTGCAGAGCAGAAAGGCTTAGAGATGACAAAAGGTACCCAGAAATAACAGAAGCAGCCACTTCACACACAGGCTTTCCATCTTTTTCTTTACCTCAGTGCAAACCATTGACTTGCAAACAACAGCAAATTATCTAATTTGTTTGTACATACTCAAAGACTTCTTATGAACAGCCCCCTCTGCAAGATCACAGCTCCAGGTAGTAAGTACTGTACAAGAAACTATTAACATAAAGTGTTTACCCAAATCAGAAGAGGGTGTGAGAGAAACAGAGGTGCAGAAAGGTGCACGTGTCCAAAGCAAATCAGAGCCAGGAATAAAACTCTCATCTGCTGAAATAAAACCCCTGGCCTCATACACTGATACTGCCTCTGAGCAGTATTTTCATGCTTTAACAGGACTCCATAAACAAGAGGAAAGCTTTCTGCCTGGCCTGCAATTTCTGTGTTTAATTTCCTCTTATTATTATCTGAAGCATCCCCTCTGAAGAGGATGTACCCACTACACTATACATGTCCATTTCTTGGAAAGGGCTGTAACGGTGGATGAGGGATGAGATGCCACAGCCTGAAATGCCAAACCACCAGAGCCACAGCTGGGTCCAAACCATCAGCTACAGCCTCCTCCCAGATTACCCCTGCCTCCCCCTGGACAGGATGCTGACAAGATTGAACTCCATCACACGTGCTTGGAAACGCTTCTAAGAGCTAAATAGATGACAAACACCAAAGCCCCATGCTGCTTAAAAGCAGGTGCCATGAAACACATGCATCACTACGCCAGATCGCATCTGCATGGGGTGGCTGCTGCCACCCACAGCAGCTGCCTGTCTAGAGCTGCTCCTGATCCCCTCGCCTCTCCCACCGGTCCCCCTGCCTGCTCACAGCACTTGAAGGCAGCAGGTTGCTTGCAGTTGCCATAGAAACTACACCTCACACCCTCTCCTTAATGATAGGCAGGTGCCAGGATAAGTGAGGGGATAATAGACAAGTGGGGAAGGATTCAGTGCTCTGGTATTGGCCTCGCTGCAACTGTCATTAGAGTCCCTGAGAAATGAGAGGGACATTAAATTGAGCAGAGATGGGTTTTCTCTCCTCCCTGTGCTGATGCTGCCAGGAGCCGCCTCTCTGGCCGGGTTAAGGGAGGCTGGAAACAAGAGTGGGAAGGAAACTGAGCAGTTGCCACAGCAACAGCTGAAGATACATCACCAGAAGGTTTGTCCATGCAAGGGAGTGAGGAGTTGACCATGCTCACCTGAGGGCCCAGCAGGTCCTCTACCCCCTCCCCAGTGCAGCCACTTAGGTGCATGCACCAGGGTGCATTTTGGGAGGAGGTGGGCACAGCACCTTCCTTCTGCACCTTGCAAAGAGGACAAAAGCAGAGGGCCCTGAAAACCTGTCTGCTTTGTGAGACTGTCTCCATTTAGCCCACACCTGGGGCTAAACAATAACAGTTTTTCTCTCACCCAATGCCCCTTTCCCAAATGAGGAAGGAAACTGGGGAAAAAGAGGGAGACTCATGAGTTAAAATTAAACAGATTTAATAAAATAAAGAAACCAATATAAAAGCTAACATAAAACACACACAAGTATACTTAGCTACAGGTTGCAACAGGTTGTCCAGGAATAGCAATTGTCAGCAATGAGTAAAAAAATGGAGGCCAGAAGAGAGGAGAGCAAAACCAGCCCCACCCCTCCCACCAAGCCCTCCCTTTTATAGTGAACTTGATTGTTAATGATATAGAACACACCTGTGGGCCAGCCTGGGTCAGCTGCCCTGCATTTAACTGCTAATGGCCCTGACCACCATGGCTGGCCACAAACTGAAACAAAATCCCAATGAAACCAGGATAGAGACCTTGGGGCAAAGCCCTCCCTGAGCCAGACTGAGATGTACCAGCAGGGTGGGGAAGGGCACTGCTGAGTTTACTGCAGACAAAGTCCGTGATGAGGAGACAGAAACTTTATCACTTTAGAATAGAATAGAATAGAGCAGAGCAGAATATTTCAGTTGGAAGAGACCTACAAAGATCATCTAGTCCAACTGCCTGACCACTCCAGTGCTGACCAAAAGTTAAAGCATGTTATTAAGGGCATTGTCCTAATGCCTCTTAGATGTTTGCCAGTTCAGGTTGAGCTGTCATTATCACTCCTTGCCTTCCTTTTCCTCCTCCCTTCATCCCTGTTTCCCAAACCCCATCCCCAAGAAGGACAGGCGGCTGGTCAGAGCTAAATCAACGCACTCCACCTCAGAGGCCACCGGTACAGCTCTTGGTGCAGCATGAAGAGCTGGGCAAAGCAGCGCTCTGCTCCTCAGCAGCTGCTCACCAGCATGCGGCTCACACGGCTTTCTGTCGCTTCTGACAAATTAATATTTGAAGCAGTTGTTTCTTTTATGTGGGCTTTACTGTCATTAGCACGTACAACTCAACATAAAACACTTTGGTGCGAGATCTTTTCTTCGGTTCCTCTTTTTTAGGCAGCAGATTAAAATCCTCTTAATAAAAAGCTTGTTTGAGGGAGGGAGAGAAACACACGCACACACAAATCGGCTGAGCAGGGAAGATGAAAACCTCCTTCAAGGTAATTAAATAATTATATATCTTTTAAGCCCAGCAGATAACAGATTTGTTATCTAGGCTTGCTTTTGGCTTTTGCCATTTTTTTCCCCTTTCTTTCCCCCACACAAAGCTAAAATCCTTGCAAGGCTGGAGCAAGATAGTGTTCATCTTAGAGAAGAAGGCACAAAAGAAGACTGAATCCTTTATCCCATCAACTCAAGCAGGCTACCCCAGCTTACCCATCCTCGTACAGATGTCTGTGAAACACTGACATGGAAACTACCTCGCTGGATCACAGCAGGTCTGTACAAAGACAAGACAGACAATGCAATCAGGTGTATTGGGTAACAGATACCAGGAGAGACAGGTGCTGTTTCTGCAGCTTCTATCACACTGGACAACCTCAGATCAATTGTTTTACTCCTCCATGCCTCTTTTTCCCTCCACTACTTGTTGATCGTCTTGCCTGTTTACAGAAGAAAATGACTGAGCTGGCTTACTTGGTGACTGTGTCAAGTAAGTAAGGGCTGATTTCACGGCATGTTAGTCTGCAACGCAATGCTTTGTGGTGCAACGCTAAGCCTGCACTATGATTTTAGCTACGGTCAACAACAAATGTCAAAAGCAGAGACAGGATGGCCAAGAAAAAAACCAGAAACTTGGTCTGCACCCCTCTATCTTTGAGACTAATTCTCTCCACTTTTGCCACCAGCTATCTTTGGGAAAAACAACAACAACAATCCACTTCAGTATTAAAATATCGGTTTTTTCCTCACTTTTTCCCTTCCTGCTCTCAATAGTGATAATATCAACTCCCCTTTATAAAGCAAGTCACTCAATATATTTCAAGCTAGTGGACCTGGCTTTCAAAAACCTGCTGTAAAAGGAAATTATACGCCAAGGTGAAGTATTTCTGCCACAAATCATCCAGAGACATCGTCAACACTATTTGATTGAGTTCAGTGCCATAATCATAAATACTCTTGCTTTATGACCACGCTGGAGTTCTTCACCAGGAGCAAACACGGGCTTTCCCAAGGCTCCCAAACTAGTTGATTCAGCTCTATTATGGGCAGAGCTGACTCACTGAACACCTGAGAAGTGACAGATAAGAAGGTTGTGGCTCCTTGTCAGTGGCGAGGGACGTGCCTTTTCTGTCCTTTCTCCATCTCTGGTTTAGTTTTGCCAGGTGGTGGTAGGGCAGCTGCCCTGTCCCAGCTTGGGGCTGGCTGATCAGTTATCCACCAATGACTCCCATGGATGCTAGATCACAGGCTGTACATATAGAAACATCATTTTGTCTTCTGGACACCATGGGTCATGGCTAAAGCCTTTCTGTTGTCCCACTGGATCAGTCTCAGATTCATCCTGCACTCTGCATTAATCAGCAACTCACACTACAAGAAAAAAAAGTAGAAAACCCAGGATATCCTCTCAGAGCACATGAAGAAGACCTGAAAGAAAGGCAGGCAAGCCCTTGGGAGTCCAGAAACTTGTGAGATGTGCTAAGGAAATGATGGAGTCAGAAGTAACAACGGCACAAGCCTCCCTTCAAAGTGCTCCAGGCTGGACCAGGGGTGATGGGTACCAGCCCAATTGGTCCATTTGCAGCCCAGGCCATCTGGAGAGTGGGAAGCCTCTCCCCATATCATGGCAAGATGCTATACAGGCAAAGAGAGAAAAAAAATCACCTGGAGGTGGGTGTATCAGCAAGAGAAGGTGAAGGCCATAGTGAGGGGGAGGGGAGCAGGCTTGGCATGCCAGTAATGATGATTACAGAGAGAAGAGGTTTCTGGCACGGGTCCATACAATGGAGTAACACCAATATTTGCTTGGCAAGGAGTCTCTTGGTGCAATCAGACCATACGATCCTGGAAGCCAGCCATGCTAATCTGCTCAGCATACTCATGGAAGGACTGCAAATGGGATGGTTCAACCATCCCACGCTGGTAGTACAGTTTCCCATCAGTACCTCCTTGAGACTTACTGGTTTAGCAGGCACTCATGCCTAAGTGGTAGCAAACACCTCCCCTCCTCATCCTCCAGGAGTCCAAGTGCTGGTAGAAGAAAGGATCAAAAGGAGCATTGCAGGAGATGAAAGGCCAGTTAAAATAGACCCACTGAAGGTAACGGTACGTTTTGAGCACTACTGAAGATGACATTGGGAACACTGGAAATGGACCTCAGTCCTGTCAAACTTTTGAGTTATGTTATGTCATTGGGAACTGGATGGAAGTGTGGATGGGCAATGAAGAGCCAGGTTTGGCTTCAAGATATCAAAAGGTTTCTGTTGTTCAAAGAATCCACTCAATGAATAGGCAAGGGTACAGGACAGAAAAGGAAAGAATTAAAGGTGAAAGTGAAAAATAGACAGTGGAAATTTCAGTGAGAGATGAGTTGGTGAGAAGAGGGCTTCTCCAGAGAAACGTGGGAGATGATAGATAGATACACACAACATTTGTTTAAAAGCGCTGTTTGACAAGGCCTTTATGGCCACAGAGTGGATGTAAATCTGTGTTTGTCAGAATGCACTTGTGATGCCATCCTTCCCCAGCCCCAGCGTCCTTGAGGGCCACGCACAGACTGCAATGAGAAGGACCCTGAAGCTACAGAGCATTTCTCACATTGCCAGGCAGAAAGCATCTCTGCAAGTTTTGGTTTTTGCAAGACCATTATTCTTGCAGATATTGTCCAGTCCTTCCAGTGCTGAGAAATGTTTCTTCTGTGCAGCAGACAGCAAAACCAGCTCCTGAGCTGGGCAGCTGACTGCCAAATATTGTCTCCCATGGGAAAGAGGTTTGTGTGCAGAAGCCAAGAGGGCTGCAGCCCTCATTAGCAATGACCAATGTAACATATATGTCGCGTGATGCTATCATTGCCTTGTAGATCAATAGTCATCTTTTAAGGTCAGGTTTGTGCCCTTCCCTGCTGCCATGCAAATCACACAGAGCAGCTTTGCAAGATCAGAGGGGGAGTATTTGAAGCTCAGCAGCAAATCCTCTGTTAAAGAGGATAGAAGAGAGAAAGCGCAATCTCTACTGACAGACAAAGCCCCCCAGATTGGAGCTGTCTCTTAGTCTGCAGATGATACCCTTCAGAAGGAAACCCAATGAGAGGTGATAAAGCAGTGGTAGAAAAGGTGTGCTAAAATGGGCAGATCTGGAGAGGACAATGAGTCCACCACCTCCTCCCCAGTTCAAGACCAGATCAAGACCTTGGCAGAGACCTCCCCAGATCAAGACCTTGGCAGAGACAAAGTAAAGGCCAGGGGCTGTGCCATCTGCAATCCCTTCCCTAAGGAACTGGGATGACACAGATCTTCTCATGATCTCCTTTCTGATGGGAGCAAGTGTCAGAAATATGAGGGATGTGACAGAGGTTGAGGGAGGAGGAGGTACACTGTGATTTGTAGGCCCTTCACTTTAGGGAGGGGGCTGGAGGAGAGAAGAGGTGAGAACTGGGAAGGTGAGTCCTGTGCTTGAGGCAAGGCACATGAGACACACCAGAGGAGTCTACCAGAGAAGATAAATGGTGGTGGCATCGTACAGCAGGAAGCTGAGACAAATTGTCCTGGGAATGTCACCTGAGCAAGAGGTTGAGGTCCCTCCAGCTCCTGAAGGTACAGAGACTTGGGGCCAGCAGGACTGGCCAAACTCTGCCAAGGCTCCATGAGAGGGAATAGGGCCTGTCTGGTTGGGATGGCCTACCAGAAGGGCTGAACCCTGGGCTGCCTTCCTGCACCACTTCACCATCGAGCACAGGGTGTCAAGCCCTCCAGCTCCTCAGCAAGTATTCCAGCAGCTGTACAGCAAATTCTGAATCCTGGCAGATGAAGAACTGGCAGCCTCCCTGCTTATGAATATTTATGGCCTGTCCCAGTGCCACAGCAGTTCAGGATGTCTGCTCCAGGACACCTCAACTAACACATATGTGACATCTCAACCAGCACATAACGAAGGGGTAGGAAGGAACGGGGGATGCCATAGGAGTGTGAAGACAATACACGTGTGTCATTTGGTCCAGGAAACTGGCTTGCGTGTGGCATGGGCTGGGCGTATGTTGGGGAACACGTTAGAGACACCAGACCCAGCAGGCAGTGCAGGGAGGGGTGGGGATTTCATCCTCCGAACGCAACGCACATTGCTGGAGACTCCAGCAGTCGCCTCTGTGCCAGGTGGTTCAGCAGATATCAGATCTCTTAATGGGAACTGGTCCCTTGGGCCAGGCAAACAATGAGCCATCTCAGGTCATTTACCAGACAGGCCAGAATGCTTTCAGACCGTTCCTGACCAGGAAGTAATTAAGTGTCTTCCTATTTGTATTCTCCTGAGCTCCACTTGTCTGCAAGTGTTCATTAGCTACAATACAAGCCAGAGAGCGTTTGCAGAGCAGCAGCCAGCTCTGTATTAAGCCCCAAGGTCTAGTTCAGCTCAGCGGCCGGCAATGACACATTCCCCAGCCTCATCTGGAGGCAGTTTCATGCACTGGCTATTAGGCACCAAACCCACGAAGCCACAGAGGTGCTCAAAGCATGGCTGAAACCCACTGACACTGTGGACATAGCTTTAAACCCTCTCCAGATCTCAACAGCCTGGGGTATCTGCTTAGAGGCAACCTCCTTCTCTCCTGGAGAAGATGCACGCCCAGTGTTTCCCATCCCTGCCAGTCCCTTGGTACTGGGAGCTTGCAGTGGCTTTCCAAGGCAATGCACTCCTTGTAGTATATGGGAGGGAGAGGGCAGGTCACTGGGGGTCTGGCAGAGCAGAGAGGAGAGGAGCTATCTGCAGAGGGAAAGGTGAGGGTCTCCTGGAGGGTGAGCAGAAGAGGGAGAGGGTGGGACTGGAGGTGGAGAAGGCTTAGAATAGAATCATAGAATCACAGACTGGTTTGGGTTGGAAGGGACCTTAAAGATCATCTAGTTCCAACCCCCTGCCACAGGCAGGGACACCTTTCCTCTAGACCAGGTTGCTCCAAGCCCCATCCAACCTGGTCTTAAACACTGCCAGGGAGGGGGCAGCCACAACTTCTCTGGGCAACCTGGGCCAGTGTCTCACCACCCTCACAGGAAAGAATTTCTTCCTAATATCTAATCTAAATCTCCCCTCTTTCAGTTTAAAACCATTCCCTCTCATCCTGTCACTCCATGCCCTTGTAAAAAGCCCCTCTCACACTTTCCTGTAGGCCACCTTCAGATACTGGAAGGCTGCTATGAGGTCTCCCCAGACCCTTCTCTTCTCCAGGCTGAACAGCTTCTTGGACTGTTGGTCTGACCCAGGCCAAAAGGTGACATCAGCCCTGAGCAGCCCACGTAAGCAGCACATGCCCTGTGCCCCTGCCTACCTCGGGCAGCTTGACTCGTCCCTCCTGGAAGGAGCAGGAGCTGGGGTCGTGAGTGCAGACGTGGCGGTACTTGCACCAGTGACACCGGTAAGGGCTCTCCACGCATGACAGACACCTGGAGATGGAGAGAAAAAGTAGTCACTTGACCAGCCAGGCCCTGTCAGCCAACAGGACAGATCTGGAGGCTGATAGTGTTTCTCAGAGGGAAATACAGCCCAGCAAACATCCTTTTGCCATCACTAGCAGAAGGCCAAGGGCTTTGCACTGACCTAACACCGTCAGGTCTCAGGATGATGCTGGACTTGCCATGGCCTGAGCTGGTTGTCACTGTGATCACAAGTGTCTCGTATCAATTAAATAATTTTGATTGCATTAATATCATTGTAACTAGAGCAACAATAAATATTTGTTGTATTATGGTTGCCCTGTTACAGCTTTTAATCAGAATATCAACAAGTTCTCAGCTTCATACATAAGGCATGTTCCCATTTTTGCCCGTAACAAAATCCTGAGTGTAACAAAAAAATACAAGATGAGAGGATGGATGGAAACTGCACCAGTGCTCTGGGAGCTGCAAACACACCGTGGGAAGGTGGCCAAGGAAGGGGCTGGAGTGGTGACCATGGATGGCAGTTCCTGTGCACCAGCAGTCCCAGCTGGCTTATCCTCCCACTCACACACTTGATACAGAGGCCAAACACAAACTGGGATGCACCAAGGTCATTAAGTCAAGGATGAAGCAGGGAATTTTCTCCCTGGCTGTCCCACATGCTTATTAGTGTGAGATTTGCCCAGGACAATCTGTTCCTGAAGGTATATTAAAACTATTCTTCTTTCCTTTCTCTCAGCAGAGAAGGAAAGACCATTGTAGCAGCTGCCCAGGAAGCAGAGGGCTTATTTAGGAAGTCACCTACTGAGGGTGAACAAAAGAGCCATTCCCCCGTATCTTACAAGGTTTTGCTCTCCTGTGTCCCACAGACTTTCTTGAATAAGAGCTGTAAACACCTCTCCAGGCTGTGTTACAGTACTGACTTATACCTACATCACAATTTTTAATTCAATTCAATGTCTGCTCACCAGCAACCAAACTGAGCCATAACAAGCTCTTTGCACAGAACAAGCAGTGGATGGTAGAGACTCCTGGTCGCTCACACTGTTGGAGATCTTCATGCAGCTGCAGGCTCTGAAGTACCTGGAGGGGACTTGTGGGGGAAAATTTTCCTTGCCCTTATGTGCCACTGGGTTTTTAATGGGCAGGATTGAAAAAATAGCCTCCAGTAGAGCTTGGCTGAACCCAACAGGCAAACCCACACCCTCTCCCTTGTCTCTGTGAAATCTCGCTCAACTCCAATCCACTTTCAGCTCTGCTACAGCGAGCTGTTCTTCAAATTGGTAACAAGTGCTTGCTCTGATACATCAAATTAAAAATGGATAGTGTATTATAGTTTGTCAAGTATGAAACCAAAACATGCCATAAATATTTAACACCACCATCTCTCCCGCTCTCCCCCCAACACTTGCTTTCTGACACTGTTTGTCAACGCAGCAGGAACATGGAAATAGGATTTGCCTTTCCTTGTGAATTGCTGAGCCGCAGTAATTATCTGCTTTTGGCACTTCTGATGGCTCAGTGGTGGGGACAGAGCCACTCAGCCTTGCTCAGGGGTGGATCAACCTGCTGGAAGAGCATCTTTCTACAGGAAAGCCATAGACCTGCTCTGGTGGGGCAGCTTCTGAGCAGTCCTGAGTGCCATCTGAGCCCAAGAAGAATGGGGTGCAGGGCAGGAAAGGAGCTCACAGGATGGAAAAGATGGTCTAGAGGGAATCAGCTGGGTGCTCCCTGCTCAATTCACATCATGCAGGAACCAGCAGCTCCTGTCTTTCCAGATCTGAGGGCTCAAGACCATGCTAACCACCTGGGACAGGCTCCTATGGGTGGGACTGACAGCATGGACAAGGGTTGGAGGTGCATATGTGTGGGAAGGATCCAGCCATCCACAAACGACTGCTTAATAGGAAGATGAGGGGGACATTTGCTGAGATCATGACTCGCTTTTGAATCCCTTCCCTGGCAAACTCCCACTGATGTGATGCTGCTCTACCTGAGGGCCACGTGAGGACGTAACACTCCACAAGGCAATACCTTCCTGCAAAGGACGCTCATCAGCAGAACAAATGGTCACTGTACTGCTCTTGATCTTCCCGGGAAAGACCCCACCATGTTGACCATCATGCAAGTGACCCTGTGTCAGTGGTCACACCCTCACCCCTGGTCACCTCCACACCTAACCAGCTTCCTGAGGGACATGTGCCCCAGTCAGCAGTGGGTTCTGTGGCAGATCCAGGGGTGGGATGGAAAACAGATATCAAAGGAAATTAACGTACGAGTTGTGGACGCTGCAGTTGTAGAAGACGAAGCTGGTGCTGGCAAAGGTCATACCCGTTTCCTTGGACTTGAGCTGAAGCTGGACAATGTGATGGTCTCCTGGGGAAAAAATAGACAGATCAGTATGCAACTGCTTTGTTAGCCTAGTTAAGTCCTGTTGGCCATGCCACCAGTCTGAACTCGAAGCTGTCCCACACTACCTTGGCTAGAAAGAACAATAAAATCCTTCTAGAGCCCAGTTCTCCAACAGGCACGTCTTCCTTTCTTATGCTATGAGGGTGATGGAGTGTGTCTTCACCACGGGAAGTTATCGTGCCTGAGAGCAGAGTCTGGGCTGGATGATGACGACAAGTCTAGACTATACCTCACTAATTTCAAAAACATGGAGACTGAAGTCATCAGGTAGGAAAGCTAAGCTCAAAGAAAGGATGCAGATGTCTGGAATTAGGAGGCTGTTAAAATGGAGTACTGTCCTTAAAGTTCTTCCTTGCT
The DNA here is from genome assembly GCF_013368605.1 of Nyctibius grandis. Classification (NCBI taxonomy): domain Eukaryota; kingdom Metazoa; phylum Chordata; class Aves; order Nyctibiiformes; family Nyctibiidae; genus Nyctibius; species Nyctibius grandis. Next base: position 3,710,914 of record NC_090662.1, on the reverse strand, counting down.
GTTGGTTCTTTTGGTGTCCCCAGAAGGAAGGGACCTGTGGAAGATATGACTGCTGTCCCCAAACATTGGTGACCTGTGCGTACACTACCTGAATGATAAATGTACTTACTTTCCTAAGGGGATAAAGAAAGATCTATTTTCCCCTCACCCTCATTATTTAACATCTCTGAATAGGGCCCAATACCCAGGACAACGTGGGACAACAACCCAGAAAAAGGCCACCTCCAGATCCTGCCCCCAGAGAGAGGTTATACCTTGAGAAAGCAGGATGAAGGAGTGAGCAAGGAGGACAGAACGATAACAGTGAGGACAGGGTAGGGGATCCCTGTCTGCAGCCTGGAGAATTCTGATGAACAAGAATCCTATGTGAACAGTTCCTCCAGGTTCACTCACCCCATTCACCTCAAGGTCCATTCACCCCAAGGTGCATTCACCCCACCCTTTGGCTACAAAGAACCCATCTCAGTGTGAGAGACATCCACAAGCCATTGCACTTCCAGAAGGACCCATCCGTTCCACAGCAGACCCTTCTGCAGCAAAGCCTGCACCTCAGCTACACACCATCTCCTCATTCCCTTTCCCACTGCTCCTATGTTGGGCTGTCAACTCTTACCTCTTCCCCCAACACCAAAAGCCCTATTCAGAGCCCATCAGCTGTGGGTAATGAGTGGGTGCAGTAACCACAGTAATTTGGTGGGGAAGGGACCCATGATTAATTCAAGACTTCAACCTGGCCGGCCCTTTCACCTCTATTATTTTCCTCCTCACCTGAAAGATTCATTAATCAATCAGGCCAAAGGAAACTTGACAATTCGTCGCAGGGTGAGCCCGCGTACACACTCACCCGCCTACAAGCACACACGCACGCACACAGAGGCACACGCACACCCCACACCCTTCACTAAACACATTTTGCTGCCAGCGCTCAACTCTGCTGCCCATCTGCCACCGCCGGCTTTGACAGCTCCGTTAACCGCTTTGTATTTAACAACTTTGCCAGCGTCTTGCATATATTTTAAAACAGGACGTGAGGATTGGATGGCTCCAGGGATCAGATGTGCTACAGAGCCACACATCCTTTGGTTCAAAGCCAGCTTCTGGCACTATGCGTGGAGGACTTGGTCTTTGCAGAGGTGTGGAGCAACAGCTGCTGAAGTTGATACAAGCCGCAGGTGTCCAGCTTCACATAAACCTCCCTCTCTTGTCCTGCCTCCAGCTTCCACTGCTATTTTTGTTTTCTGGTTGATTATAGCCCTGTCTGGGACAGAAGTCCATACCAAGGAAAGAGTTTCTGGCATCTCTCTTAGTAGGCAAACATGACTGATAACTCGGTGGGACGTGAAAATGGTAACAGCCCTTTGGGGGCTTGTTTTGGGACTGAAATGGAGAGCATGTGCAGCTGAACAGAGCTGGGTCTGTTCAGCTTGGAGAAGAGCAGACTGAGGGGGGATCTTATCAACACTTACAAATACCTTAGGGGTGGGTGTCAAGAGGAGGGGGCCAGACTCTTCTCAGTGGTGCCCAGTGACAGGACAAGGGGCAACGTGCACAAACTGAAACATGGGAAGTTCTGTCTGAATATGAGGAAAAACTTCTTTCCTTTGAGGGTGCCAGAGCACTGGAACAGGCTGCCCAGGGAGGGTGGGGAGTCTCCTTCTCTGGAGATATTCAAAACCCATCTGGACGCAACCCTGTGCAACATGCTCTAGGGGAACCTGCTTTAGCAGGGGGTTGGACTAGATGATCTCCAGAGGTCCCTTCCAGCCCTTAACCATTTTATGTGATTCTGTGATTCTGTGTGCAGCTTGTGGAGAGCAGGGAGGAGATGATGGGGACAGTTTGTGTCACTTCTTTTTCTGTGGCCTGAGGATCCTCAGGACAAACTTTACAGTAAAATTTCACAAGAAGCCAAGGACAGAAAGGGTCATTAGACGTTGGAAGGGGCTACCCAGGGAGGTGGTGGAGTCACCATCTCTGGAGGGGTTTAAGAAAAGACTGGACATGGCACTTAGTGCCATGGTCTAGTTGCCATGGTGGTGTCAGGGCAATGGTTGGACTCGATGATCCCAGAGGTATCTTCCAACCTGATTGATTCTGTGATTCTGTGACAAAAATGGCAGCATCCTCTCTGCTCCTCTTGAGGTGAGCTGCGGGATCGATGTTTTTATATTAAGTCCCTGCAAAAAGCCATGGATGCTCTTGAAAGTACCTAGAAAAGTTGTTAGAACAGGGAAACACAAAAAAAACGCAGGAAGTTGTGGGTGGGGAGACCATCTTTGGAGACAAGGTATTTTTCTGTGCTGGACTGCTTTGGGAGAGTGAGACAGTAACAAACCCAGAACAGCTGAAGGCAGTAAAGGCCAGGGAGAGAGACAAGGAACTGAGCACACGGATCTAAATCTGGGAGGAGCAGGATGAAAATACAGAGAGGATCGTTCAGGTTTGCAGGACTTTCTGGTTGCTGCAGGGGACGGGATGTCTTTCTTCACCGAAAGGGTTGTCAAGCACTGGAACAGGCTGCCCAGGGAAGTGGTGGAGTCACCATCCCTGGAGGTATTTAAAAGCCGTGTAGATGTGGTGCTGAGGGACATGGTTTAGTGGTGGGCTTGGCAGTGCTGGGTTAATGGTTGGACTTGATGATCTTAAAGGTTTTTTCTAACCAAAACGATTTCGTGATTCTATGATAGCATGTACAGCCTCATTCCCTGGGTCGTCTAACACCAGCCTGGGCAAAAGGTGAGCAAATATCCCACATCCATCTCTTGTCTTTGCTAGATATATGCAACTGCCACTCGGTGGCAGTCTGAAAACACTATCACACATACAAGCACCTTCACACAGGTACTGGTATTGCAGCTGAACGCTTGCACACGTGTACACACACAAACACACACACATTCAGACCACTCATGCTATGGTGTGCTGCCGTGCAGCTCCACCAGTGAGCACCAGCACAGCATCCCACCTCCTCCCTGAGCTTTGCATACCCTGTCCTCAGGCTCCCATGAACCAAACTCTGCTTTGGGAGAAAACAGGAGAGACACAAGGGTGTGGGTGAGGGAAGGAGGGAGAAGTGGTGCAGATGGAGGAGATGTGGGATACCCACCGTTCTCTGTGATGATCTGGGGCACCTCTTTGGCAGCTGGCGAGATGCACTGGATCTGACTGCCCACCACCAAACCATCCATCTCTGACAGGTCTTCAAAGGTGCAATTGACTCCTGCTGACAGCTCGGGGACATTGTAGGTCTCCAAGACCAGCTGCAAGCAAAGATGGAGGGAGGGAAGAAGAGATAGAAAAAAAGAAAAGAGACAATACTAAGCCAAACAACAGAGCTGGGCCAGCAGGAAATAATTACACTGGAGAGGCTGGACAAAGAGCCTCTTGCTAGAGAGAGCATCCTCCTTCAACAGAAAGCAGCGATTCAAGAGAGGGATGTGTGTGCAGAGGGGAAGGGGATGAGAAGCTGATGCCGACACAAGTGGTACGTGGCTATGCAGGGACAACTGCACTGCATCCCAGTGCTGGCTGGGTCAGTGGAGAGGAGGGAGTGCTCACTATCTGTCATGCAAGTGTAAAGTTAGGCAGGGAGTCTTTGGAGTCAGCTGTGAAGACCAGGGCTTTGGTGGCCCCAAGGCACGCGGTTTCTGAGGAAGGTGACTACTACTCACAAGAGGCACTCTGCAGACTACAGAGAAACTGTAGCGCTCCAGTCTAACTCTCTACGGCCTGCTCTCCTAGCATCAGCAGATGGAGGAGCGCTCTGTCACCAAGTTCCTGTGTAAGGAGAGTCTAGTTACAGCCTTCAGTCCACCACAAAAAAACCCGCTGTCTCTAGAGGCACAGCAAACCTCACCTGCCCATCCCCCCAAAGAAGCAGTTGGCCCTGGGGACATGCTATATTGGGCTGCTATGCATAATAAAGGCTGTGAAGGAGAAATTGCCCGTGTTTTTAGAGTTCACAACACCCACTGGCATTGCTATGCCATTGCCCATGGTTATGAAGGAAAGGAATCTCATGGATGGTTTCCACCAAGTTTTTTCTCTGGAGAAGGACCCTCATGCTGTTAACTTCTCAGACCAGCTAAGGTCCTGCACCACTGCTTTCCATCATTGAGGGTCCTGCCCAACCCACTAGACCATGTCTGAATACAGAGAGGCATCCCAGGGTACTTCTAGCACCTGCTGATAACCTACTAGTGAGTATAAATTTAGAGGTTTTGTGACCAACCACTAGAGCTAATCACTTGACGCAGGCACAAATGCAGATGCTCTCCATACTTGCCTCCTCCATGAGCTAGCTGAGGCCTCATCTGAGGTGACAATCACTGACAGGAGACACAAATGCATGCATGAAGTGTTGTTTCTACCAGCACAAAGAAAAGAGGAAGTCAGTCCAGTTGACAAAGCAGGAGAGGATGATAACATAACACTTACTGCTCCCCCACACTGTTTTCCTCACTTAGAGAAGGCTTGAAGCTATTTCTTCACACTAGGCACCATCAGGGAGAAAGGCTGAGCAGACAGGCCTTAGCCCTGGCTGACATAAAGCCTTTGTGAGAGTACGTTTATTTTCGGGCAATGGGAATGGCAATTTGTCTTGGATGGGGAGCAGGAAAAAGCTTTGATTATTTGGACAGATTTAGCACTCAGGCTAAGTCCATTCTCCCTGTTCATTAATACACTGCTAGCAATGGAGACAGGGAAACTACTCTGCTTAACAAATATTTCTCTCTGAGCATGGGCAATGCAGAATGAAGGTGTGCCATGTAGAAGATGACACCAATGGATAGACCAGTAGTGCTTGGCAACACACATCACGAGCCAGTGCACACTCTGAACAGACAAGAAGTCTTACATCCCACATGCCTGCTCTGGAGCTGCTGGGATGAGGGAAGAATGGGGCCTTCCCTCAGCAAGTATCTCTTCTCAGAGATCCCAGAGCAGCAGCCCTGGCCTGAAACAGACTCGATTTTCCAAGTCTCTAGATTGAAACAGACTCAGATAAAATTTTCTAACTCCCTGTTAGTGCCCAAAGTCTAAAAGATTGTCTGGCCACACAGATATCTTCTCTGCCTCTGGGGACAAGAACTCAGTATCATTGACCCTTTGCTAGAACCCAAGTGAGACTCAGTAAGGACACCACCAACCATTCATTCGTTGGTGCTCCCCTCCTGATTTTCCAAGATACTATCTGTGGTGACTGTGGATGAGCTGGGACACCAGTCTATCTGAGACTGGGCTGAGACTCCTATCGAAATGTTCATACAGGTTATTGGGCAACAGTCAGATAATGGCAACTTCTAATCTCAGCAGCTCTGGGTTGACTTGCCCTGCCAGAGTAACCTAGAGGTAAAGGTCTTTTATTCTGTTATCAATTTCAATCGCCCTGAGCCAGCTAGTCCCCCAGGATTTATTCTAACATGAAAGAATTCAATGACTACTGAGAGAATAAGAAAAAGAAACCTTGAACTCCCAGAAGAGCAAAGGACTCAAGATGTCTCAGATCAGTTTTGTTTGAAGCCTGGGAAAGTAAAGTCACAGCAAAGTTAAGAGGCTGAAACAAAGCAGCAATGATTGGACATGCAGGCTTTGAAAGGCTGATTTCGTTATCACTGAAGAGATTCTAGCACTCCAAAACCTATCACCTGGAAGGTGCCTGGCAGCTGCACCTTGAGCAACACCATTTAGATCTTTCAGGGTGTGGGGCTAGGGAACACCTCATCCAGAGATGGAACTTTTGGGACCTGGGTTATCAACGCAAATCCAGCCCAAACTAGCAAGGACAGAGCCCTAGTAGCCTGAATGAAGTAGGTCTCTGCCTCATTCTCAGAGGGTGTTGGGATCTCACCACATAAGGTACTGCTGTCATAATTCAGGAGAGAACCCACAAACTGGTTAGATCTTCAACAGAGATTTCTTGCCTCAAGCCCAGAAAATGCTCAGGATCATCTACTGCTCCACCAGCATTTGCTGTGTGGCTTTGTTGGCTGCTGACTTGAGTAGCCTGAGGCCGTAAAGGCTAAACTTTGTGCTGAGGAAGGTCACAAGACAGCATGAACCTTGGCAGCCTTAGGTTCTTCTGCATAGCATCCTGCCTCTCTGCTCTGCATACCCAGTGCTGGAGCTGCAGCAGGGTGGAGTTTTTGGTGGCTTAAGACAGACACACTTCTACTCAAGATGATAGAAAATTGGAGCTTATTGAAATAACACATGGTATCCCTCACTTGTCCTTATCCTAGAAGGTCATTTCATTATTTCCTGATAATGTCCCTTGCCTAAAGTTCATGCCCAGCCACACACAAAACACTCTTCCAAGGAAGTAAGCTACACTGTATGCACACAACACTTGCAGGACACAAAGTCCCTTCAGACCTGTCCTCAGCTCCTCACAGCAAACAGGGAAACCTCTTCCACACTTCTAGACAGGGGATAACCACAGCCAAAATGTCCTCCCATGATGAATCTTTCTCTGTGCCAGGAAAGTTGCTGGGGAAGTTAATGGACTCTGGAGAACATCGTGCATGGAGCTGCCAGTCCTTCCCACTCGTGGTAAGCCCAGGTTGCACGTACCTGAGTCTGTCAAACTGCATGGGCAGATTAAACCTGAGGGAGACAAGGATTAACGTTCCTCACCAATACGTTGTACTGGGAGACGGAGATGTTGTTGGGATGCACGGTAAGGCGGACGCACTGCTTCATCTCCGAGGCAAATCTCCGAGGCTCGCTGGAGCGTTCACATCGCTCCTTCCTTGTGCACCTGAGCAAACGGGAACAGAGAGGGACAGAGTTAACACAAAGCCAGGCTGGGAGGGTGAGGACAGCCCTGGGACATGGAAAGAACAATCATTTTCGATGGAAAGTCAACACTGTGCCCTTTGGGACCTCACTAGTTGGAAAACCACACTTGTGCCCTGGAGTGCTCTGACTCCAGTGCTAGCAGCCGTGGGATCACTCAGCAGGCTGGAGAGTTTCAAGGACACCATGAAAGGAGGAAGGGTGTTGGGTGAGAGACCCATCCCTTGGGTAGGATGCACGGCTCTAGAGATGCTCTGTCTCTCTACCCACATAGTGTGGTTAGAAGCGTAACCTTCTCCTGGAAGCCCTGTAAACTGTCCTGTCCAAGGGCAGTGGGACATCTTACACAGGGATGTCCTTTTAGAGTAGCTGTGCATAGTCCATGCTCTTTGGTCCTGCTGAGGAGACTGCATATCTGTGGTGCTTTTGGGCTGCTGGTGCCTCTCTGCTGGGAAGGGGCAGCCCTCCAATCCATCGCCCAGCAGCTGCTGAGTAGGTCCAGGCAGGCTGAGGGCTTTCTGGCACCTGGTTTGAAAGTGCCTGACTAGTGGTGTCTTAAAAATTCTGGTGCTCACAATTAGTGAGAGTTCAGTGAAACTGGTGGGCTACACAAAGCCTATGAAGCTTACACCACGCACTAATTGTTGTCGGTGCTTTCAGCACTGTCACTGTCTCTTGTCTTGTCACAGAATCACAGAATCAATCAGGTTGGAAGAGACCTCTGAGATCATCGAGTCCAACCATTGCCCTGACAGCACCATGTCAACTAGACTAGTGTAAACACAAGCCAGCAATGTGAATCGGTAGCGGTGCACCCTGTTTCAATCCAGATTTGCTTAGCATAAACCACATCTGTATTTCACTCCACATGCATTGCGAAGGCCATCGCTTCAAGGAAGGTGTCTGCCTAGAAATCCACAGGGTTAATACAAAAGGACAGCTCTCACTGCATGCCAATTACCTTTTGCCATTAAGCTAATGTTATGGACTTGCACAGGGTGTCTTCAACGGATTTTGTTATTAGCAGTGCTATTACCCCCCATTAAAATCAGCTATAAAGACTAAGTGTGGATGTTAAATTATTCACCCACTCCCAGACTTTGGAGTCTTAGATGCCAGAGCACACGGGGGTTGCTGGATGGTTAGCTCCAGGATCACCCTTCAATGTCCTTGCTCCCTGGAGCAAAGATTGTGCCTATATACATGGGGATTTGCAGACGGGGATCAAAGGCAACACATGCAAATCAACACAATATATGGCTGAGCCTGAATATTACAATGTTTAAGGCCTGGCCTAAAACTTCAGGGCTTGGTTTCTTTCTAGTCGTTGACGCTAGATAACATGAGCACCCCAATTTCAAACTCAAAGTGCTCCGTCTTTCTGGCAGAAGAAAGTTTTGTGTTTCCAGTGGCAGTAATCGTAAAGGGAGATCTCTGCCATTCTCAGCACGCTCTCGGTTTGCTTTGCAGATTTGAGAGAGCAAGAGCATTGCAGCTCCTACTCTCCGTTCCCTAGGAGCCTTCATCCCATTAAGTCTCCTTTAGCACCGCCACATGCTGGATCAGGAATTTTAAATGCGCAGTCTCCAGAGGGCTGGACAGATAGCTGATTAACTATTCCCAAAACTGTAAGTCCCCTATCGCGGAATGAAAGCTACAGCAAAATGCTGACCTGAGATTTTTGTAAGCACTTCTGTAAAAGAAGTAGACACAGCAATCCCATCAAGGATCTACAGGGCGTGGGAACTCTTCTCCTGAGAATAGCTTGGAAGGAAACCCTTTTGGGCTCAGTGTTAAAACACAAGCGCCCAAATTCTTCAAGATGTCCTGCTGCTTCCCATTTATTTCCTCCAGCTGCAGCACGACAGAAATATCTGGATTTTTCTAAAATTAAACGGGCAGATACACAGGCTCAGTTCCAGTGTAACAGCACAGTAGGTCGCAAACACATCCAGCACAGGAGAGCAACACGTGGGTATAGGTTAAGCATCAAGGAACCCACTTTGTGCTTCCAGCCCTACCCCTGAGCTGGAATATAATAATCAGCATCTTTTCCTGCTGTTTACTGGTCATACACATTTAAGACACAGAATCACAGAATCACAGAATAAACCAGGTTGGAAGAGACCTCTGGGATCATCGAGTCCAACCGTTGCCCTGACACCACCATGGAAACTAGACCATGGCACTAAGTGCCATGTCCAGTCTTTTCTTAAACACCTCCAGAGCTGGTGACTCCACCACCTCCCCGGGTAGCCCATTCCAATGTCTAATAACCCTTGCTGAGAAGAAATTCTTCCTAATGTCCAACCTGAACCTCCCCGTAACTCTTCAGACCAAATCTCACTTTATATTGCAGCCTTGATACTTGTTGTAAGGTGTGCTGCCATCCAAATAATGAAATGATGAAAAACCAAACCAAACTAAGCCTGGTTTTAATATAATGTCAAGGTTGCAGTGTCAGGCTCTCAGGAATTAGGTTCTGCCAGACTGAAAGTAGATTCTGTACTCCTAAATCTGCTCCCTGCACTGACATACTGCAAGCCAGACTTTAATTACAGGATCACACATTATTATTCTTTTTTTCCCACGGGTGACCTCAGTTCTGCCACTTCCTAACTTTTGACTTTGACTGTCTGACTTTTTCAATGCAATTTCTCAATTTAAAACAAAGAGGGAAAAAAAAAACAACCCAAAACGCCCAACTGTGCCTGGTGCTTGCGTCCGATGATGAGGGAGCTCTGCCAAGCTGAACTAAACCAAGCTGGGGTCTGGGTCCCCAGCAAGTTCAGGCTCTCAAGTCAACATCACATAACCCTTCCTTGAGCTAGCAGCATAATTAAACCCACGTTACTGATCCCAGCTGCTGCATAAATCAAGACTAAAGGGATGGAGCTGCCTGCCAATGTTTTTGCAGGTTTGTCTATGCAGAAAGGAGTGATGGGGGTTCTTCTTCAGAGCCTTTTGGTTTCTCCCATCCCCTCTTCCTTGACTACATTATTTGTCCCAAGCTGGAGCACGTGGAGTGTCCTGTGGGTTTACACACCACGCTCTCCCAGGTGTCTGCCCAGCACCTGCAACTGAGGTTCTTCAGAGGCAAAATGTGGTGGATTTTCAGGTGAGCAGAAAAAGGTACAGACCTGTTCTCTCACCAGTCTTCCTCTGCACTGCCAAAAATGTTCTGCCCTCCCCCAAGAGGGGAGGGAAACAGCAGAGAAAATTGTTTCAGCGTGTGTGCAGAGCAAAGTATTGCCCTCCAGCATCAGCCTCTCAAATCCCTGAATGGTGTTGGCTGAAATGCAGAAACAATCGTGGCAAAGCACCCAGCTGCTGAAGGCAGCTGCCCAGAGGGGACATTGCAGCCCTAAAAGTAAGTTCAGCAAATTGTAAATAAAGGTAAACGGGACTTTCAATAAATAAGTACTTCCAGACACGAGTGCCTGCCATAGAAAAGTGGTCACCTGGAAGGCAGCTGCCTGCACACGGCAGCTGGACTGTGAAAGGGATAATGAAATATCCCAACCCCAACTAATCATTTCTGTTGTCTCTGTTGAGAGTCAGCGTGTACTTTGGGCCCTGGGAGATTGCTGTGCCTCTGCTGCGCTCTCATCTGGCATGTCTATTACAGCTTATGCTGAAAAAATACCTTGTTCTGCCAATAACTGTTTCGCTTTAATAAAATATCGGTAGCTCTAACACGCTGGGTCTGTCAATATGCCGAGATCACTTTCCACTGCCATATAACCTAATTCAGTGCTATTCATGCTATAATTAGCTGGTGTGTAACTCCCACCCGGTGGCATCACATTACACTTAAGTCACCTAAAAGAGCGTATTCCACTCCTGAACTTATTTGCATAAGATTATGGTGTAGACGTAATTACACCTGCTATTTCATTATCAGCTGCATCTTTAACAATTGCAAGTGTCCTGCTTCTGTCCAAACCATTAGTACAAACACTAAGAAACTGGTCCTACTGCTGAACCATGAGGAACGTTATTTCCTCCTCATCTCCCATTAAGAATAAATACCGCTAACGCTAATCCTCTGTTCACCATCCGCTAACTAATTATTTTAATAATGTTAAATTAATACCTTGCGCTTCTATAGCGTCTCTCATCTGAGGATCTCAAAGGGGTTTACCTGGAGCTAATTAAACTTCACGACACCTCTGCGAGGCTGAAACATTACCACGTAGAGACAGTAAAGTGAGGTATAGATGCATGCGTGTCAGCGAGCAGAGCAAAGCCCAGGTCTCCTGAGGATGGGATGAAGGCCCTGGTTCGGGACCCAAGAGATCATGGTTAAATCCCAAGTCTGCCATCTGGGACTTAAAGCAACCTGCTGGGGCCACATTCTGCAAACACCAGGTGCAGAGGGGTAAGGTGCTATTCCACCTCTGCGATGACATGCTAAGGGCTCTTCTGCCTTGCTAGGGCTTGGTCAAAACAAGACAAGACTCACTCCACCATCTCCAGAGTTTATCCCTAAATGTCCAAGGTTAGAAGGGTTAATCTGAAGCCCAGAAATCTTTGGAAAGGCTGAGCACAAACCCAAGTGTTCCATGGACCTGGATAGACCAGGTACAAGAAGGGTCAAGTGAGGTACTCCTCTACCTGCAAGCTCTTTTTTTTTCCCTGTGAACAGCAGGAAAACCAGATCATGCTACTGCAGGTTACCAGCCTCACAGAAGGCACGTGTGCTATGTGCATACGTTCACCTGCCTTTGCCTCTCAATAAAGACACATCTCCACCATCCTGTTGTAGAAAAACACCACCACAAACAAAATACCCAAAAAAAAGCCACAATAAAACCCCAACAAGCCAAAACCCATTATCTTTATTTTTCATATTGCCTCTTTTTAGCTGTATCTTTGTATCCTCCATGCCCAACATATTGGGTCCTGAACCTTGCTGCACCCTTACCATACAGTCCTGCAGACCCTCATCCCCATGCTATCAGTTTACCCAGAAGAGTTGTTCTCATACTTCTCTGGAGCATTACACCTCCCCTGCCTCCCACCTTGGGATTGTGTCTTTGCCATCCAGACCTCATGGGATCTGGACTAATGGTGATAAAGTCGCTATGATCACAACATCTGCAGGGGATGGAGCTTGATTCAGGAGGCTGAAGATGACTGACATAGGTAGATCTTGTCTGACCATGTGTAGGGGCTAGGGATAGGGAGAAAACTGGGGAAAAGATGCTGTTTGCAGAGGGAAGGGAGCAAGGGAGTTGTGATGCCAAGAAGTAAGTGCTAACTGAGGCCATCCCTCATGAGAGCAGTGAGGTGAGACAAATGCCTCCAAGGGGGATATTTCTCTGCCTCTCCCACTTCTTGTCCATCTCTCCATCCCACCACTCCCTGAAATGCCTGAGTGACTCCTCATTTCTTAGCAGAGGGAAATGAGAAGAAGGTGCTGGTGTGCTCTCCCCTCCTAAGCAGGGTGCTTGGAGGTTGGCAGACCTGCAGATGCTCTTAGGACCTGAGCCAGAGCACCCCTGCAGCTCTCATTTCTTGCACCAGGATAGAGACACAGGCTGCACTGAGAGCTCTACAGACCAAGATCTCCAGCCTTCTCTCTGGTCTTTTGTCAGGGTCAAGCTACTTCACAGTCCCATGAGCTTTTCCCTCAGTCATACCTGCCAACAAGGCAGCCCTTACTATCACTTGTGATGGCAAATTAAATGCATTTAAGTGGCCCTTCTAGTGGTAATTTTTTCCTGTAAGACATGCAAAACCCTGATAAGATCATGCAGTGAGTTTCTCTTTTAATTTGGACTTGCAGAGTCGGAGGTGCTCAGCTGCTCCACAGACCCATGCGGTGGCCTGGGACCACAAGGCTTCAGGGAGAGGTAGAACGTTGTTCTGCTAATTCACACCATTAGCCAGATCTGGTTCTCCCTGCTGGAGACCAAGCTAAGTGACACCGTGAGTGGTCAAAATAGACAGAGACAAATAGTCCTGAGAGGAGAAAGTCAAGGAAGAAGTTTCTGTAAATCTTTTTTTGTGTGTGTGGAGAGGTAGAAATAGTGCAGTCAGAAAAACAGCATATAGTCCTGACTGAGTCTTTCTTTTTTATATCCATTGCTGTTGAAAAAGGAGAAGATTTTGATTCTCTGTTTTCTTTTTTTTTTTGCCTTCATTTTCCCAGAAGCAGACTAAAACATCCAACTTTTCCAATACGAGACAAAAAAGTAATGTCAGTTTTCTGGCAATGGGAAAGGTCTTATCTGCAATTTTGTCAATTAAAAACAATTTTCAAGAGAAAAGAGTGGTGATTGGATCTGATTCGACATTGCTACTCAGAAAAGAGGGTTGTTTTTTTTTTACTAATGGCAATTAGCACATTATAAATATTTTTTTATTCAGCAAAAAAAAATCTTACCATTAAAAAAAATTAATTCCCAGAAATAAGACTCAAACAAATTAATCCTTTTTGGAGAAGCCTCACCATTTGATACACAGCAGTTCTCTTTTGACTGCTTTTGCATTGCAAAACTCATAATCTGGCCAGTGAGGTGGGCTCGCAGGGAAGAAGAGGGACATGAAGTGCCTGTATTTGATGCCAAAGGTGGGAGGGATCAGCATGAGAGACAGCTCAATGGTTTGGGACAGCTCAGCAAACCGAAATGACACCCTTCCACCGCTTCAAACAGGTAATTTGTGGGCATCGCTGTTCTGCAAAAGGTTTTGACATTTCAGCTTTCCTTTCTGATTCCAAATGGTGACATTTCCCACAGGGGACAAATTCACTCACCCTTTGACAGAATAATCACAGCCACCCTTTCTTTACACCTTCCCACCAGTGCTGGTAAACTCGAGGTGGCAGGTGGGAACCAGCGCACGCCCTGTTCATACCAGCAAGGACAGGCCACCAGGGCAGGATGGGATATTTTGATGGAACACAGGCTTCATGTTGGTATCCCCATTTGCCTCCCCAACCTGCTCACTGCTAGGCATTTTGTTATGGTGTTGGGTCACTCACACTGGGGTCCTCAGCTTGTGCAAGTTGGAGATGTTGCCCCATCCCATTCCTCACCACTTCCCAGTTCTGTGTTTTTGTGCTTGGTCACAGTTGCCCATGCTTTTCTCATATCTCTTCAGCTCTTCCCCTTAAATTCACATGGTCTTTTGGTCCTGCCTTCTTCTCTTCTTCTCAGGTTGTCTGTCTGTCTCCTTGACTCTTATCACAAGGGTCGTCATGTGTCTCCTAATCTCATACCCCAACCAAGAGAAAATAGCCTATGGGGAAAGAGAACGTGAGCCTGGGTGGAGCAGGATGGGGATGTGGGGAGAGGGGAGGAAGGTGGGGATGGTGTCCAGCAGCCAGCTTGCCTGTCCCAGACTCTCTGTGAGGAGAGAGACGTGCAGGGCTGGTGTGAACACCCCTGTGGTCCGAGCCCCAAGCACTCTCACTCCTTTGTGGTCTGACCTTTCTGCCACCTCCAGTGGTCTCTTTGCCCAGGTGTTTTATATAGATACATCCAAGGATAAAGTTCAGGAAAATTCCCATGGAGAAGGGTAGAGGGGATGAAGGGAAACTTTCAGAGAAATCTTATTTAGGTCTCAATTTGAAGACCCTGACAGCCCGGATGGTCCCAGCTGTCCTGGAACAAGACAGGGTAAGAGATAATGATTTTCCATTTCTTCGATCTCTTCATCTCCAAGGGAAAATCTGAGATTTCCCAGCCCAGCAAGAGCCCATGGTGAGGCAGGCTGCACTTGCAGATGGCTGGCAAGTGTCAAACTGAAGAGGGTCACAGTCCCCAGATTAGCACAGACCAACAAATTGGGAATCTGAAATCTAGCAGCGGGTGCAGGCATGGCCTAGTAGCAGCTCTCCTTGACCCCGAGTGGAAGAGGCACTTCCTCCAAAATGATATAACAGAAAGGATGGCTGTTCCTTAATGTCTTTAGTCTTGTACCACACCAGCATTTGTATCCCAGGCAAAGCTGGGGCAGGCTGCAGAGCCTGGGAGGTGACAGGGAGACTTCTGGCATCACTGCATTGCTTGGGTTTTCCTCTCTCTACACAAAGCCAGGCAGCTTCTGGAAGAGGGTCACTTGATGTCCTACCTGTCTCCCCAGCCTGCCTTTCCAGCACAAACATTGCGCAGAGGATCACCCAAGACTCCCTGTCCTTGCTCTGCCCGAAGCCCTTGCTCAGAGGCTGGAGGAGATCTACTCGAAGACCAGCCAGGTAGGTCGGCCATGCCTTTTGCAAGGTGGTCAGCAGAGGGAGCTCAGTGGAAGCCAAGTGCAAACCCTCCTAATGGTATTTTCAGCCAGGGCTGGGGACAGGGCTGGGGAAAGGGACTGCAGGACACAGAGAGACATTAATTTCCAGGAGGCTCTGAAGGTTCAAGCTATCTGGCTGTGATGGTTTGGATCACTCTCATTAGTCTGGTCCCTCTTTCAAGGTGAGGTGCAATATGACAGCTTTATTTTTTATTGGGGAAAATTTTCTGGTTTCCGAGTTGGAAAGAAGGATGAGGTAAGAACAGAGCAATTAAAGGGATCTGGGGATGGAATAAGCGGTTTGTTTTAGCCAAAGTCTGACCAACGTGTAGAGCCAGCTTTGTGTCTCCTGAGATGGCTTTATCACAAGGGGGAAACAAGGCTGGGGAAGGAGGGAGCACCTGAAATTTGCCTTTCCCTCTGCTGGAGCCAAAGCAATTTTCTGGCTGGAGTCAGGAGAAGGAGGGAGATTCAGTCCCACTCGCATGTAAAGTTTAAGGTCAGTTTTAGCAATGTTTTGACATTTCCAGGTTCCCTCGGGGTCCTAAGAATAGGAATGCCATAAATGTCGAGACGCAGACATAATTGACCTTAAACTTTATCTGGTCATGTGGTGAATAGCCATCCCTCCCTGTCTACTCTTTCTGGCCTCCAGGTTGCCCTCCATCCCTGTCAGAGGATACCTGAAATTTAGCTCTCCCTGGCATGAAGGAGTTAATTTTTATCCACTGCCTGGGTTACTCCCTTCGGGACAGAAAGGTAGGGCATGCTGTGGGAGAAGGACTAATCCAAGCTGAGATCATGCACAGCATCATTCCTGGGAAGCCTGTCCTGGTGTTGAGAGGAGGGGAAGCTTTCTCAGCAAATTCATACGCATCTGAGGAAGGAGCTGGACCCTTGTTTTCATCTTTGGCTCTAACCACAACTCGCTTCCCAAAAAACCTGCTCTTTGGGCATCGAAGATGATGGGCGAAGGTGGGGAAAAAGGCCATTGGGGTGGCCTGGGGAAGCCAAAGCAGTGGTTTTTTTTAACTGGTGGTATTTTGGAACCCAGAAGTCTGTGGATGCTCTCAAAGACATGGAAAAGGTAACTCAAGAAAACTGAAATTCACTGTTCAGAGCGTTGCATCTCCCCAGGACAGTTTTTCAGGGACCATGAGCCACAAAAAGTTTCAGACCACTAACCAAAGCTCACTCCCACCCCTGCTCATTTCAATGGCTTTCCATGGGGTGAAAGATCAGAAGTCCCCTCCACCCCTGGGCTGCAGTTTGGGGAGGGAAATGCTGCCCTTGCCAAAGCTGCCTCTTTCCCACATGCCTCCTGCCTGCCGCCACCGACCCTGTCACTTTGCCAAATAGAGTGAGGATGCTAATTGCTCTGCCTGCTAATCAATTCTAATGCATGGTAATAGAAGCCGAGTTTCTGTCCTGATAACTCTCATGGCTTATGCTGCAGAATGGCAATCCCACCGCCCCCCGTTATCTCTGTCCCCAGGTGGGCTCCTCCCTCTATCGCAGCAATTGAATAAGCCCACTGCCAGAGCCCTGTGGGGTGTGGGTGCAAGGGATTTACTCCTCCCTACAAAGCCAGGCACTCCATAAATATCCTCCCTCCCCCCCTGCTTTGGGGGATTTCATGCCCCTTCTCCTTCCCCTCACCCCCCTCCCTAAGTTTCCAGAGCTGCAGATTGTCTTGTCCACGCTAATCTTGCCTGGGGGGCCCTGGGTTGGCCCATCAAATGCAACCTGCTCTCTCGCCTGTGAACAAAGGTTCAGAGGTGGTCCAAGGACCACAACAGCTCATGCACTGCTGGGTGCAGCCATGGACAAGTGATTTGTGTGTACACACGCATGTGCCTCTGTAGGTAGATCCCGGATGAGCATTTTGATGGCTCATTCAAGCCTGAGATGAACGGGAGCATTTCACATGCAAATCCCTGGAAACTTGGAGCCTTTATCCAGTGAAGAATTGGAAATTGTTTGCTGGCACAGGGGGAGGAGAGTGTGGAAATGAGGGAGGGGGTCTGTGGAAGGTGATGTGGAAATACATCCCTCAGCTAGTCCTCCTTAGCATTACAGAAAGGCTTTGTTCCTGCCATGACAACTTTCGTGTTCAGATACACCTCAAAAAGCCCCAACAAGCTCTTCAGCATCAGTCAACCTCTGGGACTGAACAACTTTGGGGTGAGGACTTGGATCCAGGTGGGTCCCAGCCTCAGGCTGCAGGTGATGGTGGCATTTCAACCTGGGCAACTATACTTTCATTGACTTCAGTTTCCTGTGAGATCTGTGCCATGAAGCTAGGCTGCCCTGATGAACAGTGGCATTTGTTGATTCCCATCTGACACTGCAAACTCACTTGAAGCAGTGACGAGCAACAATTGTGCTGGAAACACGAGGAATCTGGACAGGTTAGATAGATGGGCCAAGACCAATGGCATGAGGTTCAACAAGAACAAGTGCCAGGTCTTACACTTTGGCCATAACAACCCCATGCAGCGCTACAGGCTGGGGGAAGAGTGGCTGGAAAGCGGCCCGGTGGAAAAGGACCTGGGGGTATTGGTGGACAGCTGACTGAAGATGAGCCAGCAGTGTGCCCAGGTGGCCAAGAAGGCCAACAGCATCCTGCCTTGTATCAGCACTAGTGTGGCCAGCAGGACTAGGGCAGGGATCGTCCCCCTGTACTCGGCACTGGTGAGGCCGCATCTTGAATCCTGGGTGCAGTTTTGGGCCCCTCACTACAAGAAAGACATTGAGGTGCTGCAGCAAGTCCAGAGGAGGTCAATGAAGCTGGTGAAGGGTGTAGAGGGTATGTCCTATGAGGAGCGGCTGGAGGAACTGGGGTTGTTTAGCCTGGAGAAAAGGAGGCTGAAGGTAGACCTTATTGCTTTCAACGACTACCTGAAAGGAGGTTGTAGCGGGGTGGGGGTCGGTCTCTTCTCCCATGCAGCTAGCAACAGGACTAGAGGACATAGCCTCAAGCTGTGCCAGGGGAGGTTCAGGTTAGACATTAGGAAAAATTTCTTCACAGAAAGGGTCATTAGCCATTGGAATGGGCTGCCCAGGGAGGTGGTGGAGTCACCATCTCTGGATGTGTTTAAGAAAAGACTAGATGTGGCACTTAGTGCCATGGTCTAGTTGACATGGTGGTGTCAGGGCAATGGTTGGACTTGATGATCCCAGAGGTCTCTTCCAACCTAGATGATTCTGTGATTCTGTGATTCTGAACACAGAGGTCCCTGGAAGAAACTTATTCCCCGCTGTAGAAGCAGTCTGAAAAAAGCCAACACGTGTTTGACACATGGGAGGATGGGTATCATGTGCCTTAATTCACTGACCCTTTCCAACCTCCTGCAAGGGCCCAAGACACAAGGAAAGGACATCTCTGAAGCTGCAGGGTGTCTGCTATGCTGTCCCTTAAATCATAGCCTTCTGACTCCTTTTGTTGCTGGACTAACCTGGCACAGTACAAGCTTGGAAGCTAAAGGCAGGAGGAGAATCTCAGAGCACAAAATCACAAGCAGCAGGCAGAAATCAAGCCAAAGGCACACATATGAACTGTCGTCAGTCCAGAGCACTGAGGTGGTCTCCACAAGAAAGAAATCACAGGAATCTGCCTGGAACCGTCTTTTGCCATCTGCCCATAAAAGACTGGGCTTCAAATGAAGATGGAAAAGCCCCTGAAGATTCAGCTGAAGGCTACGTGAGTAATAAAAGCTTCTGTCTCTGAGGAGGCAGTAAAATAACTTTCCCAGCGCTGAATTCACTTACAGTCATTTTAAAGAAAATTAAAAAAGAAGAAAGAGAGAGAAAGGGAACAAGGTTGCTAGATAAGGCAAGTAATTAATGAACAAAATTACTTTTCCCAGAGAGCATCCTATCATGGTGCTTCCTATTTGTGCTATAATATTTGCGAGTGTCTTCCCCAGAACCTGCGTAGATAACACCTGCGCTCTCCCACGCTCCTACATGCTCTCCTCTGCAAGGGCTGATGCAACTAATTTGTTCAAAGGGGATGAAGCTCTTTGTTCATGGCCTGATTCAGATGCCTGGGAACATAATCCCTGAATTCTTCATGGGAGCTTCTCTCAAGTAACTCCAGAGAAATATATTTGGTCTTTTCCCTGTCACTGTGACCCAAATGCCAAGTATCTGTTGGTGAAGATGATGTGAGGTGCCCATGCCTCCAGAAAGGTAAAATTTGGAGTGTGGTGCTCAGAGATCAGAGCTAAGCCAAATCAGTGGTCCTGAGGTTTCCCCATGAATCAATGCCAAGACTGCAGCGATACCCAGGAGTCCTAAAAGATGGATGGGAGGCTTTGGTGCCACTTCAGCCTCATCTCTTAAAGGACAAACAGGGCAGGAAAACTGCAAACGAGGAGCACAGCATCTGTGTTCAAGGAGGTTTGCAGGGAGGTTTGGGGAGCCATGGGAAGTGCACCGTAAGGGGTCCCCCACTTATACAGATACTGAATCACTGCCAGACTCAGCCAGCATGTAATTTAATTGCTCTTTTGCTGTTGGCATCTGCTGTTCTGACTTGAGGAAATATAGCAAGAGAGAACAATTTTTTCACAGGATAAACTGTGAGACCTGAATACTGTTTATCAAAATCCCCCACCTCTAGAAACCCCTTGCCCCAAACAGTTTTACCCAGAAAGCTGCAGGGCATAGAGGACCCCACAGAGTTTCTCAAACCAGACTCTCCTTCCCCACTGCTCCTTTTGACCTTCATCAATATCTCCTTTTTCACACCACTCTTCAGCTCCTTCCCTTCCCTCCTCCTCCTGCCCATGTGCATCCATCCATCTGCCCATGTCCCCCGGCAGCAGAGCCAACAGACAATGACGTCTGCTGTAGCTCCAGTATTTGCTGCTGGCAGAGATAGGTCTTCCCTCCGGGCCCAAACTTTCCCCACGCTTTGCAGCAGTACAATTAGAAGCCTGGAAAAAAAAACAGGATAGCACAGAGAGAATTACTTCAAGACCCCATTATCATGCAGACCTCGAAAGGACTGTCTCCGGCTGCCCTGTGGCTCTGGTTGGAGAGGAGAGGCTCTCCATGCAGAGAGTTTAGCCTCACTGGGGAAAAACAAGCCGAGGAACCTCTTTGCCCAGGCTTGGCTTTCTCCGTGTGATGTGAAACCACTGTGATGGGATTTGCTGCCTGAAGACAACAGGCACCCATGCAGTCTCACCAACCGCACTTGGACTGTGTCTGAAGTTCCCAATCCATCTCTAGAGCATTTGTCTCTTCGGAGCAAGGAAACAGCACATGTTGAACTGGATGTCCAGCCTTCAACAGGTGAACTGTCTCATAGGTCATAAGTAAAGGATAAAATGTGCTTACATGGTAGTTTTCAGACCCTCGCATGACTGATGTACAGGCTTTTGGTCAGAGCTAGAGCTTCTCAGCTACCTAACTCAGCATTTCACCTCAGCTCCGACACAAATAACAATAAAAACCTGACTCAAAGTGTGCCTCATCCTGACTTTCACAGCTCAGCTCCTTAACACTGTGCACTAGGAAAGGGAATCTGGAGGACGGAGGAAAAGAGGAGAAATAGATCATGAAGGCCTGTCAGTCTGACCTTGGTGCCAGGGAAGATTATGGAGCAGATCGTCTTGAGTGCTATCATGGGGCACGTACAGGACAACCAGGTGATCAGGCCCAGTCAACATGGGTTTATGAAAGGCAGGTCCTGCTTGACTAACCTGATCTCCTTCTGTGACAAGGTGACCCACTTACTGGATGAGGGAAAGGCTGTGGATATTGTCTACCTGGACTTTAGTAAAGCCTTTGACACAGTCTCTCACAGCATTCCCCTGGAGAAACTGGCTGCTCATGTATTGGAGGGGCGTACGCTTCAGTGGGTAAAAAACTGGCTGGATGGCCGGGCCCAAAGAGTTGTGGTGAATGGAGTTAAATCCAGTTGGCGGCCAGTCACAAGCGGTGTTCCCCAGGGCTCAGTGTTGGGGCCAGTTCTCTTTAACATCTTTATCAATGATCTGGACAAGGGGATCAAGTGCACCCTCAGTAAGGTTGCAGATGACACTAAGTTTGGCAGGAGCATTGATCTGCTGGAGAGTAGGAAGGCTCTGCAGAGGGATCTGGACAGGCTGGATCGATGAGCCGAGGCCACTGTATGAGGGTCAACAAGGCCAAGTGTCGGGTCCTGCACTTGGGGCACAACAACCCCACGTACTGCTACAGGCTGGGGGAGAGTGGCTGGAAAGTGCCTGGCGGAAAAGGACCTGGGAGTGTTGGTCGATGGGTGGCTGAATATGAGCCAGCAGTGTGCCCAGGTGGCCAAGAAGGCCAACAGCATCCTGCCTTGTATCAGCACTAGTGTGGCCAGCAGGACTAGGGCAGGGATCGTCCCCCTGTACTCGGCACTGGTGAGGCCGCACCTCGAATCCTGTGTTCAGTTTTGGGCCCCTCACTACAAGAAAGACCTTGAGGTGCTGGAGTGAGTCCAGAGAAGGGCAACGGAGCTGGTGAAGGGTGTAGAGGGTATGTCCTATGAGGAGCTGCTGGAGGAAATAGGGTTGTTTAGCCTGGAGAAAAGGAGGCTGAGGGGAGACCTTCTCGCTCTCTACAACTGCCTGAAAGAAGGTTGTAGCGAGAAGGGTGTTAGTCTCTTCTCCCAGGTAACAAGCGATAGAACGAGAGGAAATGGCCTCAAGTTGCACCAGGGGAGGTTTAGATTGGAGATCAGGAACAATTTCTCCAGTGAGAGGGTTATCAAGCATTGGAACAGGCTGCCCAGGGAAATGGTGCAGTCACCATCCCTGGAGGCATTTAAAAGACTAGTAGATGTAGTGCTTAGGGATATTGTTTAGGGATATTGTTTAGTGGTTGACTTGGTAGTGTTAGGTTAATGGTTGGGCTTGATGATCTTAAAGGTCCTTTCCAACCAAGACGATTCTGTGATTCTGTAATTTTAATCTTAGTCTCACTGCCTTTCTCTGCCCAATCCTGCTCTGGCCAAAAAGCCAGAGGACAAGCTCTGTTCCTCTCCTCCTAAGTTTTTTCTCCCTGCTGAACACTAAAGGCTACATCAGGCAGCCTGAGCTCCCTCTGCAGTGGTTGCCTACCCAGCAATGAGAGAAAGCTGCTCTGGAGAGAGGTTTGGAGTTGAGCAAGGGTCCACCCAGAGCCAACCAATAAGAAACAAAAGGACCAGGACTTCAGAGGACCCTAGAAATGATCCCTACCTCACCCCTCTGCTGCTTTAGCAATTCAACCAAAAGGAGTCCTCAGGCATTATTCCCCTAAAACACACGAGGAACTCCTAGTCTGGTCTGGCAGACCCCACTGAGCCAGCCCCTCGCTCTGCGAGGCACAGGAAAGCACTCCTTGACCTGCTGCTTTGCTGGGGATCTCATCTAATGTTCCAGCTGCAAGGAGAAGGCTGTCGGCACGTGATGTATGAATTTCCCCTCATCTGTACATGGCTGGAAGCTATGGGTTAAACGCTGAAAAATTGCTGTGGCACTGTGAATGACCTCCGGCAGGCTGGGCTGTCAGATGCACGGCAATAGAGCCATTTATTATACATTCCAGGTGTCCATCTCCCACACAGGTTTTCCTAGTTTCCTTCCCTTTAAAAGCATGTCATTTCTGGAGAAAACTTGCACGGTGCTTCTCTCTGGGCAATTCTGAGACTACTGGGTGTGCAGGATGGCCAGGTTGCACTGGTGGCTGTGATGGGAGTCACCATGAGAAGGTATTATTTCTTCTGGCTCTGACAGTGCACTGCAATGCTCCAACACAGGCTGTGAGGTCGTGATAGTGTGGATCCAGTGTGGGTAGGTGGAGTGAAAGGGTTGGGGATGCTGAAAGAGGTAGGAATTCAAGTGCAGTTTCACGGTGTTGGCTGTCATGCATGACCCACCCGTATGAGACACATCTTCTCCCAACATGGTAATACGTGATGAACAAGACCCCAACTATATCTGTAAAGAGCAAGGGAGTCCTGCTAGACTTGGAGTCCTTCAGGATCAACCCTATAATGTCCAATCCAGAATTCTGGATTCAAACCATCCATCTTATGGGTTGGTTGCAGGACTCAGGTTTTTAATTACATCTGGAAAGGAGACAATATTCTGGCACTGTGCACTGAGGAAAAGGCCAGGCAGCAGAAATGGAGCCCATGGTGTGTTTGTGCTCTCAGATAGGTTATAAAACAGGGTGAGGACTCTTTGAGACAGCCTCGTTGGATCTAGGGCCAGGCCTATGCTCTGCATGTAGTGAGATGGTGGCATAAAAAGGTATAGGTTATGTGCTTATGTTGTGAAGGTAAAGGGCAGACTTGGCAATAGGCTGAAGTGCATTAAGCCCCACTTAAATGATCCTGCTCCAACCTGCACAACTTGCTGAGGGAAAGCAGAAGTCCAGACATCAACTGGTGGGACAGGCTGTAGCATGCTCATCCTCACTCATCCCTGACCCACTGAGACAGCAAAAACCATCATCACTCAGATACAGTGTGGGTCTGAGGTCGACTTGTGCAGAGAGCTGCTGAGCTCAGGATGCCTCTGCTCCTGACGACGCAGATGTCTCGGCGTCAGAGGAGGCTTGGACCAGTGTTTATCTCAGACTGCAGATGTGTCCTCAGGAGCGTGGATATGTTGGCAGAGCCAGGAGACAAAGGTGCTTGGTGCATGTTCTGACGCACTCCTTCCCCTGCCATAGCCATCCCTGCAGCCCGGGGTGGTAAGTGTCATTTGAATCTGGTGCAGCGCATGAGGTGAAGGTGTTATTATTCAAGCCACTGGTTCCAATGAGATTATCCAGTCTAATGGAGCAGCTTGCATGGACCTCCTCTAAGCCTGAATTTTCACTGTCAGAGAATCCCCAGTCAAGTGGAAAATTAGGAGAAGGGAAGAGGGGGTTGTAGAGGGCAGAACGGAGGGGATGATTAAGTTCTCTCAAAATTAATTCATAACTAGAGAAATGGAAATAATAACTCCCCAAGCCGGTGGACAATCCCCAGCAAACACATTTCAATTTGGAAGCCAGCTTTACTGCCGTTGCATCGTTTGCTTTCTGGCTCACGCTGCTTCATTGATTTAATTTTCCACCCAAGGTGTTGACTTTGTCCTCGGATTGTGGCTCCTGCTTTCTCCCTGCCAAGGCATGAGCAGTTCAGAGCTCCCTCGCTACCCCTGGTCGCCCAACCTGCAGCTCCTGGTGTTGGGTAGGTCCAGTGGAGAACACTGGCTGGATGTGAGAGTAGAGCTGGAGTAATGCACTGGGGAAGAGACAGAAGGCAAAGAAAGGGGGGAAAAAAAGGAAGGAAAGGAAGGGAGAATCTCACTTTTTAGTCCTTTTTAGTGTTTTTTTTTTTCCTCAGGAATAGATCCCAGCACTTGGCAGTTTAGAAGTGTGTGAAAAGCACACATGCATGCTCAGTAAAGTTCACAGCCAACACCACCCTGTTTCACCCTGACAGCAAAATGTGCATGTCTGATCAGTGTATTGTGATCCCACACACTGTCCAAGGGCAAGACAGGACTTCGTCAAAGCCTGTAGACTGTCAAAGCTGCAACAAGCAGTTTGTTGGGTGAAGCAGCTCCTAAACACAGCTGGATATTCAACTCGGAGACAGCGGGGCTCACCTCCATGGTGTTATTTAATAGCAGTGCCACACACAGCAGCTTTGTCCCCAGTTTTGAGACATATCACAGAATCACAGAATCAACCAGGTTGGAAGAGACCTCTGGGACCATCGAGTCCAACCATTGCCCTGACACCACCATGTCAACTAGACCATGGCACTAAGTGCCATGTCCAATCTTTTCTTAAACACCTCCAGAGATGGTGACTCCACCACCTCCCTGAGCAGCCCATTCCAATGGCTAATGACCCTTTCTGAGAAGAAATTCTTCCTAATGTCCAACCTGAACAGGCTCATAAATAGTGTCCTATGGCCTGACTCTTGATAAACCATGTCCTCAGCCATCAAAAGCCAGACCTGTTACCTTAACTGTGTGGACCTGGGAAATGGCAAAATAGCAATGCAGAGCTTTTGGCCCTGAGATGCCAGGGCCATGGGTTCATGAACTGGGAATACCAGTTAACGAGCAAAGAGATTGAGACATGCAAGCTCAATTGCAGCAGGGAACAGCAGGTCTCCAGCAGCCAGGGGTTCCTGAGCACAGAGCTCTGCTCAGCTGCTTGGCAGGGTTTGCACACACTGCCGCCCTGAAATGGCCTTGAAATGGGGCTGCAGAGAGTTAACAATTGTTTACCTGATTCCCCAGTGCAGCTCGGTAAAATGTTACTGCTTCCCAGAGGCACGAAATATAATTTTGCCTTAAAGGTTAATAGTATTCTACTCACTGAGGAAAGAAACGAGTGCTTGAAAAGTTCTTTCATTAGGATCCCAGCTTGCTGCATTTCAGATGGTACCCAGGGCTCTGACCACCAAGGGGAGCTGGCCCCTCTCCCTCTCCTCCTGCCTGCACGGCCAGCATCAGCAGCTCTGTTTGCAAGAAAGATCTCTTCCCAGGGATTCAGAAGTTTCTAGCACCGAATTTAAATTAAAGGCACTAGTCATGACTTCAGGCAAGAGCGAATCCCTTACTCATGAAACGCAAGTGGTATTTCCCTGTGCTTTGTGGGGATTTATTATCCTTGCTAACAATAAATGAACCAACACAGAGAAAAAACTGCCCAGTCCTTGTGGCAGGGAGAAAGCTGAGGGTCCTCAGCAACAGAGGCTGCCCAGGGAGAACTGCCCTGAGCAAGCCCACTCCTTGCTGAGTTGCTGACCCTCTCCAAGCACACCTGCATTTGCGTGTATGGTGCCCTCCTGCTGCAGAGCAGAAGGTGCACCCACAGCTGCCAGGAAGCTGGTGACTGGGAAGATGCTTCGATGAGGAAGATGTGACCTTTATGTGCTTTAAGCCTCTCCCAGAAGAAGGGGATGCTGGGCCTGTGCAAACCGCATGAAGTTCAACAACGCCAAGTGCAAGGTCCTGCACGTGGGTCGGGGCAATCCCAAGCACACATACAGTCTGGGTGGAAAATGGATTGAGAGCAGCCCTGAGGAGAAGGACTTAGGGGTGATAGTTGACAAGAAGCTCACCATGAGCCGGCAACGTGCGCTGGCAGCCCAGAAGGCCACCAGTGTCCTGGGCTGCATCCCCAGCAGCGTGGCCAGCAGGTCAGGGAGGGGATTCTGCCCCTCTGCTCTGCTCTCATGAGACCTCACCTGCAGTACTGCATCCAGCTCTGGGGCCCCCAACATAAGAAGGACATGGAGCTGTTGGAGTGAGTCCAGAGGAGGCCACGAAGATGATCAGAGGGCTGAAGCACCTCTGCTCTGGAGACAGGCTGAGAGAGTTGGGGCTGTTCAGCCTGGAGAAGAGAAGGCTCCAGGGAGACCTTCTAGCACCTTCCAGTACCTGAAGGGGCTACAGGAAAGCGGGAGAGTGACTTTTTGCAAGGGCAAGTAGTGACAGGACAAAGGGAAATGTTTTTAAACTGAAAGAGGGGAGATTTAGATTAGATCTTAGGAAGAAATTCTTTCCTTTGAGGGTGGTGAGACACTGGCCCAGGTTGCCCAGAGAAGCTGTGGCTGCCCCCTCCCTGGCAGTGTTCAAGGCCAGGTTGGATGGGACTCTGAGCAACCTGGTCTAGTGGAAAGTGTCCCTGCCTGTGGTAGGGGGTTGGAACTAGATGATCTTTAAGGTCCCTTCCAACCCAAACCATTCTGTGATTCTATGTTTCTATGAAAACAAGGCTGCTCCTAGTTTATGTGTAAATACGTCAGGTGCTATGATCCACCTCCTTTCTACAACCACAGGGGCTTTAGCTCAGCTCTAGACTGCCTGATCAGAGAGTGTCTGATCAGGCGGACACTGTCTAGGTCCTCATGTGGTGTGAGTGGCATCTCGCAGCGCCTTGCTGTTGTCTGTGGAGCCTGTTTCAGGATGGGTTGTTCTGGGCCCTGGCTGAATCAGACTGTGCTTTGCACGAGCTTGCTCACACTCAGTCCTCCCAGACTGCCTCTGCATGTGAACTGGGGCCAACACTCAGATGCTGAGGGATGATAGGCTCTTGGTGGGTCTCTCTTCAGACTTTCTTCCAAACACGGACTAGCAGGTCAGCTGTGGGGACATCAGGCTGACCTGAGAGGATTCGATATCGTGTTTAACTGCCAGTGTGTGCATCTGCAACACGCACAAGACTCCCAGGCCTTCTACTTCAGTCTTGCTCCTGGTCTCTGCTGCACATTGTCTCCCAAAGCCTGCCCTGGGCTTAGCATCGGTCATGAAACAGTTGCCCTTTGCCCAATTGTTAGCAATGGACATAAATGCAGAACAGTAATTGAGACAAATACAAAACACAGGGCTCCTCTCCAGGCTCCATGTCTCCCAGACTGATGCAGGATGCAACACCAGCACAGTGTCTCTTGAGCCTCCCAGGAGATCCATCACCTCCCCCAGTGGCTCAGGAGAGGATGTGAGCCACAAAAGGCAGCAGAAAGCTAATCCGTTTGTTATATAAAACAGCCAATAATATGCAGGACATTTCCTATTAACCACCACACATCCAGACAATTACTCTGATTGATTTCAATCAGGTTTTACACCATGCTTTATCCATCAGCACAAAGCTTCACTGCTCGTTAATATCATGGGGCAAACCATTCTTAATGGAGGCTGCCAAACAGTGTTGTGTCAGCATTAGCAGTCACAAGAATTGATGAAGTAAATGCAGCATTAGGATGGCCGAGGTTTTGCAATCTCTGTACAGAAGGTGCAATAAAAAATCTATTAGAGCATCCACACAGCAGCAAGCTCACCAATAACTGTCTGTGTTCTGAATAAATTTCTAATCTGATGGAAAGGACTGATGAGATACCTTGAGATATATGTCTTCTACAGCCAGGATTATTACACATGCATGATACTAGTGTGATGGATGGATGGATGGATGGATGGATGGATGGATGGATGGATGGAGAGATGGACAGACAGATGATCCAGTTCATTCCCTGCCTGCCTTTTATCTGGGAGTGGGAACTTCCCCCCTCTCTCAGCTCAACTTGAGCAGAAAGGCTGTCTTCTTTGTGGTTGCTCTTTTTAACATGTTTGCAGTAGGCAGAGTGATCAAAAAAGAGGCTGTTGGATTGAAGAAGCAAGCCCCTGTTGAAGAGGATGAGGAAGGAAAGTCCCCATGGGGGACTCCACAGAGTGAGGGCAACTGGAACCTCAATGAGATTTAGAGACATTAATCAACTGTTACCTTCTCAAGAAGGAGATGAAAATTATTTTTGTCACTGTCCCCTGCCCTGATGCAAAAAAACCCCATTGCTGTGCAGCAGAGAATAAGGATGCACAAGGAAGATGCTGTGAGCCAGAAGGAGCAAGAACAATTGAAGCAGGACCAAACAGCCTTAAAGAGGCTGTGACTCCAGATACACCATGGGTGCATGAAGGAAAAAGAGATCAGTTTGGAGCAGAAATCATCCACAGAGCTCCTGTTTGCGTTAAAGCATGTGCATATGAGTTTACATAGCACTTGACTATAGGTAATGTGTGAGGTTTGAATATATATGTGCACAAGGAGAAGTTGTGGCTGCCCCCTCCCTGCCAGTGTTCAAGGCCAGGTTGGATGAGGCTTTGAGCAACCTGGTCTAGTGGAAAGGTGTCCCTGCCGGTGGCAGGGGGTTGGAACTAGGTGGTCTTTAAGGTCGCTTCCAACCCAAACCATTCTATGATTCTATGATTCTGTGATCTATCTAGCTATCTAGAGAGAAGTGTATAAACCTTCAACCCCCAGCACTGTAACAAGACTCTGCTGAAGAGAGCAAGGACAGAAAGTCACCATGGGGGACTCTGTGGGGTGAGGGCAATGGGGATCTTCCTCAGGAGAGAGGAGATGGCCAAGCTGTTCCTCCAACCACTGCTGAAGACACTAGAGACCTTCCAACCCCAGAAAACACAGCCACTATCATGAAACCAGAAAATTAGTGACATAATAGGTCAAGCCCAAAAGTTTTAGCTGTAAGTGCCATGGTCACTTACATGGGCACCTCCTACCTATTCAACCAGAAAATATGGAATAGGGACATATGTCCCAAGTCATTCCCTCCACTCTGTGTATGTTGTTCGAGCATCTTTTACAGGCTGTTTTCCAGTCTTCTCTTACATGCCTTATTGATGTGTTTCTGCCTCTTCTATTAGGAAGAGTACTCCACAAGCAAATGAATCTCCATGTCAGGGATTTCCCTGATGGCAGTCTCAGGTGACAGGTTATTGCCGGTTTACTTCCAATGAGCCACACTGCAGAATCCCTGTCCCACACCGATCCTCCCTCCACTAACCTGTTAATTGCTCTACCTGCAATATGTGGATTTAGCTACTTTGGCCATAACGATGACATGTTCCTGCATGCACAGCCTGCTATTAAATAGGACTTTATTCAAACTCATGGGCAAATGACTAGTAGGTGGGGAGCTGTTCTTGCTCATCATATGGCTGAATGGGTTCCAGTATGGGTCAAAATCTTGGTAGGACTATATCTGCTTGTATTTTGAGTTCTCTAGGACATAGCCTCAAGCTTCACCAGGGGAGGTTCAGGTTGGACATTAGGAAGCATTTCTTCTCAGAAAGGGTCATTAGCCATTGGAAGGGGCTGCCCAGGGAGGTGGTGGAGTCACCATCTCTGGAGGTGTTTAAGAAAAGACTGGACATGGCACTTAGTGCCATGGTCTAGTTGCCATGGTGGTGTCAGGGCAATGGTTGGACTTGATGATCCCAGAGGTCTCTTCCAACCTGATTGATTCTGTGATTCTGTGACTAGCACTACCATAAACTAGACCTCGATCTCCAGTGAACGCTTGCAATTCCCTTTAGAAACTTTTTCCCCAGCACCAACTTTCTGATTATTTTTTTCCCTGTCTTGATCAGTTTTCTGCATGTTTTGTTCTTTCTCAGTAGGAAAAAAAAACCACAAACCCTTCCAAAATGCTATCAATAGCATGCACACAAAATACCTTTGACCAAAGCCCTGGGTTATTTTATCAGATGTCAAAGAGAAAGAGGAATGGCAAACAGCCCAGAGTACTGATCGGAAAACCTGGTTCAGCTTATTAATTTGAACACCTGGCATTGGCTGTCCTGTGCAGCAAGGTCCATAATATGGATTCCAAATAATTAGAGGAAGGTCATGGGCAGGTACAGACCTTCTGCCTTCACTGAAGCAGCCAGATCAGGCACACAGAGTGGGGGATGCTGACCTCAGATATTTGTGCAGGCCTCATTTCTAGTCAATGATTCAATACCTAATTAAAGTACCCGCAGCAACTATGTAGTGATTCGTTGGTATTACTCTAAAGAAGCATCAGTTGGACAGGCGCTTTGAGAGAGAACAAATCCCTGTTCCCATCCAGCAATCTCCTAATCTGCTAACAGCCCCTGAAATAAAAATATTTCTCTTGTGTTTCTGTAATAACCTTGAACTATTCCCTCTGTTTTCATGGATATACTGACATTTAGAGGGAAGAATTAGGGATTTCTGTCTGTGGCCTAGCAAAGGAGGAAATGGATGAACTTGGAAGATCAGCCAGCCACAGGGAGCCCTAGTTCCTTCCCTAGACACAAGACATATACTCTGCAAAATTCAGAGTAGAAATCAGCATATCAGGCAAGCGATAGTGCCAGTTTGAATGACCCATATATGGACCCGGGTGGAGGCAGATGAGGGAGAGCTTCAAAGATATTTAAAAACTTAGCTCCTTTGGAGCGATAATTGTGGTGCATCTCGAGAAACACACTCCAGCTAGGGAGCTTTTCCTGTAACGTGGGATGGATGTCTGTGCTACCAGTTACAGGGACTGCAGGGTGCCAGGTGATGAAGGCAGTCAGTGCCTATTTCTATCCTGATACTAGGTTGTTTGTTTTTGTTTTTTTTTTTCTTCCAGCTTTCTTCTATCCCTTCAGACACAGCCTCAATCTCAGTTTGTGTTTACTTTATAGATTTCTTTCCTTACTTTCACACTCAAATCATTAGCAATTATCACATGCAAAGAAAGGGGATCCTCAGTACCAAGAAGTCAATGTCTGGAGGTAGCTGTGAAAGAGGAGCCAGCAGCAGCAGCGAATCAGATCCCTCTTTGCCACAAGAAACTTATCTTGTTAAAATAACTCTTCCTCTATTCCCAGCCTGACCAGAATGAACGCCCACCAACTCAACCAGTCTGTCTATCCCAGAGCTCACAATGGGCACAGCTCTCACATGACAAGGTGAAATGCACTAACATCCATATTCAGGTATTTCTCAAATCTAGGAGGACATAAGTCTCAGATCCAGAAGGAACCATTCAGTAATTCCCTGAAGACTGCATGTAGCTCAGGGATTTCTCCACCCTCCTATCTCTCATGACCTTGTCACAATGACTGGCACATTGGGTTTTAGACCAGCTTGTGGTTGTGACATTGACACACCTCACGCTGGAATCGTTTAGATGAGCGGATAAAGTTGTCGTTCAAAATCCATCCTTAAAGCATCACCCATCACACATCCAGAGGAAATCAATAAACCCCGGACCTGTCCTCCCTGTATGCCTGGAGGAAGTAAAAATTTGAGTCACCATTTTTCAAAATGGAGAACCTGAGATCTACAGGAGAAACATCACTTGCCCATCATGCCTCAGTGGCAGAGTTTTACATGGAAACCAGGAATCCTGATGCCTTGTCCCCAGGGAAAAGACCACTGCATAATGGACTCACCATGACAACACTGATACAAACTTCAACTGCAATCAAAGGCAAGAAAACAAAGGACGAGACAGAGGGAGACAGCAAAAATGACTGACTCGAGATGAGCTGAGCACACATTTTAATGGGTATTTGGACTCCCCGCTGTTGCTGCTGAAAGGCTTCTGCAACGATCTTGGCTTCCCCCTCATGCAGCTACTGAGCTAATCAAACACAATTCAGCCTGGCGCTGGACTGCTGTCCAACAAAAGCCGCAGCTGGTGAGAGGGAGATGGAGTTTCTGAGCAGGACCATGGGATGGCTGAATGGAAGAGAAGCCCCCACTCCAGGCAGCATGGAGCAATTGCCAAGTGTTGTCTTACTCCAACACCATGCCAAAGAACCAAACCAGCCAACCATGCCAACACCAGAGCCAAAGCCAACTCCAAGGCATGCTGGGCAAAGTGAAGAGCAGTTGAGCGACTACATGTCTGCAAAAAGCTTCCAGACTCATCCTGGCTGGATGTGCATGACAGAGATGCTCATCACACTCTACATCAGCCACACTGTGATTGCCCGGTGTTGCGCTAATAAGGCCACAGGTTAGGTGACCTTTATTTAAGAGCTGTGCAAACTCACAGTGAGAGGCGTTTGAAAACACAGGGACGTAGCAATTGCTGCAACAGCTCAGCCCATATATCCACCTAGCCATTCATTCTGCCTCTGACTTAGCAGATACTTGGGTGGAAAAAAATAATAAAAGAGATTATAGAGTGAAACTTCTCCTGCTTTAAACTCCCAGCTTCCAGCAAGCAATGACATAGGGACTACCTGACCTGGAGCCTGCACTGATGTCATTGTATTGAACAGCTCTCAACAGATCTTTCTTTCATTAATTTGCCTAATTGCTTTGCAGACAGTTGTATTTCTGGCCTCCGTAATGTGCTTCACAATGTTGCACAGATGAATGATACGTTATATGAAAAAGTCCTTTCTTCTGTTTGTTTTAATATTCCACTTGATAATCTCATATAAAGTTCCCTAGATCTTGTGTTATGAGAAATGGTGAGCAATCATCCCCTATTCACTTTCTTCATTACACTCATGATTGTCTGGATGTATTATAGCCCTCTCAGTCATCTCTCTTTTAAGATGAAAATCTCCAAGTCATATAATCTCTCCTTGTATACAGATCATTAGAAACCCATGTTCCTGCTTCCCACACTTCCCACCGCCTTCCTCGTTCGACTATATTTGTTTTAACGTGACATAATCAAAAATGCCCAGCGTACGCAGCATGGGAGAGCACCACGGATTGCCGTGTAATGGTGCTCTGTTGTGCTCTCCATTTATTTCCAAAACATGCCGTGCATTATACACATTGTTTGAGGTTTGCAGAGAATTACCCAGGCTGACTTCACCACCTCCTTCCCTACAGCTACCTGGAGGCACAGGCGCCTGCTACCACTGTTGGTTAACCCCGCATGCATCAGCCCTGAGCTATGTTTGCCATTTTATTACCCTGACCAGTAATACCAGTGATGATAGTATTTAATTGCCAGTTTTGTATATTTCTTCTACAACTCCTTGCAGACTTTTTTACTTTTGACAACCCTGAAAAACCCTCTATCACCAGTTACCTTTTCCGCTTCACTCTTTACCCATTTTTAGCTCATTTATAAATACACCAAACACACATGGCCCCCTGAACCCCCTCTGGGTATTCCTTCCCCTCCAGCATAACCCTTTATTATTTCACATCTTTGAATTGTTTACTAATCTATCAGAAGACTCTTCTTCCTGCCCCATGACAGCATAGTTTAAATTCTTTGCTATGGGAAAAGTATTAATTCCTCTGTATTAACCACATCATCCATATCACATGGACTTTGATTTATTTAAAGAACAGTAATAGACTTGTGACACCCACCCCTCTCCCTCAGCATGTCATATGCTTTTTTTTCAGTCTATTCTTAATCATGGTTCAACCAAATTGACACATTAAAAAAAAGTCAGATTTCTGGATTCTAGTTCTTGGACCCTTCATGAGTCCAACTTAAAAAAAAGAAAGATTATATGTTTTCCACCTTTCATTCCTTCAGTACTAAGGCCAGTATAAGTGATGAGGTGTACAACAGATTTAATAACGTGGCAGATTTAAAAACGTGACAATACTGTGTCCAGTTCTGGGCCCCACACTTCAAGAAAGATGTTGAGGTGTTGGAGAGAGTCCAGAGGAGGGCGACCAAGCTGGTGAAGGGTCTGGAGGGTCTGACCTACGAGGAATGGCTGAGGGAGCTGGGGGTGTTTAGCCTGGAGAAGAGGAGGCTCAGAGGTGACCTTAGTGCAGTCTACAACTACCTGAAGGGAGGTTGTAGTGAAGTGGGAGTCGGCCTCTTCTCCCGGGCAGCTAGCGATAGGACAAGAGGACGCAGCCTCAAGCTTTGCCAGGGGAGGTTCAGGTTGGACATTAGGAAGCATTTCTTTTCAGAAAGGCTCATTAGCCATTGGAATGGGCTGCCCAGGGAGGTGGTGGAGTCACCATCTCTGGAGGTGTTTAAGAAAAGACTGGACATGGCACTTAGTGCCATGGTCTAGTTGACGTGGTGGTGTCAGGGCAATGGTTGGACTCGATGATTCCTGAGGTCTCTTCCAACCTGATTGATTCTGTGAAATTCTGTGAAATTTCGTATCAGAGTTTCTTAAGGATCTTTCAGTGAATATCACTTTTATGCTATAAAAGCAATTTTTACTAAACCTTTAGTGGCAGACACTTCAGACAGCTTGTGCCTTTTAGAAAGTAAACTTCCAGGGGAACCTTGTTAAATTTTAGTCATTCATTTTTATGAGGTTCTCAATGTGTTTCCTATGTGGGCTGCCTCACGATTGTTTTGCAATTCATACGATAGAGTTAGTGATCTTTTTATTATTTTTGACTTTGAATACAACTTCCAGTTTTGAAAAGTGTCTCTTTACCTTGCTGTTTAAACAAGCATGTTATTTTTTTTTCATTCCCTATAACTTCACAATAAACCTCTTACATGATGTCTTTATGTAGTCTCCAGGATACCATGAAACACTTTACACTTACAGCTTCTCCTTTTAACAAGCTTCCTCATTTTTATGTTGTTTCTGCTTTGAAGTTGAACTTCACTGTAATTTTTATTTATTTTAGTTTGCTTCTACAGGACACTGAATTTGAGTACTATCTGGTCACTCTTATATAGCAATACGTTGATAGCTGTGCCCTGCAGCACATCCTGCAAGCAAATCCTAAGAGTAAATCCAGACTTGTTTCTCTTTTAGTGGGTTTATGGGGTACAAGCTCCAAGTGTGACGTTTGCTCGGTGCATATGAGGCTGCTTGAAGTCTCTCATTACCGCATTTTCTGCCCTCCCAACTTTTGGGATTTCTCTCAGCGTATCAGTCACTTTCACAATCTTCAACTGGTGAATAAAGCAGCCTTAACACCGTTCCCTTCCCTCGGGTTACCTTGTCACTTGTGTATAGATTGACCCTATTTTCTTCCTTCAATTTTACACTTTCTTTAACATAAAAGCCCTTTCTTCACCATCTTGGTCTCTTCTATCATTCCTGTGTGATTTATGCCACAGATGAGCTTCCTTCTATCAAGGTTTTTTGGCTGTGTATCCTATCAGCATCTTCATTTAAAGCGGACTACTAGCATGTGCACATGAGCAAGTCTATATTTGATTTTGTCTGATTGACTATTTTCATGTGCCCTGATTGAAAGGGGTATTTGTTGGGATTGATTTTTGCTGTTTCTTACCTGAATTTTATCAAGTTCCAATCCAACCACTTTTCAACAATAAAGGCATATTATGACTTCACCTTTAGACAATGAGTTTCAACCTTCAAAACCTCTGCCTTGGCTAATTTTTATTTAACTGGCAACAGCCAGGTTCCTTCCTGTGTCGGCACCCATTTTTTGAAGAGGTTTCCTTATTCCTTATAAACTTTTCCTACTCTTTTTTCTTAACTATGCATTGAAACACTGTCTCTATGCCTGTTTTTTGCATTTGAGAAAATGCTTCTATAAAAGTCTTGATTTTTAGCCTGTTATCTTGACAGCTTGTGTCTTTCCTCCAGGATTTCCCTCCTACTGTCTCCTTGCAATTGGGAGCTGTGGCTACATCCTATTAGTATATTAAACAATACTAGGAAACATTCTTTGATCCTGGAGCCAAATGACATGGTCTGATCACATTCATGCTATTAAACTCTATTAACTTCCAAAACACCTAGTGGAAAACCTCCCTGACCCATTTAATTCCCAAACATATCCAGGAATTGTTTGAAGGAGCGATAGCTGGCCCAAGCCAAACTCTATTCTAATAACTTTGCAGCAGAGGTAGTTGTCTTCCAGTGCCTAATAACATTCTCTGGAGTTGTTTTATTTACTACTACAAATATACATTATATGGACCAGGACCCCAGGATTCACAGAATCACAGAATCACAGAATCAATCAGGTTGGAAGAGACCTCTGGGATCATTGAGTCCAACCATTGCCCTGACACCACCATGTCAACTAGACTATGGCACTAAGTGCCATGTCCAGACTTTTCTTAAACCCCTCCAGAGATGGTGACTCCACCACCCCGCTGGGCAGCCCCTTCCAATGTCTAATGACCCTTTCTGAGAAGAAATGCTTCCTAATGTCCAACCTGAACCTCCCCTGGCGAAGCTTGAGGCTGTGTCCTCTTGTCCTATCACTAGTTGCCTGGCAGAAGAGGCCGACTCCCACTCCACTACAACCTCCCTTCAGGTAGTTGTAGATTCCTCCCATTGGACTCTGTCTGGATGCCCCATGAGATCTGCCATGTCTCTACCTTGCAGGCAAATCTCTCATCATTCCTCATTGAACTCAGAAACACAGCTACATTTTTACCTGCTGATCAAATCTCCTACCATTCAACTTGTTTCTCTCTGCCACCTGTCATCTCTGCCCCTGAAGACATGGCCTTGGTGCGAGGGCCCACATGGATATCACCTGGAAGGAGTTATTATTTATGTGGCTCTTCATCCTTTCTCCAACTGCTAACCACATGTTACAAGCCGTTCCTTCCTCTTAAATTTGCCATAAGGGAGCATCCCTCTTTCTAACCTGATGGAGGGATTGCTCTATGTTGTTGCTTATAGCAATATGAATTTTCCTGTCACCGCAAGTCCTTCCAATCTGATCACCTTTCTCCCAAAAAACACTTCTCCCTAAGGACCATGAGCTGCCAACACCACTTGCACCTACATAACATCTGCCCATGGTGCAAAAGCTGACGTTCTGTGCCATGACCCAAAGCCCCACGCTCTTCCTGAAGACTTGGCATCCAAAGGAACATTAGGATTGTGGTATTGGCTGGAAAATCTGAGGTCCGGCGGTAGCAGGGGTGGGATTCATATGGTAGATTGAGGCTTTTAAGTTTATGTATCAATCTTTAGGTATGTGAGCTGACATCTGAGCTCCCTAGACAATGGATTTATTCAATACAGTCAGCAGAGCCCAGAGAAATGATTCATCTGCTCTAACACAAGAGCTCTGTTCTGTTGACCATATATAGGGTATCCAAGACAGCCAGCTGGTGTTGGCAACTGTGACACAGGACCTACAGAGGACTTGGTCAAAGCAAAACAAGACCACCAAATGCCTATGTCTGTGTAACTGAATGGAGCCTCATGTCTACTTCAGGGTGAGCTGTGCCTCTGTTTAGACTCCATTGACGTATGGGAAGAAGGATCTCCTTGAGCTGTATCAGGGTCTCAGCACCCAGCTTATATGGAGACACGTGTACACACAGACTTGGCAGGTCATAGTCAGAGTCCTAAGCAGAGTTGAAAAGGATTCTAGCTTTCCCACACACCAAGCACAGAGGTGCCACCTGATTCACTTAGTGCTTCTGCAGGCAACCCCTCCATTGCAGCTTATACAGACATATTATCAAGCTTTATCATAAAACCAGCTATATTTTTAGTACTCACTAATCCCAGTGGAAGATTACTTCAGACACTCTTTCTCCTCCCAGCCAGAAATCTTCTTCTAACTTACACGCTAAATGCTCAGTTTATATCCATTCCCTCTTGGACCGATGTTATCCACATCAACACTCTTTCTCTTTCATAAGCATTTAATCCCTAAATCCATTCAAACAGCGGTCCTACCTCTGAACTCCTTTGTTTTCTACAGTCACTGAGACCCATGCTAGTCTCTTCTTGCCTAAGCAGCTCTGGTAGCCCTTCTTAAAGCCTGTCCTGGCTCCATTTCTTTTTTTTCCCCCCAATGCAGGCAGAAGAGTTGCAGTGTCCTACGCTGGTACCTTAGGCAAAAGAAACTCCATAACATTAACACCATTAATTGTCAATCAAATCAACAGAGGAAGACACCTCATCCACGCTTCCATCATACACAGCCACATTTGTCTGTTTACCAATGCAGTGACCCTGTGCCTTCTCTAGAGTCCCTCCAGGGTTATGCCAATATAAACTTGATCAGATTTTCTGCTCTGTTTGTGTCCACACTGCTGGAAAAAGTGAGCTAACCCTCATGCCAAGTATTCCAAGTGGATAGCTGCAGGAGCGAGAGGAGGGCCAGTGAATTCCCATCTACTTTCTGTGAGATACTTCATCTACAAATAGCTCTGACATGACAGAGACAAGTTGCTATTTCAGATATTTAAAGATATGGTGTAACACTGCTTGGCCTTAATTTTGGGCTTCAGCAAGCTACTGATTTCCTGATTCTTTATATTATGTTAATGATGTCATGATCATATCAGAGCAGCAGTGTACTCCTGTAAAGCTCCAGAGTGCAATATTTAATAGATACTATTAGTATTAATTGATTTTGCTATAATTCATTCTACACATGCTTTCACTCTTAAGGGTGTTTTTTTTTTATTAACCATAAATTCCTTAAACGTCCCAGCAGAGTGAACAGTCAAAGCATTTACTTCTCTTAGTTTTTGATTTGGGAATGGGGGTAGTGGGGAAAACTGTCTTCTTCAACTCATCCCAATTGATAGGAGATCAAGTATAACCCTCAATAACTGGACTGATGTGCTCCTGAGCAGCTCAAGAGGCAGCTGAATATTTTGTCAGTTGACTATATGAGTTTATGCTGTGGGTCTGCTCTCCTTCCTCTCTCACCAGCCTCACCAGATCCTCCATCGATTAAAGCTGGGAGGGAACCCTCAAGGACAGTTTTTTGCCTTGGGTCCTTGAGAGCAGAGAGGGGAACAGAGAGAAGAGGCTCACTGTTGCCCTAACAGTACCAGTAAGAATTAAGTCTCTACCATGCAGAAAATCCCATTCATACCCAGGTATACTGAGACCCTACCCAGAGAGACCACGGAATTCAGATCCATACCTGAAAATAAATTTTACGAGACAAAAGGCTTAAGAGAGAAAAATCATTCTACTTTCTGGGTTACTCATACTCTCAAAGTTACTTGCAAAATTGCTTGCAGGATTGGGACTGGGTGAAAATGAGGAAGGGATCAGATTGATTCACTCTCATCCACATTTGCAGTTTCTCTCCTCTCTGAGAACAGCACAGATCTTGGCAAGCATCCCAATGTTACCCTCCTACCATTATTAACCGTCTGGCTCTTTAGAGGCCCTGGGTGGAAGAGGGTCAGGGGAGCTTGCAAGGAGTCGAGAAAAGCCACCTCTGGCCCAGCCACATCTCAGTGGTGGCTTTGACAGAGATGCTCAGCTCTGATAGTGTCTTATCAGTCCAAGCAATGCTGGAGGTGACAAGGAGCAGACAAAATAGGAAAGTATTATCTGAACTGAAATCCTGTCCCCTTGCCCTGCACAAAATAATCCGGTACTCATTTGGCAGGGCTGGCTGGCAGAGGTGTCCCTTCCAAGCGGGTGTTGGAAGCAGGACATGTCTGACTGCCTGTTCCCAGTTTCTGGGGTGCCAAGGGAAAGGACAGCTCATGTGGGCTCCTGTCTCTCTGTTGCACCTGAGAAAACCTACAGGCAAAACTTGCATCTCTTTGTGGTGAAGGTTTGGGTCTGCAACAAAACAAAAGAGTCCAATGTTCTTGTGGTCATCTCCTCACTTCGGCCCTGAGCTGTGAGAGTGGGGCCCCGTTAATACAAGTGAGACACTAAAGGGGCCTCACTTCACCCCCTTTCTTTCTCCATCCAACTGCAGGCAAGGCTTTGTTTCAAACATCTAAAGCATCTTGGTCTCCTTTCAACTCCTGCTACCTAGGATTGATGGGAGGGAAGAGAGAATGGAACTGGGGGACAGCCTCTTGCAAAGACCTGATTCCCAAGGTCCTCAAGGGGCAGTGCCCAGCACTGTCAGGCACTGCAGTACTTCTACATGGCTTGTGCATACCATGGCTGAGTTTTGCATGCCGCTCTTATTTGCAAGAGAGGGAGAAGATCTAAATGAGGTCCTGCCGTTTTCTACCCTACTTTTTCCTGACAGCTCTAGCTTTCTGCCCTCCTCCCCAGACCTAGGAATCAAGCACGGATGGAAACAGGTGAGAAACAGCCATATAACAAACACCCCCACTCCCAAAAAATGTGCACTTAGCATCTGCACCAAGCTAACAAGGGAGCAGCCTTCCAGGCCTGGGAGAGCTAGATTGAGATTCTTTTCATAACATGTCTCAATTAAAATGTAGATCTCCTTTACTGCCTGGGGCCAGAGGGGCAGGAGGCACTGGGAATAAGATATGGAAAGGAGAAGCAAGACACAGGGGCATTTGCTTCATTCCTCACTCTCCTGCCTGCCTTAACCCTTCTGGTACCACCTCTGCTCTAAAAGCCAGACAAGGGCACAGGGTGATTTGGGTATGTTCATTGGGTTAAGCAAGGAACTACATGTGTGTTTGCACCTTGCCATGTCTGCTAGGCTCCTACTTTAATTAAATACACCCAGAACTTAGTCACCGGTGAGATGAAATTATTATCATCATGCTTTATAGCCAGTACTGTCTGAGACCCTGCAGTCACCAAGTCCAGCTCCCTGCAGGACTTCTGCAAGCCACTCATTGTCCAAAGTGCTTTAAGGCACTTTAACTCCTTGCTGGCTCTGCCAACCTCCACTTTATAATGTAAGTCAGGGTACACTCTTTCCCTGTCGCAGCCCCTGTAACTTTACATCTCAAATCCAGTGCACATCTGACAAGCTTTCTCAGCTGATCAGCTGATACAGCTTTCCCCTGTCCCTGTTTCGTCCCTTGCTCTTACCCTAGGTACGTACTGTGGGATAGCTAGATATGCCACCTACTAGTGTGTGGTGTCCCAGAGAAAGATGCTGAGATGACAAAGGTGTGTCCCCATCAGGGAACCAGCATACAGGAGGTCCTCTAGAAGGTCCCTAGGTACAACTGAGCACCATTATCCCTTTCTCATTGCCTGTTCTAGCACATGAGACACACCTCCTAGCCCATGGCAGACTGTGTGCTGTGTTTCACATCAGAGAAGAAACCCCAGAGATCTTTCTCTGCAAAGGCTGAACTTTCTGCAATGCTAAACCTGAGCTGCTAATGTTTCTGTGATGGAGACAAATCCCAAATAGGACACCTAACTCACAGGGCTGCATCAGGAGAAAGCTGCTGCTGGAACTCACTGCACAAAGTAATTATCTTCCCGCCCCTCCCCACTGCCCTCTAGCAAAATAAGCTAATCAAGGAAGAAGGTTGTTATCAAAACGCATTTACCACACATCTGCGTCTTACGGCCCACAGTGCCCAGTGCTCTCCCCGAGTTGCCTCAGGCAAGCACGGTCACCAAGATAATCAACCTGTGAAGGGCACAGCTCTGCCCTGCACTGCTAGGTAGACTGGAGCAGCAAAAGTCCTCCCAAAAGGGACGTGATGGCAGCTAGGGAATGGAAGGACATCAGCAGTGCTGGACACACAACGTGCAGGGGCAGCAATGCGTCAGGTCTCCAGGACTAGTGATCAGCCGTTCCTCTCAAAGGGACAGGGCTGGTTCAGAGAGGTTTATTCAATGTCATCACCTATCTGCAGTGAAATGAGATTCCCAGGAGCCTTTGTTTCACTCGGGGCTTTATCACCATCAACAGGCATACTCCTTGTCCCAAGAATTTCCTCTCGCTCTCTGGACTAAGATCTCATTTCAAAAGGCCATTGGAGAGCTGTCACATTTGGGGCTATTTCTTCTGCTCCAAAGGAGAGGCAATGCCCAGGTGTGAAATGATGGGTACTTTAGCTATACATCAGCAGACAGATTAAAGGTTATCTAGGCTCAATACAGAATGCTTAATGGGCCAATGTCACTCTACGGAGCCCCCCTGCTGTGCGCTTCCCTCTGTGTGAAGGCTGAAATGCCGTCTCCAGTTTCGATAACCACCTGAGAAGAAGTGGGAATCACTCTGTGCCAAGGCCAATTGCGGGAAGATGACTCTTCATCAGTGACATAGACAGTGGGATCGAGTGCACCCTGAGCAAGTTTGCAGATGACATCAGGCTGAGTGGTGCAGTTGACACACCTGAGGGAAGGGACACCATCCAGAGGGACCTGGACAAGCTTGAGAAGTGGGCCCATGTGAACCTCATGAGGTTCAACAAGGCCAAGCACAAGGTCCTGCACCTGTCTCGGAGCAACCCCCAGTATCAATACAGGCTGGGGGATGAAGGGATTGAGAGCAGCCCTGTGGAGAAGGACTTGAGGGTACTGGTGGAAGAAAAATTGGACATGAGTCGGCAATGTGCGCTGGCAGCCCAGAAGGCCAACCGTATCCTGGGCCGCATCAAAAGCAGTGTGGCAAGCAGGCCAAGGGAGGAGATTCTGTCCCCCTATTCCACTCTCATGAGACCCCACCTGCAGTACTGCATCCAGCTCTGGAGTCCTCAGCACAGGAAAGACATGGACCTATTGGAGCAGGTCCAGAGGAGGGCCACAAAAATGATCAGAGGGATGGAACACCTCTCCTATGAGGAAAGGCTGAGAGAGTTGGGGTTGTTCAGCCTGGAGAAGAGAAGGCTCCGGGGAGACCTTATTGCAGCCTTTCAGTACTTAAAGGGGTCCTATAAGAAAGATGTGGACAAATTTTTATCAGGGCCTTTAGCAATAGGACAAGGGGTAACAGATTTAAACTAATAGAGAGTAGATTTAGATTAGATATAAGGAAGAAATTTTGTACAATGAGGGTGGTGAAACACTGGAACAGGTTGCCCAGGGAGGTGGTAGATGCCCCATCCCTGGAAACATTCAAGGTCAGATTGGATGGGGCTCTGAGCA
Source organism: Nyctibius grandis (assembly GCF_013368605.1). NCBI lineage: Eukaryota > Metazoa > Chordata > Aves > Nyctibiiformes > Nyctibiidae > Nyctibius > Nyctibius grandis. Next base: position 3,667,910 of record NC_090662.1, on the reverse strand, counting down.
ACCTGATCTAGTTGAAGATGTCCCTGCTCATGGCTGAGGGGGTTGGACTAGATGATCCTTAAAGGTCCCTTCTAACCCAAACCATTCTGTGATTCTATGGTTCTATGGTTCTGTGACTCCACTTTCCCTTGCTATCAGATGCAGAGGTTCACAGGCCATGTACATGGCTGTCTGAGAGCCAGCTGTGACCGGGGAGCAGTCAAACCAAGCACTGTTTGGAGACAAGGCATCTTGACAGCTGGTTCACTCCTACCTTTGCCACCATTGACTGGCAGTACTAACACTGCCAATCAACTGATTGGAGACTTTCAAACCAAATGAAAGATTTCAGATTTCCTGCAATTAATTTTCCCCCAATCATTTATGTTTTTCTCCCCATTGTACACCAACAGCATGTATCTGGCAATCTCCTGTTGCAATGAGAAATGCCCCCAAATACCTCAGGCACACAGGGGTATTGAACATAGCAATTGAAGTAGCTCTGAGCGTCCCCTCTGATGGGGAAGATCAGCCCAGCCAAGCACAAGTTTCCAAGGCAATGTAGGATTTGAGCTAGAAGCCATCTGTTCTTCATGTGACTGATCCACCTTTAGGAAGATTAGGACAACTGTCATGTACCTTTGACATATAGGGGGTCTCCCAGGTATTTGAGGGCACCAAGAGCTGACCCATGACAAGACTATGAAAAGGCAGGAAAGGACACAGGAGGCGTTTCCTATAAAAATGTTCCAAACACGATTGCGAAGACTTATTCGTCATGCCAGGCAAATGCAAAACACCTGCAAACTGCTGCCTTACCAGGGACTCTGGTTTGCTCCTTGGGACATAACAGCATGGGGAGTACAAAGCAGGGACAGCTGAGGCCCTGGTTTCTTGTAATGGAAGTTGAGGGTCTATAGGATCACAAACCCCTGCAGGAATCAATAAATCACTATTTTCTCACTATCTGTTAGAACTCAGAGTGACACAGGACTGGGTGTGATATTCCACCTTCTCGCCCTGCTGGGTCCCTGAAGCCTGATCCATGCAGCCCTTCCCAGTGCCCCTTCCCCAAGCAGCACTTGTGATATCCTCCCTCCCCTGCGCAAGTGGAGGGAAAGACTGGGAAGGAAAAGAGAGGAGGTGAAGGGGAAAAGAAAGAAAAAACCTCAGCCTGAAAGACAGTCGCAGTCTTTCAGACAGCAGAAAGTCAAGCAAGCAAAAGACCCTTCAGAAAAGGTCTTATTGCAGCATCTGTAGGCAGCTCAAGTTACTCGAGACTCTCTAGTGATTCAGAAGACTTTGACCAAGAAAGTTAAAGCCAGGGACGATCAATGAGCCTCTGCAAGCAGCATCGCATCGGGTTACCTGCTGAGACGAGACGGCAGGAGCTGCACTTTATAACTTTTTCTTTTTTTTTTCCTGGTCTGGCAATGAGTCTGAGCATGGATAACAAACCTCCCTCCCCCCTCCACACTAATCTCTCACTCCCTAGAAAACAACTTGTTTAAGTGCCTTTTTTCCTGCAAATCACATTAGAAATGAGAATTGTAATTTCTGGGTACATAAGTATCCTGAAGCTACAAGGCAGGTGGGAAGAGCTGGAGAGGAGGAGGACGTGGAAGGCAGCTTCTCATATACTGGGGTAAGTGTCTGCTGTGAAAGGACAGCAAAAAACCCTTCTGACCAGGGCTGTCCTTTTGTGGGGAAACCAAAAAACTTTCATATGGTTTCTCAAGTGGCTCATAAACACCACCTCTGCTGCTGCAGCTATCCAGTTAATTCACGGTCAGCTCAGCCTGAGTAATTGTGGTTTCCAGATTTTGCTCATCCCTTGACTAACCCAGACCCCACCAAAGGGATCCATGAAGGTGGCCCGTATGGCCCATATCTAAGAGCCTTCTGTCATTGCTTCTTCATGGAGTGAGGATGCCTACAGGAGGCCACTGCATCCTATTCCCGTGGTTCAGGAGTAGGGGGGGCCTCTCCTGGCATGTGCTCTGCAGCTGGGGTGCAATTGGGGTGTAAAGCCAACAGAGCCAACTCAGGTCCCTGGGTCAGGTTCCTGAGTGCCAGAAGGACACACAAAGGATATATGCAGCTCCTCACAGATGACCAGAGGAGTACAGAGAGCAAAGCCAAGAGAGCAAAGACAGTTCTTGGCTCTGCTACCTCCACAGTGGGACAGACTGGGGATGCTTAAACAAACTGCCTTCCCTACACAGCAAATGTCAGTTCCTCCAAACCAACAGCGTTTGTTGACAGCCTGCTTTGCTCAGTCTCTAGAGCTGGTAAAGTCTTCCAGGGAAGAAAGAAATCACAGATGCCCAAATGTTTCATTTTAATGAAAAAAAACAAAAAACTAATGCTTCACTTCAGAATGACCTTTTACTTTGAAATTTTAAACAATTTACTAAAACCTGAAATAAAATCCCAAAATAAGAACTTCTGAGGTCTAAATTAATCATTCTCCGATTACTAAATAGTATCAGCCCCTACTAAAATGGCTTTCAAGAACGTTTCTTATTAAAAAAAATAATTGGCCCACTACAAGCTGGAAAAAAATGTTTTGAAATATCACAAGTCCTCCCAGAAAATGGAACTATTTGCCTCTGTGATTGCAACTTATGATCTGCTGTACAAGGATTCCCCATAACAGCACAGGCAGATCCCAGAAGTAGGAGGCTGGTGCCTAGGGGCTTTGTGATCCCTTAAGGACAGCTTGTGCATGTTCGACTATTCATCCCAGAATTAGACAGAGGCTACACGAAGATGAAATGAGGCAGCGCAACTAAAATCCAGGAGCGACAGCTAATGTAACACAGCCTGGGACAGGTACCTTCTGCACCCAGCAAGGTCAGCATATTACAGAATCACAGAATCACAGAATCACAGAATCACAGAATCAGTCAGGTTGGAAGAGCCCTCTGGGATCATCGAGTACAACCTTGCCCTGACACCACCATGGCAACTAGACCATGGCACTAAGTGCCATGTCCAGTCTTTTCTTAAACACCTCCAGAGATGGTGACTCCACCACCTCCCTGGGCAGCCCCTTCCAAGTGTTGCCTCTCCCTATAGGGATGCTGCTGATCTTTTGCCCCAAATATCCATTCTGCTGGCAGCTGGGGTGTTAAGCACAACCCAGACACACTATGCAGAGCTGAAAACTTGTGTGGTCACCACGTGGACATGGATCAGTGCTTGTGCGTGTCTACTCTGGAGCTGGTGCTGGGCCAGGCAGAGATAGTGAGGGCTCATTCAGCTGCTGAAGGGCTTATTCCTCCTCTGGGGGCAAAGAGTATCCCCTTTCTCTGCCCCTCTGCATGTGAGGGGGAAAGGAGGTAGAGGAGGGTAATAGTTTGGATATAGAAGGAGATAGAAGAAACTTGCTGGGGGGTTTGGAGAGGTGGTCAGATATTGGATGGCATCTTGGGACACTGCTGCATCTGACACAGGAGGAAGCTGCAATTAATTTCTGGCTTGGAGAAAACTTTGCTCTGCTCTCATCCCTCTCTGCAGCCCCCTGTTCGGGCTGGTGACATTGCTTCGACCTTGTGACCAAGCACCGAGTGCCTCTGTGCCAGCTATTAGCTTTTCAGCCTGGTTCCTCCCCCTGCCCCCGCCCCGGTCCCTTGCCCTCCCCTGGAGACCTATGCAGCAACTGAGAGCCACATTTTCAATTTACACCAACTAAATGATTCATCGTCACCTAAAGAGGCCTGAACAGAGCCCAGGAGGGGAGCTGAGCTATAGCAGGGAAAGGGAGTGGGGGGACAAGATCGGGGCTAAAGATACAGAGATGAAAAGCTCCGGTGACCTGTTCTATATTGGCTCTCATCTTCTTGGGGCAGAATTCAATCAATCTCCCCCCCTCCTTTCTCCTGCAGCCGTCTGTGGGTCTGTCTGTCTCTTTCTCTCTCAGCAGACTCAAGTTTCTCGGTGTCAGGTTAGGACAGCGGAGCCGTGGAAATTGATTCCTGGGCCCTGGCACACCGCCCTCTGAACAGGCAGCCCACCTCTGCTGTGAGACGATGGATGGAGAGCCATCCCCAGGGGTCCCCAGACCTCTAGCTTGGAAATGGGGGTCTGGGGAAAAGGGTCTGCATCAGCCCTTGAAGTGCAAATCCCCAAATAAGAGACACCGGCATGGGAGAGACAAAATATTAGGTGTTGTACCTCATCTGGCAGTTCTCACCTGTCTCCCAGTCTACTGCTGTTCCTCTTGATGGTTTATACTGGAGGAGAAAGATGAGTGAAAGGCATGGCTTTGCGCACAGGCAACCTGGTTTCCAGTACCGCTCTACCCCAGGTCTTGCACAGCCTCCTCCATCCCTTTCACAAAACAGCTCCCACACCACCCGGGCTGGATTCAGCCGTGCACTGGAGTGCCCCTGGGATTCCTGACTGGGAGGGAAGAGGGAAGGGTTAGCACTCACAAGAGGAAATGCTAATAGCACATTTCCCCAGAGATCCTTGTGCAGGAGTCGTTTGCAATGCATCCCACTTGAGGAAAAGTCTGTTAATGAATCTTAAGCGGTTCTGATGTGCAAAAAGTTCTAATAAAGGGCTCAGTATTATGGCACTGTTACCCTGAATATGCTGCACAGCCAAACCTTGTTGAGCGGGATGTAATTGGCTCTCCTGCTTTTAGGGCTATCTAGAAGGATGAGGAAACTGAGACCCAGAGCAGTACACCCGAGGCTGCTCTGAAAATCCCTTCCAGACTAGGACTGGAAATCAGTTTTCTTGACTGTAATGGAAACTAAGGGGAAGGAACAGACTGGAGTGGGATTTGATGGTATTTGCTATCCAACTGCTTCAAAAAAATCCGCAGGGAATTAATCTCAGTAACTCTGCTGCAAGGTACATAAATAAGAGGTGCCTCTTTTACAGATAAGGAATCAGAGGTTAAGTGACAAGAGGGAGGAGGATGTGGGGATCGTGCTGTCAACCAGGTCCAGGCTGAGAGGCCAAACTTCCCCTTGAAGGACCGAGTTTGCACAGGGGTTTCTTGTTCTAATCAAATCGAAGCTGCCATCCTCGCTCCTCACCAGCTATCACATTTCTGACACTCCTTCAAAATGAGTCGCTGGGCAATCTGCAGTTGTCTCCGCCCCTTTTCTCTCCTTTTGGGGACTTATTGCTGGGTGTATTGTTTGCTTGTTGCTGCTGACCCTGGACAGCAGGAGATAAAATATCTAGCATTGCTATGGTACAAACAACAACCAAATTCATGCTTGCCTGTACTGCTTGCACATAGTCTGTGCTGTCCCTCCATTGACAGCAAAACACACAGTGCTCTGTGGGGTGGATACAGGATAGGATGAGATGGAAACATACTATAGAGCTGTATATCAAATAAATAGAAATATCCTCATGTCAGCAGGATGGAAGTTTCATAGCTTCATGCCTACCAGACCACAACTCAGGACTGCTTTGCCAAGGATCCCTTGAACAATTCCAGAGCCTGAGTCAAGTTTTTGGACAAGTTTTGGGATGGGTCACCTAGATCTTATCTGAAATTAAGCAGACTGTCATGGCTTTGGATGCTGGTCACACAAGCTAAAGAGCACCCAGAGAAGGTTGGACTATGGTACAGGTTTGCTCCCTTTTCCTCTGTTCCAGAAAGGAGAGGTAGCAAAGTGGAGTGCTTCAACCAGATTGTTGTCTCCACCAGGAGAGCTTGCAATGCAACAGGAAGGATTCAGAGGTGAACTCAGCGGGAGAAGACAGACGCACTGCAATAGCAGGGTCTATCAGAAAAACCCTCCATTGCTGCCAAGGACACTGTGAGACTTTGAGTGACAGCACCCTGCAGAGCCACGCTCAGCTGGAGATATGTGATTAGACAGGTCCAATGCACTTTCCAGCCAATGTCTCTGCTGAGAGGTTCTTGGCAAATGAGACCACCCTGCCACTCATAGCCAGGAGCTCAGCCAACCTGACACCTCCCTCTCCACAGCTTTGGCAGAGGTCTCTCTGCAGGAGGAGACCACTGGCAGTGAAGGCTGCAGAGAGGAAACTTCAAGATCAATAGCATCATTAAAAAGCCTACAGAAAACTAAGCCAATGAACTAATCTCCCAGTCCTGAGGACACCTGGATCCAGTGCTCCTTGAGAGGTACTGGATAAAGTAGTACTGTTGAATAATGAAATGATGAACTGAAGTGCCTTCTTGGCCTATTATACAGAAGCCCAAGGATGTGGATATAGACAAGTTTGCTCGGCATCCTGGCCAGATAAGTCAACTGAGCAGTTTGGCTCATTTACTCTCATTTGGCACAGCTGAGTTGACACAAAAGGACAAATGCTCAACTTCAGGGTCAACATTTTCCCACAGTGAGCATACAAACCATAAGGTCCCTTTGAAATCTAACTTGGAGTGAACCCCACGACGCTTACAGGGACCTGATTCTTCTTTAAGGGCATGGAGATCATGACAAGTCTGAAAGAGGAGAGGTTCAGGTCAGCAGTGAAAAGTTGGAGGTGCTGAGACAAGTGTCCGAGCTGGGCTGCTAGTCAGAGCCAAACTGCCTTAAGCAGTGGAAACAAGAAGGTAACTGTCAACCAGAGAAGAGCTGCTGGAGGGTTTGATTCAAAGCACATCAGGCTGGACAGGTGCTTTCCTGGTGCAGTCAGCAGACTGTGGATCAGGCGGTTGAGGAGATTTGACCAGTCTCTACCACCCTTCTCTTCCCTTGTCCTCCAAAAAATGCTTCTTATTTAAACAAAGTCTCTCCCAGCAAGCCCCAGAGACCTTGCTGGAGGTACCTGGGTGACTCATTGGTTCACCTGCCTCAGCCAGGGACTGAGACAACATTTTGCAGCTCTGCCGTGTGTTATTGCAAATGTTGAGGGAAGATGTCTGGGGGAAAAGCAGGCCTGGGACGGTGGCAAACACCAGCAGGTACTTACGTGTTGTGAAGAACACACCATCCACAGTGAGGGTCGCCTGAGCCCAAGCACTCGCTGCAGGTCTCGTACTGGCTACACGACTCCACGGGCACCCGGGTGAGCTGCAGGAGGAAAGGGGACAACCTGTCAGGCTTTTCACAGGGGTCTGCAATGCCCATGATGACTTGGTGGAGGGGCCACCTCCCCTGTCCTCTTCCCCTGGAGCCTGTCCTCCTAGAGGGACATCCCTGCAGAGCTCTGCAGGCCCAGGGCAGATGGTAGGATGTGGCTGCTGATTGCTCCAGGGTTCAGCCTGGTGCAATCCCTGTTGAGATCAGCACCTCCCTTGTGATGTCCCTCTCTTCGCCATGGCCTCTTACACTTCATTGCTAGATGACCTCACTTGCACTGTTTCACAAGGAATAAGCAAATCAGGCAGGCTATGTGCAGACTGTGGTGACCTGGTACCTTGAGGCAGTTAAACAATGTGTGATCTTCTGCAGCAAGCGAAACTCAATGAATCTCAACGCTCTCCTACAGTCTGGTTATAGACCCTGTTGTGCTTTCTGGCTTCCCATGAGAACTGAGGTCTCGTGATGTCTTTGTCTCCCTCCTATGATCTCCTGCACCACCACTGGCCCCAGGAGAGTGTTAGCTCCACTCCCCATTGCCCGTTCATCTTTCCAACCATCAGTTGCCCCATCCCCAGAGAGGCTGCTCCCAACACGAGAAGGACAGAGGCTACCAGCTTTGAATGAGCTTGCTGTCACCCTGACTTTGCAGCTCAGAAGGCATTAGAGGTGGACCTGAAACACCCATCTACTGCCAAAATACTGCATTTTATTATCTTTTTTTTTTTGCTCTTTCTTCCTTTTTAATTAAAGCATTTCAGTTAGAGATTTCAAAGACAAAGGGACTTCCTACCCTGACCTCCTGTCTAACGGACCGGAGCCCTTTGATTCCTGTTAGGTTTTGTAAGCCCCTTACTTCTTTTGAAGCCAAACATACAATTTGGGCCCAATGACCTGATAGTCTCTTTTCCATTGAATAAGCTTCAGAGAGCTCCTATAATACAGTCAATTGCCAGTGCCTTCACCCTGGCTCATGTCAGCAGGGAGAGTTTATTCCTTCAGATGATATAGTGTGGTATTATCCTGATGAAACACCACTGAGAACTGCCAACTGTAAACGCAGAATGGTTACTCTTGACAAATGACAAGAGAATACACCTGGATCCTACTGACAATTTTTTACTTGGTGCAACATTCAAGAGAGTTTGAGCTGTGAAGTGACACATTAAGATTCATTCTGATTGCATCTGTAAATGAACCAAGAAGTGGCTTTTATATATAAATATATCAGGCAAAATTCCAGCTATTTTTTAAGACCTTTTCTGTTTGTATCAGAAATTGTCTTCATAACCCCTATACAGACACCCCTTGTGGCAGTTGATAGCCTATGAGCAAAAGCTGAAAATCAGTATTTTTACCTCTGGCAGGTGGCCGTAGCTTTAGAAAAATTCCAATAGAAATATGATGGGATTTATTTACCATTGCACCATTGCCTGTGTCAAGCCACCCAAAGAAAAGAACTCTGGCTATGGAAAGCTTTTAATGAAAAAGGGAGAATGTGAAAAAAAAGCCACAAAAACAACTTTTTGAAATTGAATCTATTGCCCTGAACGTAAGAACATAATCAGGACAGACCAGAGAGCAATGAAAAAGGGAAGATCCAAACAGGGAGCGAGTCATTCAAACTTCTGTAAGTATCAAGAAGTTTCAAAGGTAAGATAGCTTGGCCATGAATGTAATTGTTCATCAAATATAAATGCTGTGCTTCGGGATTTCACCTAATTAGACTTACGTTGAACCCAATAGTCTGTGTTGCATCCAACTTCCAAAAAGACACATAGTTTTTTACAAGAAGACATCAAGGGGTAGAGACCTTATAATTTCTTATGTCGGCCATTCACAGCTGTTGTTTCCACCTGAGAAAAACACGTCTGGCTTGACCATGTCTGCACATCATAGTACTTGCAGAAGAGGCAGATATTTCATTTTGAAAGACCATAAATCTGCCATTCCTCAATCCAGATGCAATCGATTGTGTAATCTCCACCTTGTAATTAGAAATTTGTGAACACAGTTGGGATTGGCAATGCGGTTCCTACCCAAACTACCTTCAGTTTAACATATGGTGCTGCTCAATTTAACCTCATTAGCTGCAGATAGTTTTTCTGAACCTCAGTTTCTGAGCTAGTTTACATCTGTTTTATAGAAGTGAGCCTTGATTAAGAAGTTTAGATCAGAACATGCACTTTTCCAACATCTAGAGATGTTGAGTTTGAATGTTCTGAGTCAAAATCCACTTGTGTCTATGATATATGTATAAGAAAGAAGTCCTGGGGGACTGAAATATGCTATTTCACAGAATCACAGAATCAACCAGGTCAGAAGAGACCTCTGGGATCATCGAGTCCAACCATTGCCCTGACACCACCATGGCAACTAGACCATGACACTAAGTGCCATGTCCAGTCTTTTCTTAGACATCCAGAGATGGTGACTCCACCACCTCCCTGGGCAGCCCCTTCCAATGGCTAATGACCCTTGCTGAGAAGAAATGCTTCCTAATGTCCAACCTGAACCTCCCCTGGCAAAGCTTGAGACTGTGTCCTCTTGTCCTATCGCTAGTTGCCCGGGAGAAGAGGCCAACTGCCACTTCACTACAACCTCCCTTCAGGTAGTTGTAGACTGCAATAAGGTCACCTCTGAGCCTCCTCTTCTCCAGGCTAAACACCCCCAGCTCCCTCAGCTGTTCCTCGTAGGACAGACCCTCCAATTTTCTTTGCAAATTGCTACAAAAAGAGTAGATAAAAAGTTATCTCTGTAGGTTTTATTATTATTATTATTTAATTAGCTGTCAAAGGATATCCAAGCTCCTTTCAGAGGCAGAAGGTGCCTGCTGGGAATCCAGATCTTCATCTTTGTGGAAATGCTTCCTTTCCAGTGTATTTAGGGTAGTCGATCTCTATAGGATATAGTTTGTATGTTGTGTAGGAGCACACCTTGCTTGTGTTGCTGTCTCAGAGAGCACAGCTAAGCCGTATGAGCTTGCACCAAGCTACATCCCACATCCTATCAAGCACACCAGAGTAGTAGGTGTCCTGTGTCACCATTTGCATTGCTATGTGTTATTCCTGCTATATGAGACCTTTCACGAGGTCACCTCAAGTAGCTTTATTTAAAGATTCATTAAAATTGTACCACACTGATAAATGTCTTGGGCTGTAAGTGTCAGACCTTCTAATTAGTAAAGAAACAAACTACAAAAAACAAAGGATCTGTGACTGAAAGAAAAGCCACCTAGGGGTCGTCAGCTGAAAAGAAAAAAAAAATCAAGCAAATAAGGCACATCAGAGGTCTTATTTTCCTTTGGAACATAAACTGCAATTAATTCAGCTAAGCTTTCCAAGTCAAAAGTTTTGAGAACTGACCGTGCCCCCTGGGAGCAGCCAGCCCCTAAAATATCTGAAAAAGAATACTCCACGCAGCCTCCCAATTACAGTGCCTTGCCATTACTCGCTGTGACGAAGGGACCAGACAGCGCTGAAGGTTGAAATCTCCATTGTAAACCAGACTGTGATTACTCCTTCCACCCCTTCTCCATCCTTGGAAAGTCTTACAAACTTTTCAAGGTCGTTTCCCAACCTTGGTGAGGCTCCCTACCGCTGGTCGCTCATCAGGGTGGAACTTGGATTGAACATTTTGCAGCAAATATAACCAGGGTTTCAGCAGACAGAGGATTAATAAAAGCAAAGTGTCCTTCATTTTGGGGCACTATGAGCCAGGTTAGAGCCATTTATATTCCTACAGTGGTCACAGCTTAACTGAAATTTTGGCCTCACTGTGCTAGAGCAACATGTAGATGCAAGAAGAGGCTGCTGTTGTTTTAGGGGCTTATATCCCATATGTGATGAAGCACATATCCCCATTTTATCATAGAATCATAGAATTGCTTTAGTTGGAAAGGACCTTTAAGATCACCAAGTCCAACCGTTAACCCAGTACTGCCAAGCCCACCACTAAACCATGTCCCTCAGCACCACATCTACACAGCTTTTAAATCCCTCCAGGGATGGGGACTCCACCACTGACCTGCGCAGCCTGTTCCAGTGCTTGACAACTCTTTCCGTGAAGAAATTTTCCCTGATATCCAATCTAAGCCTCCCCTGGCACAAATTGAGGCCTTTTCCTCTTGTTCTGTCACTTGTTACCTGGGAGAAGAGACTGACCTCCCACCTCACTACACCCTCCTTTCAGGCAGTTGTAGAGAGCGAGAAGGTCTCCCCTCAGCCTCCTTTTCTCCAGGCTAAACCCCCCCAGGTCCCTCAGCCGCTCCTCATCACACTTGTGCTCCAGACCCTTCACCACCTTCGTTGCCCTTCTCTGGACTCGCTCCAGCACCTCAGGGTCTTTCTTGTAGTGAGAGCTGAAGCTGAAAACAAGGTCTTATGCAGCTGAAGTAGGTGCTATCTAAATGTCTTTGAAGATGTGAGCTTAAGGCACCTGAGCAAATTCATGGAAGAAGTCCAGGAAAAAGCTGATTTTCGGACATTAAGTTATTAAGTACAATATATTTAGACTTTGGATTCATTGTAATATTGAAGAAATGAAAGTAAGGTTCTATGGATCCCTGTCCACACACCTGATGGACTTCTAGGAGCTCCTGTGCTTCCAAGGCTCTGTCTGTAGCAGACCAGAGGGACAGATGATCTCTGATCATCTCCGAGGTAGGCAGCATTTCCAGAGCAGCTGGTCCACCACAGGATTTCCAAGATGACTACTGTGCAGTGAGCAGTGTGAAAGACCCAGGAGCCTCACCACTAGCACCTTGCTTGAACAGGGGAGACCAAAGGGTCAGGACCTGTATCTCTCAGGCAGTTTCACTATCTAGGCTGTCCCCTACTCACAGCTAACCAAAGTGAGATGCAATCCCAGAGCTAAGGTCAGACAAGTGGTAAGTGAATCTGATGTCCTTCTCAAGGGCAGCAAGAAAACGATGAGCAGGTCCAGCTGCATAGCTGCGGCAGGATTTGAAAAGGTGTTTCACTTCATCAACACATTCATTCACAGGTCCCCAAAGAAATCATTCATGAGTTTCTGGCTCACAAGGACATCTTGAAAAATCTGGCCAAATCTGCAAACTGCTGTACAGTTCAGAGCTCACCTGCTACATACGCCTTCGGGACTTTTCACACAACATCGGGGCTGTCCTCACCTCTGATCCAGCCTAAATTCCAAACTGCAGCTTCTCCAGCTCCCAACCTCAGTTCCACTCTCTATTTCTAGTATGAATGAGTTACAGAAAGTCATTTAAAACAAAATGATTCAGGTTTTTGGAACTGATAGACAGTAACAGCTAATCCTGTTAGAAATTTGGCTCCCGCTTCTGCCATTATATATTCACAAAAGACTGAGTTATGTGCTCAGTCATAATTTTCTGGCTCCCATTTTTGACTTTTTTATTTCAATATACATTACTTTTTTTTTTTTTTTCCCTTAAACTGCCAACATTCTGGTCAAAACGTGAATCATTGCTCAATCTCTGCTGTTATAATTGGGTGTTAACACAGCGGCGGGATTTATTCAGTCTGATGGACTAAGTTAATTTAAATGTACAAAAAGGCATCTTAAGTAGACAATTTCCTTCCCAACAGTCAAAAGATACATTTCCAAAACACTGAACAGTGATTCTGTCAAGCCATGTGGGTTCGTGAATGCTGCTATCTTTCAAAACTCAGCCAGCCCCGAAAAACTGCAGCAAGATTAAGAGAGGAGCTTATTTGATTTCAAAGCCTTGAATAGAGTGTTCATGATAAGATAGTTTATTAAATAGAGTGAGGCAAAAAACACCTAAGGGACCACTGGTGCAACCAGATTCTGCACCCTTAGCAGAGTTAGTGAGGATGTTTGGTCACCTGCACGGCATCCCAGGATGCCAGTTTTAATTTGGCCTGAATTATGGACAAAGGGACCTTGAATTCCTCTGCCTTGTTTGAGCCCCTGTGCCCCATCCACCTGACCCGCAAACTCAGCAAAAAGCAGGAACACAGGAAAGAAAAGCCCACGGAGCTGAAGCAAGTCTGAGTTATAATGGCAAGAAACAGGGCTCACACAAATGTAGATGGCTGTAAAACCGGTGGGAGAGGAGATGCTGCTGTGGGGACAGAGACGAGGATCTGGGTTTGATTCCACCCTGCCGCTCCAGCATAACTAAATAACTTGCCAGTCCCACTGGGACAGGGAATGTCGTTTCTCATCAGACACCCCCAAGATCTCCCTCTTCATTGTAGCACTCTTCCCAGTAAATCCATTCTTACATACTTGGAAAACTGGAAGCTTTAATTAAGGAGAGTTAATTGGAAGCAGCAGTAGTTGTCAAGGACGAATGACACAATAATTAAACTGGGGGTCAATGTTCCTCTGCGTGGCAGGGTAAATTACCTGTCCAAATATACTTGTTCACAAAGTGCTTCCTCCTTACAGCTGTGTGTGTGCCGCTTCTCCTCTCCTCTTTGCTGCCCTGAGCTGTCCTGCACATCTTTGTTGAGGGACATCTTTAGTCTGGCATTGCCAGAGCAAATCCCCAGCCACAATCACACACCACTCACACAAACAGAGGTAAAGCAAGGAGTTATATAGAAAGATTTGATGGCCACAGCCTCTGTGGCAATAGCTCCAGAAGCCTTTGGGGTAAAGCTGAGAGATGTCAGGTCCCATCAGATGCTCTCACTATGAGATTGCAACTGGTGCTCCTGCAGCGCAATATTCTTTGCACACCTTGTAGTGCAATTCTCTTCTCCATGCCTCCCTTGGCAGGTCCCTGCTTTACAACTGGCTCAGAAAAGCCAAGTCAGGTGTCTTCTATGGGGAGCATGCTGGGCTTCATTTCTGATCCACCAAGACTGTAAGTCTTGCAGCTTGTGGGCAACAGCTCTGTCACGGGAGAAATGCAAACCAAGGGTTTTGACCTCTCACCAAAGTCTACCTGCAACATCAGAGTCTAAGTCTAAGCTAGAAAACCAGGCTCTCTTGAAGGAGAGACCTTTTGCAGGGCAGGGCTTGTCTGTTTTCTATTTCAGATGTCTACCCAGGGATGAGATAAATCACACCCTGGATGTGCCTGTGCCTATCTACTGAATGTAAAGGAGTCTAGACAGCCAGGTCAGATGGAGACATTTACAATGCACATGGCAAACACTGGGTGAGGTGAATCCCACATCAATACCATACTTCATTTTCTTCTATTCGTCTAATCTTGCCCCCGCAAACAATCCCCAAACATGCTAAGCTCTCCCCTCTTCCTAATAGTAGCATCAGAATAACCAATCACAATAAAAAATGCATTTTCTTTAATCATTGGGAGCATAGTAGAGGAAATTCACTGTGTTGCATAGATAGAAAACTGTTCCAGGAACTCAAAAGACCTTGTGTGATGACATGGACTATGCTGGAACAAGTGCCTTTCACCATCTGCTCAGTAAATACAGCCCTCGTGCTTTGCTGCATCCAAGCGCATTCCTGCTCTCTGTTCTGGCTTTATTTACAAAGGAACAGACACTCAGATAACAAAGATTATCTCAGTCCTTTACCCAAGGCTTGGCGACTTCCCAGGTTCTCCCTTCACAACTGCTCAGCCTACACCCTGTGCTGTCCCTTCTTCAAAGAAGTCTACCACGCCATAATGACTCCTTGCAAAAGCATCAATGCTCGAGGAGAAGCCAGGGTCTTGCCATCCTATTATGAGTATGGCTGGCAACCTGGAGACTGAAGAGAGTGTGTCCAGAGGTTTCAGTGCTGAATCTCATTCAGCTTTGAATTCACTCTTGGTTTTCCTTACCAAAAATGCCAAACACTTCCTCAGCTGGGATAGCAACAGTGCATCCCATCGGCATGGTGATGTGCTCTCTGTACAACGCAGGAAGTTTATTAGGAATTCCTGTCCCTTGTAAAAATCTCAGTTCACCAGTTTGGAGGTGTGGAAGGAGTGTCAAGTGATCTTACCCAAGTGTCATGAAACCAGCCACCTTCTTACCATCCTGCAAACCACCAGCTCTGGCCAACCTTCTCTGCTCATAGAATTCAATCTGTGTTTCTCCCTGCCAGGTTCAGGTAGCTTCAGTTCCCCCCTGCCTTGTTTACCACTAAATCTTTATCCCACAGTCAAGTGTTTCAGTCTGTAAACTGTAAAACAAATGAGGTTTGGCTAAATGTTTGTGTTCAAAAGCCTTCAAAATAGAGAGCTTCTTGTCACAATTAACACAGGGCCGGCCCAGGCTTAATGAGAGCCAGTGCCTGTGTGGTTACCGAAGCATGCCTGCAGAGCAAGTGATAGATCGTTACCCACGCTCTATAAAGACTATATATAGATTTAATTGGGACCTGTAATGGAATTTATGTCACTGCAATGGGCTTTCTCAAAGTCCAGCATCACTTGAAGGCTCCTGGTGGAGGCGTGAACAGTTAAAACACACAGGGAGAAGTTAATAGTTTTTTCTAATGGTGATGGCTACTTTTCAGGCCACCTTGTTCCACCGTCTTTCCAGATGTTCCCATCCTCACCCTCAGTTATCAAAGAGCATCTTCCTGCAGATTCATTCACCTCAGCATCCATCTCAGGTATCCTATTGTGCCTCCTTGTTGTCCATTCCCATCGATGCAATCCTATCACTACTCCAAATCCCACCTTACACTCTCATCATCCTGGGTTAAGATGTCTCATCCCAGTGTCTGAAGGATCTTTGCCTCATCTCTCTCCCCAGCTGCCCACACTCCCTCCTGGATTTCTAGGTCTACCACTTGATGACCCATGCAGTTCATGAAGGATTGATTGTGTTGATCTACTTCCCTTGTGCAGGATTATACGACCCCTAGAACCACTATCAAGCTGCAGAGAGCATGGCAGACAGACAATTTGAAAAAATCCCTTTCCTTCAGTTGTGATCAGACTTCAAATTCCTCATAATAGCACATAAAACCATCTGTACTAGTTGGGATCAACATTCCACATATCCCAGTTCCTTGTCATCAGCCATGGCCTTATGGTGCTAAGGAAAGCATAAGAACAGGGTAAGCATATGTGATACGTCCTCGGTAACTTCTCAGCCTTTGGCTATTTTCATTCAGGGGAACTTCTGAGTCTTATATGTCTCTATGTCATAACCAAATAGATTTTTCTTTAATTTTCTGGTTTATCCTTGAAATCACATTGATTTTTTGTAATCGCAGCATGCTTTGGGAGGGAGTTTCACAGCTCCAGAGCCCACTGCTTGAAGGAATCACCTCCTTTCGTTTGTTCAGGACTTGATTTTCAAAAGTTTAATTTCATGCCCTGTAATTCTCATATTTGCAGAGGTGGTGAACAGTCACTTCCTATCCATCCCCGTCTGCCATTCATAATTTCACCAATCTCTCCCATATACCCCAGCTCACCTCTTCCCAGGCTGAGGAGTTCCTGCTTCTTCAGTCACCTCCCACATGGAAACCACTTCATAGCTCTGAACATCCTGGTCCCCTTTCTCTTTTGACCATTTATTTACCCTTGTAAGCCAAGCGTTGGGCAGTGTTCAAGGCCAGATTGGATGGGGATTGGAGCAACCTGGTCTAGTGGAAAGGTGTCCCTGCCCATGGCAGAGGGGTTGGAACCAGATGATCTTTAAGGTCCCTTCCAACCCAAACCATTCTATGATTCTATGAAAAAGAGAGGCTACCTGGTGGCCTAGCTCATCTCTTCATAGCCTTCTCCACCTCTCTCCTCCCTGGGGTCTCAGGCACTGACCACATCATCAAAACCTATGAAGCTACCGCCTTTAACAGGGTACCACCTCCCAGCTTGAGGCACATGACCATGCATATCCTTCAGGCTCATCTCATCTGTGAAAGAAAACACATCAGCTTAAACCGTGATTAAGACTGCTTTATCACAGGCTCAGCAAACAGCAGGTGACTCGTAAAGCTGTGTGCTCTTAAATGCTTTTAGTGGTGTGAGCATACAGAATCACAGAATCAATGAGGTTGGAAGAGACCTCTGGGATCATCGAGTCCAACCATTGCCCTGACACCACCATCTCAACTAGACCATGGCACTAAGTGCCATGTCCAGTCTTTTCTTAAACACCTCCAGAGATGGTGACTCCACCACCTCCCTGGGCAGCCCCTTCCAATGCCTAATGACCCTTTCTGAGAAGAAATTCTTCCTAATGTCCAACCTGAACCTCCCCTGGCAAAGCTTGAGGCTGTGTCCTCTCGCCCTATCGCTAGTTGCCTGGGAGAAGAGGCTGACTCCCACTTCACTACAACCTCCCTGGTTACAGTACAGTGGTACTGAGCTTCACACAGCTCCTCAGAGGACACACTTCTCCTTGCCACCAAAAGGGACATTGGTTTTGTTCCCAGATACCCTCACACACACTCCCCCCTTCAACCTCTCTCCTCTCATCGCTGCCTCCTCTCCTTTTATAAGTCATTCTCCGCGCAGTGCCATCAGATCTCGTCTGACACAAGCTCCGCAGCTTGCCACAGGCAGCATCAATTGAAGTGATAGCATCAACTGAAGAGTTATGAGGTCACGCCGGTTAATCTGCAAAGCAAAAACTTAAGATCTGAGACAGGGAGAGGCATGATAACCTTTCCTTGCAGTTGATCCTGAGTTGCAGCAAACGTGCAATAACCCAACCTAGAGACACAAAAGTGGGACTTTCAGGGCTTTTACAACACCTCTGCCTCTCCAAAGCACTCACCACCAACAGCGTTACTAAGTGTTTCAGTCAATAGTTAACCAAGATCCGGGGAGAAAATGTGAAGCAGGCTCTTCCCGAGCCCTTAAATAGATGTCTCAGTTTTTTAAACAAGAGAAAACCAGACAGAGCTTACTGCTCCGCTGACGCCTGTGAGAGCTCAGCGTGTTCTCAAGGTTTGGGTGGTAATTAGTGCTGCCAAAAAGACAACGACCAGGCAGAGATGCAGGCAACTATTTTGGGGCATATCTATTTGCTTTTAGATGTCTCTCCTGTTTGTTTCAGCGTGGAATAAGTGAGAAGAAGTTCCTGGCAAAGCCCAGCTCCCTCTCTGCAGCACTTTAATTCATGGAGAGCTTGAAATGCAGAATTCCTACAGAGTGCAATGAGGGTTGCTCCATCCCAACCCTCAGTGCCCATATTTCAATGGATTAAGTGCATAACCTAGTGCAGAAAGCACTACACATGTTTTTCCAGCTTTCTCAGACATTCATCTTGCCATAAAATGAAAGTTCAAGGACATTTAATTCAGGGATCATATAAATACATAGAATTTAAGGTCAGAAGGGACCATTAGATCATCTGTTCTCACCTCCTGTACATCACAGGCCACTAAATTTCTCCCATCTACCCTTACACTGAACTAAATAATTTGGGTTTAGCTAAAGCGTGTTGCCTAGAAAGACCTCCCATTTCGAAGTGAAGATACCAAGAAATGGAGAATCCTCCATTTCACGGGCAGTTTGTTCCAGTGCTTAATCACCCACACCATAAAAAGCTTATACATGCCTTACTTCTCATGTGATTTCATCGGGCTTCAGCTTCCAACCACTGATTCTTATTCTGGTTTTCTTCTCTAGATTGACGAGCCCTTTAAGCCTGCTGTTTTCACGCTGTGAGGATGCTCAGACATGCGAATCGCATCAATCCTCAATATTCCTTCTGATAAATTAACAGGCTGAGATTCTTTCAATCCCTTTGAGGAAACCATACTTTCCTACTCCCTACAAATAACTTGTGGGTCTTTAGCGCTCCTTTTCCTATCTCTCAGTGCTCTTTTACAACAGGAGGTTTCAGAGCTGACCGCAGAGTATGACTACTACTCACCCACTCTCCTGCACTCCTCCAAGGATGCAGGATGGTGTCAGCCTGTTTCTGCTACAGGCTAGACTAGAAGAAACCCTTTGCAAGGATGTAAAGAAATGACCCGCTCATCCATTTCAGTCATTGCTTTCTAGGACATGTCTCCCACTTTCCAGCCTGACCTACATTCCTTCTTATGAGACACAAAAGTTTGTGTTTGTTTTGTTTGAGGGAGCCAAAGCCACCCAACCGCTCTGTCCTCATCTTCATTAATGCTGAGCAAATCATTGCACCACTGAATATTTTATCCGCGGGATTTAGTATCAACATCCTGCTCATTCATGAAAATTTTCGATAGCTTTGGGCCCAATATTGATCCCTGGAGAATGATGCTAGGAAAACCCTCAGGCTCTTTGAGACCTGCCAAGTATTAAGCAATTTTGGAGATGTCTTTCTGCTATTTTTAGCTTTTGGGTTTTTTAATGAGAACAGGCTGAAGTGTTGACTCAAGTGCTGTATGGAAAGGTAAATACAGGGCATCCACACAATGAAACTTCATTTCCTCAAAGAATGAAAAATGTCTTATTTTTCATAAAAATATGCTACCCAACTGCCATTTGGCCCAATTCAGGAGTAAGCATCAGGAGCTTCAGACTTATCCAGGGACTTTACTACATAATATTACCCCTTCTAGCCACCATGAATCGCTAAAGCAGGGGTCTCACTGATGCACCTTTTCTTCTCAGAAAGGGTCATTAGACATTGGAACGGGCTGCCCAGGGAGGTGGTGGAGTCACCATCTCTGGAGGTGTTTAAGAAAAGACTGGACATGGCACTTAGTGCCATGGTCTAGTTGACATGGTGGTGTCAGGGCAATGGTTGGACTCAATGATCCCAGAGGGCTCTTCCAACCTGACTGATTCACCCTCAGAGGGGCCCTGCACTATCCAGTGTCTGTGAATTGTAGCTTTAAACCAGTCTAAAATGCCTCGTTGAATAGCCTGAAGTTAGACAGGATCAGTCTGGGCACTGGAAACCTGTGGGGCTGTTAGGAGATATGGTTCCTGAGGCTGAGATGACCCCCAAAATTGTGGTTGCCCTGTGACTATAGGCACTGTAGAGGTGCAGCAGTATTGATACAGCTGGTTTTGCTGGCATCCAAAAGCACGAGCAGGTTGTCCTTTCTCCTGACTGCTGGTGATAACTCTGAATTCAGGCCTTTGCATGGGATCCCTAAGCTTGTGCAGCAACACACAACGTGCTTCATTCCTCCAATCAGTTTCTCCTTCCCTTCTGCTTTTATAATTTTTTTTTTATTTTTCTCCAGCCAAAGCAGAAAGCTGAGACTCCCACTGTGCCTTTCTTTTTATGGAAAGACATACATATTTCTTGGGAAAAACAGCTGGCATGAGGATCTGTAGAGAAACAGAACTTTTGTCCCCATAGATGACTGATTCAAACCTGATTTAAGACTCTCAGCACTCCCTGGTAGAGTATGAAACAGTGAGATCTCATTTCAGCTCCTTGCTGCCAGGCATTGAACTCACAAAAGCTGCTGCTGAACAGGAGCACTGCCCAGGGGGGGAGGCAACGACCAGGTCTGGGGGGAGTTATGGTGTTAGACTACTGCAAGATGAACACTGCCAGCTGGCCTGCGCTTAGAGCACGGACACGCCAGGGACCCCACAAAGCCTTTGCCAGCTCCATCCAGGTGGTTCCCAAACTGGCATCTTGAAAGAGAACAGGATTAACCCACTGAAGCTTCTTAAAGGAGCCCTCCACCTGGAAGATCAAAGCTGTGCTGGCTCTCCGGCTCTTATTACACCTGCCTCCCTTGTGGCATCCCTTACAAAAGCCCACAATCTGATTTGGACCAGAGGATTTGCTCAGGTGCATTTCACAGTGCAAACCACTCCATGCAAAAAAAAAAGAATACCAGCCCCAAAATACCCTTTTGTCCCCAGCCACAAAGAAGAAGGGAGACCTGTTTGGCACATAATGCAAGGGGAAAGAAATGAGAGCATGGAGCAGGGCCAGGCCTTTGGAGAGCTCCTCTGAAACACAAGCCACGCTGTGCAGCTCAAAGGACTCGCTCCTCCTGTCCACCTCCAGCAGCCAGGACAGTGAAGGCCCCTCGCTACGGGTCAGCCCCAGCACCTCCCGGCAAGGCTGGCTCACATGCACACCACCAGCTTTTCAAGTGACATTCGTACCTCTTGGCAGGACCCTGCTGACCCTCCTGGACCCTTCTATCCACAGAATCACAGAATCACAGAACCACACAGGTTAGAAGAGCCCTCTGGGATCATCGAGTCCAACCATTGCCCTGACACCACCATGTCAACTAGACCATGGCTCCAAGTGACATGTCCAGTCTTTTCTTAAACACATCTAGAGATGGTGACTCCACCACCTCCCTGGGCAGCCCATTCCAATGACTAATGACCCTTGCTGAGAAGAAATTCTTCCTAATGTCCAACCTAAACCTCCCCTGGCGAAGCTTAAGGCTATGTCTTCTTGTCCTATCGCTATCCAGGTCTCACCCACATCCCAAAAAGAAGCCAGTGGCTTCAAAGAGTTCAGAGCATCCTTGCAGGGCTCAGTGCCTCTGACTTGCCCGTCTCAGTAGCAGTAGCAGTGACCTCCTCATTGCTTCTCTTTACTCTTCCTTTTCTCCAGCTAATGCAAACATGCACAAAAGGGCCAGCACACTTCACCTGTGGTCCCCAGAGCCATTCAGGAAGGGGATGGGGAACAAAAAGCATCAGGGATTAGAAGAAAGTCAGGCATAGCACTGAAGGGACTGTCCCAAGGTCAAACACACTTATGTCTTTATTGGCATGAGAATTGACACCAGTTTTATTAAAGCAATCTAGCTGCTGTCTAAATAATGCTGCGGCCATGCATATCTTGGTTTAAGAAAAAGCTGACCCTCTGATGCAGACTGGTCAAAGTGGAGTGAAGCTGAGGTAGCTGAAACCCCCTCTCCTGAGGTCTATGCCCTGGATCCAGCCTCCTTTCAGCCACAACAGGCTCATAGTGCCCATAGGATCAGCAGAGGAGACCGGAGGTGTTGATTACCCAGCACCACACTCCCTCTCCCACGTGCAGACACATGCTCCCATGCATGCACACATGCAGCCCTGGCAGCCAGCTAACAGCATTTGCAAGTGCTGGCAGATTTATATCCTACAGAAAGGGGCTGTGGGGAACATTCTTTTATTTACCAGATTCTATTTCACACCGGTGAACCGTAAAATTGTAACTACAGCTTTTCTCCGTCTTTTACCAATCTGTGATATCTGTCTGTCTCTTACCTATCCGCACGCATGCAATGTGGCAGCAAGGATGTACGTCCTGAAGGAACAATATCATCTCTGCTTCCCAAGGATTACAGCCTGCCTCTTCCAGAAACAGCAATCCCTGCCCCTGGTTTTTTAACCAAACAGCAGGTGTTGAGAAAAACTCTCACCCGCACCATAAGGAGAGTGGTTTTCTCAGCATTTATGGAGAGCAGGAAATTAGGAACATATAATAAAACCAGAGGACAGCCGAGGATCAGTTTCAAATCTCACCAAAATAATAGGTGAGGAGGAGACTTTCCTTCCAGTTTCCTGGGATTTTACCTGAGGAGAGCTGTATATCTCCTGCTTTAACTTTGTGACTTATCAGCTTTTTGGTTCATGTTTTAGAAAAACACAAGAGCTCATGCCTCTGTTCCTTTATCTTCTCCAAAGGACACGCAGATTTTATAGGTATCTCTCCCAAGTGGAGTGAAAGAAGACTGATGTTTTGTACTGATTTTATTTCTTGTTTCAGCCATTGCTCCCAAATCAACACCTCCAAACATCCTTCCCTGTTGGGAGATCTTGCCAGGTTGGATGGGCCTTTGAGCAACCTGGTCTAGTGGAAGGTGTCCCTGCCCGTGGCAGGGGGGTTGGAACTAGATGATCTTTAAGGTCCCTTCCAACCCAAACCATTCTATGATTCTATGATCTTATTTATACCTTTGGAGACAGAAATAGTCTGTGAAGGAGGGAAGCCCAGCCAGGTAGGCGCAGAACTCATGTCCCTCCCTGACCAGAGGCCCATATCTGCACAAGTTATTTAATCTCCAATTCACTTCATCTAGCCAAATCATCTCTGAAAGGGACATAAACACCACCCAGGACTATTCCTCTCCATTGCTTGTGAAGGGAGTCTACATGGGTGGTGGGATGAATCTGGAGCATGCTTTTTTTCCTGTGCATGCAGGATTAGAGCATATCTGCAGCTCACAATGATGTTGTGAACTCTGGGACTACAGGGATTGCCTGGCACTGATGGTGGATGTTTAGAAAACGTTTGGCTCAGGCGGTTTGTTTTCCTAAAAGATATGCAGTATTGCTGAGCTGAGGGCTCAGAACGGGCATCTCCCTGGGGAGTTCTGTGACCTGAGTTATGTAGATTGCATTAGATAATCATGCTGGTCTCTTTTGGCTTTCAATTCCATGAATTTATAAATATTCGTCAAATAGTTTCAGCGATAATTGTCAGCCTGTGCTGAAAAGAGCTTAGCTAGGCATGCAGACCTTATGTGAAGTGAAAACTTTTTATTAGCATTATTATTATTCTTATTGCAGATGGGTTTTGTCTTGCTCAGCTTTAAAATACATTTTCTCTATCAGGATATAGATTTCAGAAGACAAGTTGCCTGACCCAGTGACCAGGCCTATAATGGGACTGCTACAGTAATTGCCATATTTGCAAGACAAATACAAATTGCTACTTCTAGATTAGCCACACAGACAGTGGAGATGAAGTTTATCACCGCCTTAAATGTGTTTTGTTTTCTACTGATGCATGAATGTTGAAGCGATTAATTTGCTGTGTAAGGGTCCCCTTTTCCACATATTTTTCCTGAGGTTTTATATTGGAGCTTTTGTGAACTGTTGACAGTATAGGTTTTTAAGAAAATTCACAGTGAAATGACCATTGAGCACCCTCAAATGTTAGTGCATGAATCTGAATTTTCTGCTGTTTTGCAGTTATTGCAGTCTACAACTACCTGAAGGGAGGTTGGAGTGGAGTGGGAGTTGGCCTCTTCTCCCAGGCACCTAGCGATAGGACAAGAGGACACAGCCTCAAGCTTCGCCAGGGGAGGTTCAGGTTGGACATTAGGAAGCATTTCTTCTCAGAAAGGGTCATTAGGCATTGGAAGGGGCTGCCCAGGGAGGTGGTGGAGTCACCATCTCTGGAGGTGTTCAAGAAAAGACTGGACATGGCACTCATTGCCATGGTCTAGTTGACATGGTGGTGTCAGGGCAATGGTTGCACTCGATGGTCCCAGAGGGCTCTTCCAACCTGACTGATTCTGTGATTCTGTGATTCTGTGATTACAGATTTAGAGCATCTGTGATACTGGCAACACTGGGAAAGAGAAGCATGTTGATTGGTGGTTTAAGAGGTGTTTACCAAGTGGAGATTAACTAACTGAATCCCCATCTGATTAGACCAGGTAGCAGGGCTTCAAAAAAGCCCCTGATCCTTTCCTACTGATTTGCTCCAAGATATTGGAGAGATGTCCTGGAAAACAATGAAATTTATAAATAAAAGAAACCAAGGTGAGCGCAAAAAGGAACAGGTCAACAAGGCTTCAAACAGAAGACTAGTCTTCCAAAACCCCAGCTCTGAGCACCATCCACAGAAGAAGTCACAGAATCACAGAATTGTTAAGGGTTGGAAAGGACCTCTGGAGATCATCTAGTCCAACCCCCTGACAAAGCAGGGTCACCCAGACCATGTTGCACAGGGTCGTGTCCAGGCAGGTTTTGAATATCTCCAGAGAAGGAGACTCCCCACCCTCCCTGGGCAGCCTGTGCCAGGGCTCTGGCACCCTCAAAGTAAAGAAGTTTTTCCTCATATTCAGATGGAACTTTCCATGTTTCAGCTTGTGCCCGTTGCCCCTTGTCCTGTCACTGGGCACCACTGAGAAGAGTCTGGCCCCCTCCTCTTGACACCCACCCCTAAGGTATTTGTAAGTGTTGGTAAGATCCCCCCTCAGTCTTCTCTTCTCCAAGCTGAACAGCCCCAGCTCTCTCAGCCTCTCCTCATAAGAGAGATGCTCCAGTCCTCTGATTATCTTTGTAGCCCTTCGCTGGACTCTCTCCAGTAGTTCCTTATCTTTCTTGAACTGGGGGGCCCAGAACTGGACACAGTTACTCCAGGTGTGGCCTCACCAGGGCCATGTAGAGGGGCAGGATAACCTCCCTTGACCTGTTGGCCACACTCTTCCTAATGCACCCCAGGACACCATTAGCCTTCCTGGCCACCAGGGCACATTGCTGGCTCATGGTGAACTTGTCCACCAGAACACCCAGGTCCATACAGTCCATACAACCAAAACTAAGTCACATCCTCCACTGCCTGCTCTGTTCCAAGCACAGTGTGTTAATGACAAGAACTGCACAAGAGGGATTCTCACCTTATTTCCAGCTACTACACTAAGAGGTCTGGCAGATAATGAAAGCCAAAAATTCATTAACTCCTTGGCATTTTAAATGTTGTTCCCTTTCCACATTATTTCTACTGCTTTTTTTTTGAGTTGTTGCAAATTTTGCAATTTTCCTTTACTAATTCCTCAACAAACAAGAATCCTAAGCATTCTTATATAGAGAATTATGGAAAGGGGTTCTGTATTTAAATGCCCTGTAGTATCAGTGAGACTATCGCTGGTAGTTCCTACTACTTGACCTCTTCTGAATTCCTAAATTTTAATTCAAAGTATCCCATTAAAATTCATCAAAACTGTTTTTTTGAATGAAAAATTAGATTGACTCAACAGTTCCCCCCAAAACCACATCTGTTTTCTGCAAAAATCTTAATCCTTTTGTAAAAGAAAGAATCTAAAGAATTAATTTTCCTATGACTCGTAATAAGTCTGATTTACTGGTCTGATCTCAGTAAAATTTCATTTCAACAGAGCATTTAGTCATAGTTTAGTATTAGCTTCTCTGTTTCCTTGGCTTTGTTTGTGATTTTTTTCGTTTTTCGTACAATTTGTCAAGCAGAAGTTGATGCATGGCTCTTCTCGAAAAGGATAGCGTGGAGACCAATTAGTCAACCTAGAAACTGGCAAACTCCTCCTAATACGACTGCATGACTGCCACAAAATGGCAGCTAAATAAAGATCTATCTAGCTTTTAAAAATATTAACCTTTTTGTTGACACTGCCATTCCTCAGAAGGTTTATTCTTTGAATGACAAGATGGATACAGAAAAAAGCAGAGCTAAAGGCCACCAGCTACCCCATCATCACACAGATGGGTAGTAAATGCCCAGGGGTGTTTTTAGGCATAAAGACTCACCAAGAAACCATTTTGGCAAAATAACTGAGATTAAAGCATGAGTTAGAAGTTCAGTTTATATAAAATGCTTCCTTAATTACTTAGGAATTGACAGACTTAATCAAACCTAGTATCCACCCCCCTCTCTCTCTCATTTCTGCTCTCAAGTTGAGCCAGAGGTTTCATAAAAGGTGCAAGCATCCTACAAAAGGCAGGGTCTTAGATATCTCTGTATTCTCTAATACCTAGAGACTGGTTCATAATCTGAAGAACTGCAGTTAAGACTTCTTCTAAACTTCTAGGTTAACTTTTTTTTCTTAACTAAAAATCACATTAAAGCACTAAGCTCTAAAACTTTTTTTTCCTTTTCTACATTTGCTTACAAATGCATTTCCATGGATGCTGTTTAGAACAAAATCTTGAGGGGAAACAAATAAATAACCACCTTATTCATTGTCCTGGGTAAATTCTTTCCCGCTTTGAACCTGCAGAGTCACTACCAGCGCTCACTGCAAGGACTGAACTGCAGGACAGGTTGTGGTTGGGGCTGGCTGGGAAAGCATCAGCAGAAGAAACTTCCACGGGGATCACTGAATTCAATTCATCGAACACTGACAAATTGCAATGAGCTGTTATTGGGCTCAGCACATCAGAGAAGGAGTAGAAAACTTCCAGTAATTTACAGGTTCTGCAGCTCAACTTAGAAATGCTGAGCTGGTTTTGGAGCAAAAATAATAATCTTTTCCAAATAAACCTTTCCCCAGAAAGGAATTAGAGGATCACAGAATCACAGAATCAATCAGGTTGGAAGAGACCTCTGGGATCATTGAGTCCAACAGTTGCCCTGACACCACCACGTTAACTAGACCATGGCACTAAGTGCCATGTCCAGTCTTTTTTTAAACACCTCCAGAGATGGTGACTCCACCACCTCCCTGGGCAGCCCCTTCCAATGTCTAATGACCCTTGCTGAGAAGAAATGCTTCCTAATCAGGTGCTATGCTTAAAATACCTGTGGTACCAGTTTATCTGGAAGAGTTGCAGGGGTAGGAGGTGAGAAGGAACTCCGACCCAAAGCACTAAAGATGAAGGGTCTGAGACAGAACAGTCTTCAATAGATCATAATTTGGATAAACACATATTTTTGACAAGCGTTATTAATCCATTAAAGAGCAGAAGTCTGGGAGCTCTATCTGCAGCACCAGCTATTCTGTTCCTGCTTGGGAAAGCACTGCCTCTATTATAACAGACCACTGAAAGCCAAGAAAACTTCACGTTTTCAGTGGCAAAAAAGGTTAGTGAGGACAATTAATTTTCACCATTCATGAATTCAGAAGGCAAGAAGAAGAAAAGGTGAGACTGAGAGATGCTTTTCAAACTGTTCACCAAAGGGAGGGAAATTAAAACAACATCTACTGGTAGCTGGACAAGCAGTCCCAAGCTTGGTAAACGAAGCTGAACTGCCAGAGCATCCTTTAGCTCCTGTAGCTGCCGGCTGTTGATAAGCTCGGGACAAAACCCACAGATAATCTACTGGGAAAGGAATAGGACCGGAGTGCAATTCCACCTTTAGCAAACTGTTTTTCATTTTTACCTTTTCCACTTGGCTTTCGACAGGTACCTG
Source organism: Nyctibius grandis (assembly GCF_013368605.1). NCBI lineage: Eukaryota > Metazoa > Chordata > Aves > Nyctibiiformes > Nyctibiidae > Nyctibius > Nyctibius grandis. The sequence goes on along the minus strand of NC_090662.1, from coordinate 3,640,204 downwards.
CAATCACTATTTCTTTGTCTGGCAGGACTGGAAATTCGAATCTCCGTGGCAGTGCTTGTGTTGCAGGAGCTCACCTCATCCGTGGGAGCTCAGGCTGAGGGACATACTAACCACATCCACCCTGTAAACCAGTTCTGCTTGTAAAGCACCACTCTCGATATCCTGTTGCTGTGAATCGAGGGCAATCACAGAATCACAGAATCAACCAGGTTGAAAGAGACCTCTGGGATCATCGAGTGCAACCGTTGCCCTGACACCACCATGTCAACTAGACCTTGGCACTAAGTGCCATGTCCAGTCTTTTCTTAAACACATCCAGAGATGGTGACTCCACCACCTCCCTGGGCAGCCCCTTCCAATGGCTAATGACCCTTGCTGAGAAGAAATGCTTCCTAATGTCCAACCTGAACCTCCCCTGGCAAAGCTTGAGGCTATGTCCTCTTGTCCTATCACTAGTTGCCCAGGAGAAGAGGCCGACTCCCACTCCACTCCAACCTCCCTTCAGGTAGTTGTAGACTGCAATAAGGTCACCTCTGAGCCTCCTCTTCTCCAGGCTAAACACCCCCAGCTCCCTCAGCCGTTCCTCGGAGGTCAGACCCTCCAGACCCTTCACCGGCTTGGTCGCCCTCCTCTGGACTCTCTCCAACACCTCAACATCTTTCTTGAAGTGCGGGGCCCAGAACTGGACACAGTATTCACGGTGCAGCCTCAATGTCCTCTTCCAGGAGCAGAGTGCAGCAGAAAGCACTAAGCTAATAAAGCACAGTTACCACTGGGGCAAGTGACCTATTTGTTTCCATTAAAAGTGTCTGGCTGTTTCAGGGGAAGGATTTAGTAGCTTATCTGCAGGAAGGAACTGGGAAAGACGGGAGATTTGATTGTATGAAAGAGGTGGGTCTATCAAACAGCGCTCTGAAGACAATGTGCAGCCTAATAACTCTGATTTTATTTACTGACAACTTTGAGAGGCTAAAGAAAATCTCTATGTTCACCTCTCTCCAGTTTCCCTGGGGGTTTCCAAGTTTATAGGCAGCATCAAGAAGAGAATAAACCAATTTCTGCATAGGTGGTTGGTCAAGGTAATAAACAGACTGACAAGGAAAACGAAGCAGCAGAGGTGGGTAGCTTATATGAAATGCAAGGAGTCCATCTCTGCCTTTTGAAGTCCTGAGCCATAGGTTACTGGGAATGGAGAGTGTCTCGCTGTTTTCCATCTCTTCTGAAGCTCTCTGCTACATGTTCATCACTGACCCTTATTAGAAAAAGTTTTCCAGGCTGGAGGCATCTCAGTCTGACCAGTGCAGTCGGGCCAGGTAAGCTGTACCCAGTCCATCTCTGCACCACTAAAGAAGGAACAGACCAACAGCAGCATCTTCCTGGAGATGTAAATCCGAAGAATGATACAACAAGGATGGGAGATGAGGAGAGGGACAACAAAGTCAGCATTGAGGATGGATTAGAACTTTTAGAGAAAATTGTTATTTTGCCAGGCAACTTTTCATCATAGAATAGCCTTCATAGACAGGATCAGGCACCTCTATCACAGGTGGTCCCATCTCAGTGGGAAGCTCCTCTGTTACGTGGTAAGGGGAAGCAATGGCATGAAGAAATATGTCTGTGGAAGATGAGTGCCTGGGGACCCAGCAAGAGCAGGCTTCCGTCACCAGCACTTGCCTTTTGCCCTGTAACACCACAGATGAACTTCTCTGTGCCATAGCTAACGGTCATTTGGTTTCCATTATGAACCTCATTTGCAGGAGGCCATAATTCACATATTTTACACTGCATGTAGCTGGGAAAGGCACAAAAAAAAAAGCACCTCACAAAAAAAAATCAAACAAAACCCCAACAAACCCACAAAAATCCCACCACAAAAACCCCACACAAAAAGAACCACAGTGATGGCTTCACCTATCTTAAACTTGTTTCTCCAACGTGAAGGCTAGTTTGGGGAGGTGGTGTTTAGTCTTTCCTTTAGGTTAAAAACTTAGGCCTCCAGAGGAGGTATTTGCTAGAGAAGCTGTTCTGATCTTTTCTTTTATTTTTTCAGTTAAACTTTAAGGAAAGGCTGAAGATTGCAAATGTGATATTTGGCTAGGAAGGATTCCAGCATGAGGAATCACCACTCTTCCTCTTTGCTTTAAAAGACCAGTCTATTTAAGGTTCAAAAGCATATGTCACTCCCTGCTTAAATTCCATCCCTTTTGTTGCCTGGCTGCAAGCGAGAGGATGCCACTTTTCTTCATCTGGCTCAAAACCATCGTGTTGCTAGATTGTACATCACGGATTATTCACTAAATCTTGGTTATGTGACGATGTGACATCTCAACAGAACTCCCTGCCAGTACTGTGTGAAAATATTCTCAACTGATCCCATCGTCAGAGACAGAGTCATTTGCATGTCAAATTGCTACTGCCTTTGAAACAGAAAAAGGGTGAGCAAATAAACCTCCACCAACACTGCTCCCTCCTCTGAAATTGCCTGTTACCTGCTAGTGTCCTCTAAATTAGATTAGATCTTAGGAAGAAATTCTTTCCTGTGAGGTGGTGAGACACTGGCCCAGGTTGTCCAGAGAAGTTGTGGCTGCCCCCTCCCTGGCAGTGTTCAAGGCCAGGTTGGATGGGGCTTGGAGCAACCTGGTCTAGTGGAAGGTGTCCCGGCCTGTGGCAGGGGTGGTGGACTAGATGATCTTTAAGGTCTCTTCCAACCCAAACCATTCTATGATTCTATGATTCTATGAAATTTACACTCACTTTCCCAGGTCAGGTGTGTTGTTTCTTGGACCTGTTGAATCCGAAAAAATCCCAGACTTTAGTGGCAAGACCTTCATGTTCTGGGGTTTGAGAGACCCACTTCTTTCTTCCTGATACCTCCTTACTGATAGTAAGCTCCTTAGCACAAAGTCCCACATCCCCATATCTTAATTAAGTCCCATCTCTCCCTGTGCTCATACTCATACTAGAAGCAGGACTACTACTGTGAGTAGGACTTGTACTATTTCATCTCCATTTCTCACCCATTCTTAATCAAAAAGAGGGTTCAGCTGACAAGTGGACATTAATGCCAACAAAAGTCTTCCACGACATTGATGTAGACTTGGTGCAGCCAGCTGAACTCCACCAGCTTTGGAGGCAACAAGCGAGCAACTGAGTGAAGTCTTAAGTAATGTTTCAGCAGTTCTCAGATGACACAGGAGCACTGCAAAAATGTCAAACCTAACACCATTGTTCAAAAATAGGAGCACGCGATTAGACAAGCAATTATACACCGAGTAGCTTAACATAAATTGTGGGTAAAAATATCAGAAACAATTTTTCAGGATTTAGTGAGGGAGCACCTTGTAAAGCATAATTGGATTAGAGGAGACAGCCAGCATGGATTTACAAGCAGGAGGTCTTTTGCTTAACTAACTTGTTGAAGTTCTTTGAAGCTACAGTATTACTGCCAAGGTAGGCAAAGGAAATGTAATAGATGTTATGCACTTAGATTTCCCAAAAGCAATTGGTGAGGTTGTTCAGTGAGATTATCGGCTAATGGAAGAAGCTGTGCTATAAAAGTGGACTGGCTTAGAAAAATGGCTCAGCAGAAAACAGCCAGTGCGTGGGCTGGCTTGCCAGTTCATTCTCATCCTCAAAAGTGAGTTATTTAAGTGCTTGGCCTGGGGAAGAATGAGGTGGAGGGGTTCAGGCTTGGAGATCTCTTCTGCTCAGGTTTCAGAGAGCTCCCAGCCTCTCACAATGTGCAAATCTCCCACAAGAGCTCAGTTTATTAGGCCCGAGGATGAAAACAGCCCAGGGAGACCATTCTTCCTCCAGAGAGGGGTGCAATCCAACAGCAGCATAGCTGAACAGGCTGTGCGATCTGCCATCCTTAAGGCTGCTTCCAGAAGGAAAACAAAACTTTGCTTCCACTGAACACGTGAGGAAACTGAGGCACTAGCAGGAAGGAAAATCACAGAATCACAGAATCACAGAATGTCAGGGACTGGAAGGGACCTCGAAAGATCATCTAGTCCAATCCCCCTGCCGGAGCAGGATTACCTAGATCATGTCACACAGGAACGCGTCCAGGCGGGTTTTGAATGTCTCCAGAGAAGGAGACTCCACAACCTCTCTGGGCAGCCTGTGCCAGTGTTCAGTCACCCTCACTGTAAAGAAGTTTTTCCTCATATTTATGTGGAACCTCCTGTGTTCCAGCTTGCACCTGTTGCCCCTTGTCCTGTCACTGGATGTCACTGAGAAGAGCCTGGCTCCATCCTCATGACACTTGCCCTTTACATATTTATAAACATTGATGAGGTTACCCCTCAGTCTCCTCTTCTCCAAGCTAAAGAGACCCAGCTCCCTCAGCCTCTCCTCAGAAGGGAGATGTTCCACTCCCTTCATCATCTTCGTGGCTCTGTGCTGGACTCTCTCTAGCAATTCCCTGTCCTTCTTGAACTGAGGGGCCCAGAACTGGACACAATATTCCAGATGTGGCCTCACCAGGGCAGAGTAGAGGTGGAGGAGAACCTCTCTTGACCTGCTAACCACACCCCTTCTAATCCACCCCAGGATGCCATTGGCCTTCTTGGCCACAAGGGCACACTGCTGGCTCATGGTCATCCTGCTGTCCACTAGGACCCCCTTGTGCTTGATCTCACCCAAATTGGTGCCAAAGAGAGCGCAGATCTCCTAGAGCTGGGCTTTACACTCTGGCTCATGCTGCCATGGAGCACATTCAAAGCAGAGACCAGTGGCTCCTATTTCTTTTCCACATTGTGTCTCAGTAGCGAGCCACATTTCGCTCCCAGATCCAGCTGCTTTTCTTGGCTGCCCTTGGAGCTGCCAGAGCCGATAACGCTGGAATCCAGGTTCAATGCGGCTCCGCTGCCGTCCAACAACAGCAGTGACTGGGTCAGAGATCAGCAGCATTCCCAGGCACTGTGCAAGGCTTTTGTTGGATGCCCTGCAGACCCCAATCCAGCTTGCAGACCACCGGCCACCCCCCCCATAACCTCATCCTGCCTCTCTCCTCGGCCAGCACTGTGGCTGCCATCCACGTTGCTCCTCCTGGCATCCCCATTCACTTATTCCTCCTTCCCTCAGAACATGACCCAAGTTTGTTATGGATCGGTGTATTTACAAAGCTTAAGCTGAAAATCAATTTTAATTACCAAAATCAGATTGCCGTATCAATAAATCACTGGGGACCCCTCGGAGACATAGACAGAAGGTTGTACCTGGAAGTGGAGAGAGGGAGAGATAATGACTCATTTTCCCATCGGGTCCATCCCTGCATTCACTGGACAATATTCATGAACGTCGTTATCTTTTGTATTATTGATGGTATAAAAGGGACATGAATGGAACTGGAGCCAGTTTTAAAGAAACAGCGTTTGTTGAAACTTGATTTCCCAGTGACCTCTTGACAAGAGCTCTTATTTTTTGTATGTAGGATAGCGGTGAGGAAAGTGGCTGGGAAACCTTCCACAGCGTCCCCTTCGTCAGGGTAAATGGTTGATCAAACTGCATCCTGGCAAGCTCACTAAACCTTTGCAACTGGAACGAAAGGAGACTACACAGAGCATCATTCTTCGTATTGCAACAAGCCTACCTAAATATATGATTGTTCATCACCATTATTACTAGAGGCTCTCTTACTTGGATGTGTGCTGCTTCAGAGATCTCAGTGGTTTGGGCCTGGGAAGAGTCACAGTAATAGCATGATGCCTTGTTTCTTCTTTCCACCCTTGGGTCAGAGGGCTGACCATGGTCTCCATCATTTTTCCAGACAAGCCCAAAGTCAGAAAAGGGAAGAGGCAGCAACCCAGATGGTGGTGGCATGCAAAAGGAGGTTTGAGCAGGTCCACGCTCTGCATGCTGGAGGTACAGTGAGTATAGAAGGCATCTCACAGAATCACAGAATGGTTAAGGGTTAGAAGGGACCTCTGGGGATCATCTAGTCCAACCCCCTGACAAAGCAGGGTCACCCAGAGCACGTTGCACAGGGTTGCGTCCAGGTGGGTTTTGAATATCTCCAGAGAAGGAGACTCCCCACCCTCCCTGGGCAGCCTGTTCCAGTGCTCTGCCACTCTCAAAGTAAAGAAGTTCCTCCTCATGTTCAGATGGAACTTCCCATGTTTCAGTTTGTGCCCATTGCCCCTTGTCCTGTCACTGGGCACCACTGAGAAGAGTCTGGTCCCCTTCTCTTGACACCCACCCCTAAGGTATTTGTAAGTGATGAAAAGATCCCTTCTCAGTCTGCTCTTCTCCATGCTCTCAAAGGCAGAGACAAGGCACCCCTCTGCTGCAGCCAGCAGTCACCCCAAGAAATAGGATTTCTTACATTTCAGAGCACCAAAATCGCTGCTGGCCTGGTTAAGTCCTTCCCTTCTCTATTTCCCCCAGCTCTGCCACACTGGTTGGAGGGCAGCTGACCCTGTCAAAGGCAGGGGATAAGTCATGGCAGGTTTAAATTGGTTCAGCATCTTCCACTGCAAAACAGCCAAGCAGCTCCCCTGAGCCCAGTGTTGTTCACTGCAGAGTCATAACTCACCCCCCAGCAGACGGTGGGGCAGAGATACACGGATATCCTAGTGTAGGGACAAGACGTCAACAGCAAGACATATCCTCAAGTACAGCTGGGTGCTAATGGTCACCACTGAGCACAGGTGTCAGGTCCAAAAGGTACTTGGCTTCTGTACTGTGATGGTTAAACCTTTTTTTTCCAAAGGAATCCAAGCCCTGCCAGATGCCAAACCTCAGGCACTCCTGGAGAGGCCAACATATTCAAATCAAGTCCAGTCTGACAGGTATTTAGGCACCTTCATGTCCAGATCCACAAAGGGACATAGAGGGTTGCTACCACTGACATCAGAGGGGAGAAAACCCTTAAATGATCGGAGATCCAGCCCACAGCAAAAAGCCATGATCACACAGCCTATCTGAGATAGAAACAATCACTAAACTCTGCTCCTGTCAGCCCCAGACCCTTCGCCTGGGCACTGTTCTACACCACATGGGACGTGGGGCTGAGCCCTTTGAGAATCTGTCCCTATGTTATTACTGAGCCAAACCCTGGGGATTTATGTAGATTTGCCCCTCCTGAGAACAGCCTAATTCAAATAAAGGTCTGGTTTTTACCTCTTTTTCTGGTGCATAAGTGCCAGGGCCTTGTGCTAGGGACTTTCTGCATCTTCCCTTGCAAACCTACAACAAGTCTCGCAAGGCCAAGCGTGAGACACAGCTGAAAAATTGTCTTCAGCGAGCTCTCCAAAAGCCCCTAGGAACAGACGCACATAGTCTTCTGTATCAAAGGTGTTTATCATTGCTCTTATTCTTCTCTGGTTAATATGTCAGGCAGGCTACAAATGAGCAACCTTTGCAAGTAAATGGTAGCCCCCCTTTGACTGCCCATCAGAGAACAGATCCAGGAGAAATGTATAGAGCCGTTCCAATAAGAGAGAGGTGAGAGATGGTGACTTTGGCAAAGAATATAGCCCAGAGGCTTTCTCCATCCACTCTCCTCCATCCTGGAGCCAGTAGCTGCATCCAGGCTGAGGGAGTGAGCCAAAATCAGACTCAGATGCAGAAAACAAAGCACTGCCCATTGCCAATGAAGAAAATGAGCTTCCTTGGCAGTCAACAGAATTATTTCTTGCAAAGATACTTTTTTAATGTTCCTGATATGTCATAAGCACCCAGATGAATACAAGGAGATGTTGCCAGAGACACTGGGTCAGCAAGGGACGAGCCAGACCTTCCCACTGGAGGTGATAACAGCTCCTTGCTGGAGCTCTGGCAGTTTCTTCTAGTGCTAAATCCTCAGGAGTTATTAGAGGTGATAACTTCCCCCTCACAGTCCATCTATTCATGCTGCGTCTTCCCCTATTCATTCTGCATCTACGACACACAGCTGATCCCTTGGTGGATGCAGTTTCCAGAACCTCTGTCATTTTTACTGTAACCTCAGAAGGCCAACTTAGTTCTCTACTGCTATAAGGCACAAGGTGTTTGACCAGCTGTGTCTCCAGTTGGAGCAGAAACTTGTGCATACACTCCCTGAGTGAATCAGGACCCAGGAGGACAGGGAAGACCCAATCCTATGTCAACAGGCACAGCCGGTCTAGGGAAGTGATCGTCCCTCTGTACTCGGCACTGGTGAGGCCGCACCTTGAATCCTGTGTCCAGTTCTGGGCCCCGCACTTCAAGAAAGATGTTGAGGTGTTGGAGCAAGTCCAGAGGAGGGCGACCAAGCTGGTGAAGGGTCTGGAGGGTCTGACCTATGAGGAATGGCTGAGGGAGCTGGGGTTGTTTAGCCTGGAGAAGAGGAGGCTCAGAGGTGACCTTATTGCAGTCTACAGCTACCTGAAGGGAGGTTGTAGTGGAGTGGGAGTCAGCCTCTTCTCCCAGGCAACTAGCGATAGGACAAGAGGACACAGCCTCAAGCTTCGCCAGGGGAGGTTCAGTTAGACATTAGGAAACATCTCTTCTCAGAAAGGGTCATTAGACATTGGAAGGGGCTGCCCAGGGAGGTGGTGGAGTCACCATCTCTGGAGGTGTTTAAGAGAAGACTGGACATGGCACTTAGTGCCCTGGTCTAGTTGCCATGGTGGTGTCAGGGCAACGGTTGGACTCGATGATCCCAGAGATCTCTTCCAACCTGATTCATTCTGTGATTCTGTGATTCTGAATAAGATCCCAATAGAGACAAGCTGGACTGCAGGACCAAGGTGCCTTCTTGGTGTAATGCAATCTCTGGTGGGACCGGTGTTTTTTCAAACACAACTATTCTGTCCTTTTTCTGTGGTGGGTAGAAGCAGGACTGCCAGCTGTCGGAAGTCTCTGTGCTTTACACGCACCAACAGCCCTGCCGTGTCCTCTTACAACACTTTAGCCTGATACCCAAGGAGGATTTTTCTAAGAATTTGCAGCGTTTGAGTGACTGCAAGGGAGGATAGCTCTGGTCTTTCACAGATGGTCCCCACTGCCCTGGTCTGGTTTCCATAGGAGCAGAGTGGATTTTTGTGCTCAGTGCCCTTCCAAGATGCTAATATTAGCTGGGTGCTTCTTTCCCCTGCTTGCCTTGAAAGTTTTATTGGAGACATCTGCAGGAGATAGGTAAAGGGTTTGCTAGATTGTTGAAAAGAGCTTTGGACCAGAAATTTGAGCTCTCAAACACTCCTCCCACACACTCAAACTGAGGAGTGAGAGCAATTTTCTCTTTTATCTCTCTAATAACCCTAATACCTAGCAAGGGAACAGCAGGCAGAATAATGGGTCTTTTGCTCTGTTTGAGGAAAGGAAGAGCAGGTGGGATGTGAAGTCACTTCTCTTGGTTGCTTTGAATGCCCATCTCTCACCCCCCTGAACGAGATGGGGGGCAAATAAAATTGCCTTTCAGATATGGTCAAGGAAGGCACATCTAACTATCACTGCATCAATAAAACGTGTGCAGAAACTCCCTCATATGGTTAGAGTGGGATTATGCTGACGTTAGTGATACAGCGCCCACAGCATGAGGAGAGGTAGGTGCAAACACGTCTTGTGCCCACACTTGGTGTAAAATGATACACATTTATACACACCAGTTTCAACAGAGAGTTTCCTTTGTGGCAGACACAAGGAGATGGTTGTGTATCGAAGTGGTATCTTGAGCATCTCCTTCACACTATGGACTCAAGGTACCTCCCTGGGGTGTAGGACCACTCGGTGTTTCACACATCCTACCTGTCACTACATCCACTGGCAACAACAGTTGACTGTAACTCTTGGCTCTCAGACACCTTTTGTTCCAGCAGGATGAAATAATCATGCTCATGGGTGAGTGCCAGGGACAAATGGTGATACTTTTGTCATGTTTTTAAGTGGAAAAACAGTTTTTCCACACAGAGGGTTTTCTTATTTTTTTTTTTAAAAAAAAAGCACATTTGTTTGCCTTTTACAAAGAAAAAGATGGGTTTTGTTTCGTTTGGTAGAAAAAAAAATCTCATTTATTTATTATTTTTTTTTTACTTTAACAAATCTACACAGAGAGAGACTTACTTTTTTAACTGGAAAAATAAAGGAAAAGAGTAAAAGATGACATAAAGTTGGTCTCATTGTTTTCCCTGAACAATGACAGTTAATTTTCATGTATAAACAATATGTTGATATTAATAGGAAGACTAATGCATTCATGAAAATGTTTGAATGATGTAAAAAATGTACGATTGTGTCTGTGATCAAAAATACATGCCTTTGTTGGTGCCTCATACAAACTGCCTGCGCAGTCTCCTTTTGCATATGTATGCTGGTTCCTTGCACATGTAACTCATCACCCAGCAACCGCCTTCTCAGCACATACATGTGCTTCCCTGTACGTATATTTTAAGTGGCTGAACATTTGACCCCACGATTCATTATGAGGGCAGAGTGGTTGTTATTTAGGTTTTTTTTTAATAATAATGATGCAAAAAGAAAAAGAAACAAAAAATGGGGAAAAAACATTTGACTCAAAAGTCAGCTCTTCCACCCTTCTGAGTGAGGTTATCATCATTGCTGCTGCAGGCAGGTCAGAATAGTCATCCTTGCAGGAATGGAGTCCAAATAATGAGTCCAATTAATTGCTTCTTTCCTCTTTGCTTTTGCCAAAGTTTCAAGAGTTCGTCTTCCATTTTGCTTTCCTGCTTCAGTTGAAGGATACGTCCTAGTTATTTGCTAGGGAAACTTTTCTTATGGATGGTATATTTTACCATTTTTATACCTTTTCCTAATTACTAGCACGGGGACTATGTTTTACTATGCACAGGCCAAACCCATGTCTGAACAGCCACGACGTATGGCGGTGTCAGTAAAGCCCCCTCTCCAGAAATCTTAAAACTCCTTTAGCATTCCTTAATGCTAGACATCATGGTGTCCTCTTAAACGCTGATCATCCTCTCCAGGATGCCTTTGAATTCAGAGTTTAAACCTCACTCCAAGAGCCTATCACAGAATCACAGAATCACTGAGGTTGGAAGAGCCCTCTGGGATCATCGAGTCCAACCATTGCCCTGACACCACCCTGTCAACTAGACCATGGCACTAAGTGCCATGTCCAGTCTTTTCTTAAACACCTCCAGAGATGGTGACTCCACCACCTCCCTGGGCAGCCCCTTCCAATGGCTAATGAACCTTTCTGAGAAGAAATGCTTCCTAATGTCCAACCTGAAACTCCCCTGGAGAAGCTTGAGGCTGTGTCCTCTTGTCCTATCGCTAGTTGCCTGTGAGAAGAGGCGACTCCCACTTCACTACAACCTCCCTTCACTACAACTCCCACTTCACTACAACCTCTCTTTCCTATGGCTATGAAAACAAGAACTGTGCTGGCCTTTTGTGTTCAGGTAGGTGTTTTCTAGCCCAAAATGGACAGCTTAATGTGTCACCTCCATGGAGACACACTTTACTGTCATTAAAAAGATCTGAGAGTCTCTTAACCCTTTGCTCTGTTTGAAAGAGGAGTCAATTCGGGGAAGTCTCTGGTTTAATTTGTGTCTTTTTTTGTAGGAGATCAGACAAAGTGATCAGGTGATTACGACAGCCCACTCTTCACCTTGCAGTATAAAATCTCATCAGATGCTGTGAATCTTCTTGGGAAGGAGGGATCACCAGGCTAAGCTGTCTCAATTCGTGTCCAAAAAGAAGGTCCTTTCAAACACCTTTCTCTGGCGTATCGTGCATTCAAATATTGATGGGATGCAGAAGTGGATAAATGTGATGCCACAGAATCACAGAATCACAGAATGTTAGGGATTGGAAGGGACCTCGAAAGATCATCTAGTCCAATCCCCCTGCTGGAGCAGGATTACCTAGACCATATCACACAGGAACGCCTCCAGGCGGGTTTTGAATGTCTCCAGAGAAGGAGACTCCACAACCTCTCTGGGCAGCCTGTGCCAGTGTTCGGTCACCCTCACTGTAAAGAAGTTTTTCCTCATATTTATGTGGAACCTCCTGTGTTCCAGCTTGCACCCATTGCCCCTTGTCCTGTCAATGGATGTTACTGAGAAGAGCCTGGCTCTATCCTCATGACACTTGCCCTTTATATATTTATAAACATTAATGAAGTCACCCCTCAGTCTCCCACTCACTTCTGCTTTTACTGAGAAGCTGAGGAAAAATAACTGAAGCGAAATCTGTTGTGTAGAGACACAGAGGGGAGATCAACAAGATGTGACACTGTGGTCCCAACCAGAAAACCACATTGAGTGTCGCATTGCACATAACTCCTTCTTGCTTGCACGGCACTGTGGCCATCTGGTCCTTATCCTGGCTCCATTTCAGTGACAGGTCAGTTAATTTTTACTTCTGGCAATGATCAAAAACAAGACACAGGCGTAGCTGGGCTACAGATCTGATTTGGCAAGGCAATGCCTGTTGCCTTAAAAAACAATCCCTCAAGCAGTCTGAGATCCTAGTGAAAAAGCGGGCTGTCTGACAGCTGATGCTGTTTTGTGCAGTGAGCTATCCTTTCATTCACTAGAAATGTATTACATTAAGATTTATTAAATTACATTTATTAAATTAAGAAATAAACTTTAAGCAAGCTTCCTTCATTTGCATAATGGGAGGCTGTGCAGCAGATGGAGAATGGAGACTGTAGGCAGGCAACATAACACAGGAGCCTGCATGTTTTGTAGATGAATATCCTCCTGAACACTCTCCCAGTTGCCTCTGAATGGAAAATAACCACAATTTCCATGTACTAGGTGGTGACAGTGGGGTCAGAGACAGAGGACAATGAGTAAAACTCCTGGACCCCAGCTGCCTGATATAATCTTCTCTATTCAACGTGCTCATCTGGCCCAACTCATATTCCCAAACGAATCTTCAGAGGACTTCTGGAAAAGCATAGCAAATATGAACAAATGTAATTTTCCAAGGAGGGCAAACGCTGCCCAGATATTCACACAACTTTGCATAAATAAGCTGGCAGAGATTTCAGTTCAAATTCAGTTAAGTGAAGGAGAACTGCTTCCCAAAGAAAGCCCTAGGTCTTCTTTTAATTAATTGATATGGATTTGTTCATTTTGATACCTAGACCTTAACCCACCGTCCACCCGATCCATATCTGCTGGTTAAATAGTAAAGTCTGGAAGACAAATATGGGTGCACCGAGGAACAGCTCCTAAGGCAGCAGAGAAAGTCGATGAAATGGAGAGCACTTTATGGTTCTTAATCTTGATCCTGCTGTATTATACAGTTTCATACCAGGTAGGGATCCTGTTGATGAGAATGAATTGGTCTGTCTTAACATAGAGGCAAACTCAGCAAGAACTCCAAGGGTCCTAGGCATTAGTCAGTTTATTACATGGTTAACTGGCTCTCTGTTAGCTGCATATCAGTTATTCATCATTGATTATTTTTATAGTTTACTAATACTGTAATGGGTAACTGCCTAGGTCATAAAGGCAATTACACTAAATACCAAGCAACAAGTGCTCCAGCATTCAGCCAGAAAATGCCTCGTCTGCTTGAAAAAGAAAAAACCTAAAGCCACAAAGATCAGGAGGAAATAATCTGCCATCAGGCCAGCAAGAAAGAGTTTAACTTAGAGAAATGAGTGCACAAATGAAAGCAACTGATCAAAGACAGCTGGAGAAACAAGGAACGGGCCCTTACAACATGCTACTTAGAAAACACATCTGGAAACCAGCTTGTCCTAGTTCCATTTCTGTGCAGCTGATCCCATTCCAGAAGTCAAGAGGACCAAGCTTAGAGAATTGATCATGCTGAGCCATATGTGGGTTATACAGATAACCTTTAGGTACCAGATCAGGAACAGTGGCGCAATGAGGAAGGGAAGAAGAGACACTGAATGCATAGAGGAAAGAAGAAAGATGAGCATAAGATGAGGGTAAAAAGTTCAAGACAGTAACAGCAAGGCCTGAAGACCAGGAGGTCAACATGGAGGTTGAAGGCAGTGAGGTCCAAGGATGCAAATTAACTGTTGAACTGATTTTCTGCATCTCCACCAAGGTCACTCAGCACACTGGGAAATTTGGCCATGTCTGTTTCATTGACAGTAGGTTTTTTTTGTAGTTTTGATTTTGTGGAGTACTTTTTCTGTGCTAAGTAAAGCTGAAGATCTTCTTCTCCCATGGGAGAAAGAGAGAGTTTTTCACTCTTCTAACTATTACTGACTTCCAGAGCTCGCTGATTATTAAACAGCCCTTCCCCCACAAAAAGCTATCCCTCAATGATCTCTAGGAGAAACAAATCTGATCTTGCTCATGGGAGCCAGGCCGGTTTCCAGTATGATTGATTTGACCTGAACCTAAGCTGACCACAAAGCTAGAATGGAGATCAAATGTGGAGAAGTGGCCAGACCTACATCAGAAATCATTAGTCAAGCGCAGTAAAGTCCTGGACTGGGACAACTGCAGATCCACAGTGGTGGGAGGCTGCAGAGAACTTCACCCGACACGTCTGTACCACAAAGGGATGCACAGAGCTGATGCTGGGTGGACGACAGAGTTAAAACTCCCAGCCCTAGACTATGTGCCAGAGCATCTGGCCTGCAGACCTCCCTGGTGCTAACTTCTCAGAGATCAACCTTCATTAGAGAAAATACCTGACAAGTTACAGCTCGTGCATTCCTTCGTTAGAGTTATATATAGATCCCCAGATTAGCTGTAACCTTGTGTTTATTCCCCAAGGCACATGTTACAGCTAACTCCAAAATGCTGATATACTGTAGGTGTTGGTGACAAGATATAAAGCATGAAGGACTGCTTGTGTAAATGCTGTTTGCAGAAGTGTTCCCAGCCTCTAAGACAAACATTCTCTGGAGTTCTTTCCTTTAGTTTCCATTTATTCATTCTGTTTAGTAAAAATGTCATAAACCAGTAAAAACAAAGGAAAACTGTGTTCTAAGTCTCAAACTTCAGTTTTCATTGGTTTGTTCTTTTACAACATGGTAGAAAAGTGACTTTCATCACTAGAGTTTACACAACATGGGACAAAACTTTAGCACTAGAAGTTATTTATTTGAGTTCAGTGATGCAATGCTCATGCAAAAACATTACTGAACCCGCCTTATGTGTCCACAGAAAAGCTAAGTTGTAAGACTTTGGACTTGTCTACACACAAGAGTTACATGAATTTGAATTAAACTAGCGTAGTTAAACCAGAGCATTTTGTTTGTTGACTTTTATTTCAGTTTAAAACTTTTTTTTTTCTTTTTAGCTAAACTAGTACTCTGGATCATCCAACAGCAACTAAACAGATATAGAAGCTATGATTATATAGATACAACAGCATCCCCATAAAATGCTGGGCAGATCTAAACACATCAGTTTAAAAATGCACCCTGGAATAAATCAGTATAAGTGTCTGGGGATGTCTAGATTTTAGTGTGACACCTAGGAGCAGTTTGAACATCTCGTACTCTACTTTCTCTTGAGAAAACGATGGAAGACTCAAGTCAACTCTGAGCCAGAGCTGCCTGACACTCATTTCCTATGCAATTAACGGAGAGAAGGGGCTGGAAGCCCAAGTCCACCACCATGGTATGCGATTAGACTATTTTCAAATGGATATTGGGCATCAACAGAGGAAGATGGTTCTCTCATACTTAAAGGAAAGAATGGGGTATCAGAAGAGACAAGCAAAGCAACACGATTCTTTGGAGAAGTCACAGGCCATACTGGAAGCACTGGCATGTACGTGTTTTTCTATACTATTAAAATGAAAACCCCAACTTCCAGCATATTTTAATGCATGATTCACCATTTGCCCTATGATTTATTTTTATGTGTTCCCCTTCAGGCTTATAATCTCGAGTTCCACATAAAAACACCTCTAAGACAAACTACTTTTTAGGGGCAGTTATTTAAGAAAAGGCAAGGAACATGCCGTACAACGTGGGCTGACATCTGTAATGCATGGCCTTTCCCAGAAAACTAACAAAAGAGAAGTTCAAGGAGGACAAGGAACTGCTAGAGAGAGTCCAGTGCAGAGCCACGAAGATGATTAAGGGGGTGGAACATCTCCCTTATGAGGAGAGGCTGAGGGAGCTGGGTTTCTTTAGCTTGAAGAAGAGGAGACTGAAGGGGGACCTCATTAATGTTTACAAATATGTAAAGGGCAAGTGTCATGAGGATGGAGCCAGGCTCTTCTCAGTGACATCCATTGACAGGACAAGGGGCAATGGGTGCAAGCTGGAACACAGGAGGTTCCACATAAATATGAGGGAAAACCTCTTTACGGTGAGGGTGACCGAACACTGGAACAGGCTGCCCAGAGAGGTTGTGGAGTCTCCTTCTCTGGAGACATTCAAAACCCGCCTGGATGCGTTCCTGTGTGACATGATCTAGGTAATCCTGCTCCGGCAGGGGGATTGGACTAGATGATCTTTCGAGGTCCCTTCCAATCCCTAACATTCTGTGATTCTGTGAGAACCCAGCTGACGCCAAGAAGGCACTTCCTCTGCAGATAGGGGAGAAGAGCCAGCGCTTTCCTTATGCCCAGCCTAACGTGCCCATTCTGTGATTTTGTGATTCTGTGATTCTGTATGTGTGTTATGCTTGTGATATATATCCATATGTACTGGGCATCTGTTCGTGCGCCTGCCACAGAAATATGTGTTATGGATACAGCTTTCTAAACGTACACGCTGTACGAGTGCGTGAGACGCATTCTGGGCATTTGATGTACACGTGTGGTGCGTCTCTCCCATCACGTAATGAAGCACATGGTACATTCATGTGTATACAAACAAGTGTCCTATTTATGACAAGTCGCATTCCTGTTCAGTCACTGGTGCGTGGATGCTTTTGAAGACAGGATTTTGGTGTGCATCTGGGAACCGTGTACGCAGGCGTTCACACGCCGATCACGAGATGCAGAAAGGAGGTGCACACTGTCCTTGTGATGCCTGGTGAGACATAGCTCTATCAACGTTATGCTTGTGTTGCATCCACCTTATTATGCAATCCTGCATGTGCTGCATGTTTTGTGGGGCTTATGTACTGTGTATTTTATGAGCATGTGCCCTGTATCATGCGCTTATCCTGTACTTGTTATCTAGACTGAGGTGTGTGCTCCAGTCATGTGAATTTTGTAATAATAATGCTCAATATACACACCACAGATAGTACTGTGAGAGGCTGAGAGAGTTGGGGCTGTTCAGCCTCCAGAAGCGAAGGCTCTGGGGAGACCTTCTAGCACCTTCCAGTACCTGAAGGGGCTTCAGGAAAGCTGAAGAGGGACTATTGACAAGGGCAAGTAGTGACAGGATGAGGGGGAAGGGTTTTAAACTGAAAGAGGGGAGATTTAGATTGGATATTAGGAGGAAGTTCTTTCCTGTGAGGGTGGTGAGACCCTGGTCCAGGTTGCCCAGAGAAGCTGTGGATGTCCCCTCCCTGGCAGTGTTCAAGGCCAGGTTGGATGGGGCTTGGAGCAACCTGGTCTAGAGGAAGGTGTCCCTGCCTGTTGCAGGGGGGTTGGAACTAGATGATTTTTAAGGTCCCTTCCAACCCAAACCAGTCTGTGATTCTATGATTCCATGCATGGGTGTGCAGTGTGCTTCAGATTCCATGCAGTGTCCATAGTGGGAGGATACAGGGGTACTTGATAGGAGAGAGCCCCTAAAGTTCTCTCTGGTAAGACATATCCCATGTAAATATGCCCGTGTCACTGGCAGAGACACAGCATGACATTTCCACTGCCTGGAGGGAAAATAATTTATGTAGCTGCACATTAAGTTTGTCAAACAAGTCAGAGAAAGGAAGATCCATCTTGCATCTAATCTCCAGGATGCGGATGGCAAAAGCAGCAGTCTGGAAAGCTCTGAATGCATGAAACTCACTGAGCCTTCACTTGCTGTCTCACTCCTTCCAAAAAATGTTATGAGCAATGTCGGGGGAAGGAAGACAGGGAAAAGGAAGAATGGGTAAAAGAGGAAGCTATGAGTATGAATGAAAGAAAAATAGCAAAACAAAAATAAAATTATGGGTCCCCTTTTAACAAAAGGTATAGCTGTGAATGTGATCAGAGCAGCTGGGTGGTCATACTACCCTGGCAATGTAGGTTGCCTCACTTCTCTCCCCTCCTGAGTGTCTTTCTGTAAAGAATTTCTTTACAGAAAGGGTTATTAGACATTGGAAGGGGCTGCCCAGGGAGGTGGTGGAGTCACCATCTCTGGATGTGTTACTGAAAAGACTGGACATGGCACTTAGTGCCATGGTCTAGTTGACAGGGTGGTGTAGGGGCAGCGGTTGGACTCGATGATCCCAGAGGTCTCTTCCAACCTGGTTGATTCTGTGATTCTGTGATTCTTTTTTCCCTAGAGTAACTGAAGGAACAATGCTCTACTGTTAGAAACAGGTACTAACTTTTTTAGCCTAGACTACAGGAACCCCCGTGGGAACTCAGACTATGTAAGTCCGGCTCCTATCTCAAAGATGAGTTGGACTAGATGATCTCCAGAGGTCCCTTCCAACCCCAACCATTCTGTGATTCTGTGATTCTGAGCTCACCAGCCACTTCCAACCCACTTCTTGCTCCTCTGTATGTGTGTCTTTGTGTATAAAATGTTAACAGAATAGAACAGGATGGATCAAATTGCCACCTTTTATTAGATAACTCAAAAATGAATAAAACAGGCACAGTTTTGGGTCAGACTTGTATATCCAGAGTGTTTCCATTGCTAAATGCATGCTTGTCTTTCCCAGACATAGTAGCTGATTACTACAGAATCACAGAATCACAGAATAAACCAGGTTGGAAGAGACCTCTGGGATCATTGAGTCCAACCATTGCCCTGACACAACCATGTCAACTAGACCATGGCACTAAGTGCCATGTCCAGTCTTTTCTTAAACACATCCAGAGATGATGACTCCACCACCTCCCTGGGCAGCCCCTTCCAATCTCTAATGACCCTTGCTGAGAAGAAATGCTTCCTAATGTCCAACCTGAACCTCCCCTGGCGAAGCTTGAGGCTATGTCCTCTTGTCCTGTCGCTAGTTGCCTGGGAGAAGGGGTCTGCTACCAGGTGATACTTCTATTATTTAACTCATTTTCTCCAAACACTTTAGCTGACTTGCAGTTACAGAAAAATTCCCACACTTTCCTGTGGTGCACAGGCGATTTTTTCTGTTTTGCTTAATTATTATTAACTGTAAACTCATGCTGCATTGCACTTTAGCATGTGCTGCTAGGACAGGCTTGTCCAGCAATAGCAGAATTAAATCCCCTTCATAAATGCAGCATCAATAGGCTTAAGACCACTGTGTTGTGTCACATTGAACAGTTTCATTGCCATTCTTTAAGTCTGACAAGATCTGGCCAGGACATGTGGCACATGTCTCTTTTCTTCTGCTGATGGCACCAACTAGCAACACTTCATCCTTGTGCCTTACAGAAATCTGCCATACCTCTTTCTGCAGCCCATCACAGTGCTATTCAAGGTAAAGGCTGTGGCTCCAGGCAACATACTGGTACCAAGATGAAGAAAGATCAGAAATGAAGTAGCCTGCATGGGAACATGTTGGTTGACCCACTACTTCTTTATAATGCTTGCGGATGATGCGCTTTGGGCTAGTAGAGAGCCATGGCTCGGAACCTGTGGTTCACAGGTCACCAATGCTCTGCAACATGACCCACAGCTGTCCCACAACAGTGTAGCACCCCTCCACTTGAAAGTCACATCATGCAGGGCTGTGGTAACCCACAGAAAAGTGCTGAAGCTTGTCAGCAGATGATGTCTGGAATATTAAAAGCTACTGGGCAAGAGTAGAGCTCTCTTCCATAGGGTCTGTCACCACACATCCCTGTGTTCTAGCAGGATTCCCAGGAGAGGGAAGAAATAGAGAAAGGTGGAAAATAATGACCAAGAACTGAGGATTGTTTCATAAACTTGTTTGGTAAACGACAACAATGCAACCAGGGAAGTTAAGTCATGGATATCACCATGGATATGCTATGGATGGTACTTCATTCACTAAAATAAGATCGTCTTATGGTCTTATGGCATGTTATGGTCCATGATGTAAGTCCATCTTATGGTCTATGGCATCTCTGCACCATCTTAGAGGGTGGTGGAGCAACTGTAGGATATCAGCCCAACAGCTGTGGTTCCTGAGCCACAGTTAGACACCTAACATTCAGCTCAATGAGAGTGATGACCCATTCAGGTGGCCTGTTACCCAGGAATGCCAGACTTTGGTTCCCTGTACAGCGAACAGAGAGAAACAGTCACAAAACATGCATTCAGCACATGTATTTCGTAGGTGGTTTGAAGATAATTGTTACATTTCTCTGATAGCTGTAGAGACAGACGGGGTCTGGCAGTGCTGAAGAACAGCAGGCGGGATTGTTTACTGTCCCCTAAAAGTTATCACAGCTGGTATGATAGATATGGTTTGGGGCTACAGAGGGATTTGAGAAATTCCTGCATGGTTTGTTCAAGAAACCGTCTGCCAGCCTGGACAGGTCTGTGCGTGTGTCCAGCACACAGCAGACTGCTCTCTCTGGGCTAGATGTTCTGCAATGACTTGTGGAAGGAAGAGTTTGTTGGAAAGTGAACCGGGACTGCTCAGCTCGGTGTGAAATCTCTGGCATTACACAACACAGGCAGCACACTCCCTGCTTCTGAAACAGATGGAGCTAATTCCGGGCCAGCGTCTGCTTTGCAAATACTCTCAGGAACAGCTGCCCCGATCAGTAGCGCTGCTGCTCTGCACTGACTCATCGCAGCATCCCATTACCCCATGGCATGGCCAAGAACAGGGCACCGAGAACGTCCTTGTCCCCCATCCCCACTGGGTCACGGCCGCTTCCCCAAGGGTCAAAGAGTCCAGCCTGTGTGGTGTGTGAGACAAATGCAGCCCTCCTCCTGCACTCAGACTGCCTGAGGCCAAAAATGGCCAGGCCTCCACTCCTGGGAAGACGGTAGGGAAATGATGCTCCTGGCTGTTTATAGCTCTTGGCTATGCCCAGTACTTTGTATGCTGCATGAATCCCTCAGCGCTCTGAGGTCAGAGCATCCTACTCTAGACAAAATGCAAGACTTCCCTGTAGATCTACCACCCAGCCACATACAAGTGCTTCCAGCCCTCTCCTTCCATCCTTCTACCACTTACTTTCACCACTATGTGAGGACTCTCTGAGCCACAACAGGGACTAAGCAACCGTGACAGTCAGTGAACACATGCCCTGGGAAACTCCCCATCACTCCAAAAGTTATCAGCTCTCACCTCTTTGCTGAGGAGATCAGAGTTGCTTCTCCTTTCTGAAGTGTTTCCTACAGGTATAAGATGCAGCTCTAAACAACTTCATCATTGCCCATCCCTGAGCAGAGTAAGTCAGTCTGTTAGCTGGAAGTTGGACACTGGCTATTCCTTCACCTCCACAATGATGACAAACACTGGTCAGGGGCCCAAACAGATTGGCTAGACAAATGAAATGCTAGACATCTTGAAATAGTCTCAGCATGAGGACAGTACTCGCTCCCACAACGCACAGGACAGCTGAAGAGGTTAGGTTAAGGTAGGGTCCTAACTGGGCCCTATAGCTTTCCAAAACAACCAGGAAGACTTAGTTTCACCCTCTGATATAATCTAGTATCTGCTACTGAAGACATCTGTCCATGCACACTGTCATTCTTTTTCACTAATGGATTTGCAGTGATGAATTTATAGAGAGAGGTAAATGGGAAAAGTGTTTTGCACTATATTTTTTTAAGTTATCCTCATAATCTTTTCTGTTTAAATAGGAACTTTCATAATTTTTTAAAAAGGTTCAAAGAAAAAATAAAAATAGTGCTCCAAGCTTGCAGGTGGCCAATGTAGCACTGCTCAAAAGTACAAGACCCTTCTTCCCTTCTTTCCTTTAATTTGACTCAGTTTCTCAAATCTGGAGTTTTCCTGTCTAGATCTGAGCATTTGGTTATACAGACAAGGCTCTGACAATTCAATTTCAGATCAGAGAAAACTCTGTGGTTGGAGTTTCGGTTGCAGGGTATGCTGCTTTTTTTTTTTTTCAAAATAAAAGAAAAAAAGCATAAGAAATTAAATTATGAATTCCTATATCAAAATAACTGTTGTAAAAAATTGCTGCTTAACCAGGTGTCTGTACACACATGCCAACACAAACATGTGCATGCACACAGATACCCAAACTCCTGTCCCCTCCAGGTCTCTTTCTGTGCCAGTCTTCTGATCAAACACACTTCAGCCATCATCAGTTTCATCTTTACTCATCTGCATCAACCTTTTTTTCTCTGTTTCCACGATCATTACAGGATCATTATAGGCTTTTGTACCTTTTCACTGCCTCTAGTTTCCTCTTCAAAGCCAGTCCTTTCATTCCCACTCCATTGTCACAGAAGATCTCATGACTTTTGCCAAAGAAAAGAGAGAAATTTTGTTGCAATTCATCTCATCCCCCTCCAAGACAACCTCCTTTTCCCTCCATATCAACTGGTACATAATCTGGCAGAGCTGGCAGGACCAGAGCACTACGTGACGCTGCAGGTCAGCACTGAATGCTGCCTGCCCTCTGGTTTGCCTGAACATTGCATGAAATTAATATAGTTGTCACAGGAAGAACAAAGTGCATCGCTACATCAAGGGAACATTGTAAAAATCAGGCATTCAGTTCTTGTTGGAAAATCTGCTTTTCTTTTTTTGTGGGAAAATCAGTAGAACTTACAAATGATCCATCCATCCACATAGATATATTTGGAAACTACTATTCACCCCCAAATAAATCTCTTTGCTGAGCATATAACCATCTGAGGATACATGGTAGTTTGCAATAATCATATAAATATTAGGCACTTTTGATTCCTTACCATTATTAATCTCCTGGTGCCATGAAAGTACATAATAAAAATAATCATAAAAAAATCTTAGTGAGAACTTTATTTGGAAGAAAATGGATCATTTCAAAGTATGACCTGTCAATCCCAGAGTGCAACCAATGACAACTGGATCAAAAATACAGAGCAAAAGTGTTCAGTGGGCACAGGAAATAATGTCAAAAACTGGGAGAAGGTTGCAGCTGTGCAGGAGTAGAAGTTAGGAGAAAAGCTGATAGTAAACAATTTTTCACTTGTTATGTCTGTCAGTCCTCAATAAAGGAATAAATCTATCATAGAATCATATAGAATCATAGAATGGTTTGGGTTTGGGTTGGAAGGGACCTTAAAGATCATCTAGTTCCAACCCCCCTACCATGGGCAGGGACACCTTCCACCAGACCAGGTTGCTCCAAGCCCCATCCAACGTGGCCTTGAACACTGCCAGGGAGGGGGCAGCCACAGCTTCTCTGGGCAACCTGGGCCAGTGTCTCACTACCCTCACAGTAAAGAATTTCTTCCTAAGATCTAATCTAAATCTAATTCTATCGACTGAGATCAAACTGAAATTCAGATATTTCTGTTGGTTTTATCCTCCCTTTGCCAGAATGATGTTAAAACAATGAACATGGTTCAAGTGATCTGTAAAGAAAAAAATCATTTCATTTTAGTTTCCTGCAAGGAAGGGAAATAAATGAACAGCTACCTATTTAAGAGAGGAAAGACAGCAGCCCTTTATCCAATAGCTTGCAAGACAAAATATGCATCCAAGATGCAGGAAAACGTCTTTAGAGGATGGTTGTTCTCCAAAGTGGTAAAAATCCACAAAAACATATACTCTTCCCTTCCAAACCGACTAACAGACTCCTTCAAATATACCAGCTTTGTTTTGTCCCGGAATTTCTCTTTCCAGAATACAGCACAGATCTTCACGGCTTCCCAGGGAGAGTCGAAAAAGGCAGAGTTTCCGCAGAGGGAAAAATCGCTTTTCACCCAAAGACTAGAGCTGATGATTTGCATGCTGGAAGCAGAATGAAAGAGTATTGCAAATTGGACAATGTTTCTGCTCTTGGTTTGTCAAAGTTAGCTCTTTTCCATATTCGGGAGTCCCAAGGGGCACGTGCAGCAGCAGCAAAGCGAACGCTGAGCCCACGCAGGCCTGAAATCTGTCTAATTAGTCCACCTTTTCAGCCTGGAAACGGCGCTCCCCAAGCTGAAAAACAAGCTGGCTTACCCAGCAACTAGGCTTTCAGAGGTGGCTGCTCTCTCTGCTCTCACCGTCCTTGGTTGGGAGGAAGTCTGGACAGCCCACTTAAAGAAGTGATAAACTTGCTGGACAGATTTGTCCTGGCTACCTAAGTTGAGTCCAGAGAGAGGACAAATTAAATCACATTTATCTGTTGCTGCTGCTTGTCAAACCATCATTCCCACTCTCATCAGCTGAAGGGTGTTACCCTGTCCTCCATATAACCACACCAAATTAAGAGTTATGGGTAGACTGTACCCCATCAGGGTAAGGAGAAATGTGAAACTAATCAGTCATAGAATAATGGGGTTTGCCCAGAAAAATGTGAAGCATCAGTAGCTCTGAGAAGAACACATCTGGCTGCCCTTGCTTCAGAAATATTTATGCAATGACTTGGTTTTGTTATCTTGGAGCTGGACACTCAGCAGCAATGTCCACGTGGCCCTTTTCTTCTTCATGCTGCAAACACACACTTACATGCACAGACAGACACGAACATGGACATGCGGTTGTGGATAAAATACAATGGGTGGAATGCCAACGGCTACCTGTAAGCAAGCTGTCTAGGCTCCCTCCTTGGACATCAGAGAGGCACAGCAACTTCTGGGGAAGGATTAGTCTAATCCTAGTATAGACACGTAAGCAAGTGAGATGGGTCACAGCATAAAAATAACTGTATCTCTCCATTGACTGTCAATGGAGTCTCAGGTAACAAGTCCGATGGAGGTGTCTCCATGGTAGATATAGGTTAGTTGTGTCTTGCTTGGTATGTCTCAGTTTCATAGAATCACAGACTGGTTGGGGTTGGAAGGGACCTCTGGAGATCATCTAGTCCAACCCCTGCCAAAGCAGGGTCACCCAGAGCATGTTGCACAGGGTTGCGTCCAGGTGGGTTTTGAATATCTCCAGAGAAGGAGACTCCCCACCCTCCCTGGGCAGCCTGTTCCAATGCTCTGTCACCCTCAAAGTAAAGAAGTTCCTCCTCATGTTCAGATGGAACTTCCCATGTTTCAGCTTGTGCCCATTGGCCCTTGCCTTGTCACTGGGCACCACTGAGCCCTTCTTTCCTACAAGCTCTTTCCATTCAAGCATAGGACACCAGAAGAACACCAAACTCTGAGATTTGCTGAGCACTGCCAAAATTCCCAAATTTCTCGCATAGCTGCAGGCTCTCAGCAAAATGTGGGATAGATTAATGAATGACTGGTCATTTCTTTGTCTATTCTTAAGCCTTGAGGAGGACTCTGGAGGAGATATTCTAGAACATCACCTTAGATATCCAAACAACATGCTGTCAAAGCAACGCTTGATATTCACACATCCCTCTGGTTTCTGAAACTCCATCACAACATTTCTTGTAAGCCCACGCTTGCCCATTGAGGGTGTCATCATGGCTTCTGTGACACCATCTTAATCCTATAAAATTAGTGGACTAAGATCAGTGACGAACAAAGCTATGAAGACTGACATTTTAGCTCTTCCCATCTATTTCTGACATCTCTATCTGCACATGGCCTTTCTTACACCCGGTTATGGAACAATGCCAAATATTTGACAATTTCTATTGGGTATTGGGGCTTTGCTATATGCTGAGCAAACATGCCATTTGCAAGTTGTTCTGCAGGCAAGTTTCCAACATACCTCGATTGTGTATATTAGCCTTATTGCTTCTAGGGTGAGATTTTTTCACTCTTTTCCCAAGTGGAGAACGCTATCCACCATTGTCGTCACAACACACATATCTTTATTTTACTGAAATTTGGGAATGAGTACCAAAATTACTGAGTGATCAGGAGGAAGTCATGCAGAAACTTTGTTTTCTTTCTTAGTTTGTTTTGCTTAAAACTGTTAGGTTTAACCCAAAATAAGGTATAGATCAACCAGAAGGCAAGAGACAGCTGATGGAAAGCAGTGGTGCTGCATGAGACAAAGGGTAACCCTAAGCTAAGGTTGGGTGGAACCAGAACCAGGGCAAGGCTCAGGAGCACCAAGCACTAATCAATGCCCAAGTTTCCCCTGAACATCCCATTTATTCCTGCTGAGGCTGTGAATTGTCAATATGTTTGGAAGTCCAAAATTCAATAAAGTACTTAACCTCTTCCCTATGTATCTTCTCGTTCAGGGTGGTACTTCAGTACCTGTTTACATTTAAGCAGGTGCTTAACTGCTCTCCTCAACAGCAGCCTAATTGCATTGGGATTTGTCACCCCAGTGTTACAGGTAGCCACATCTCCACAGATGAGTTTTACTCAGGGATTTGAAGGACCACAACTATTTTAGCTCTATTTCTATTCTACCTATGGAGCCTGGGGATCCAGTTAAAGAGGTGAAGCCATTAATGTTACAGGCATTTTAATTCTGTTCTAAGCAATTATATAAGCCCTATCTGCTTGTAGAGAAAGCCTCCCTGTGTCAGAGCTAATATTAATTTTAAATCTCCAACCTTTCCAAATTAATGTGAAACTGTAAGTTTCCACATTCTTTGATTAAACATTCTGGTGTGTAATGACTACTTTATTATTTTCCCCTTCCAAATTACTGATTGTTGTCTTACATTACAGCCTCATCAGTACTTATTAAATTAACAAGACTGTGAAACACTTAATGAATCAAAACTCATCAAGTGTTTCCAAAGTTAATAACTAATCTAAAGATTTATTTTTTTTTACACTATGTCTGCATGTGAAATTTATACATTCCCCACACAATCGCTGAAGTTCAGATGGTCCTAATCTCATGAAAGATTTATTATCGCATAGCTCGATGATTTATTCAACGTTTGCTGAAGCAACACGTAGCATGTGTCGGGAAGGGAGGAGTGTCTTTATTTATTATTTAATTTCCAAGGCTTATTCCAAGTTCTTAGGACTGCTCCGTGTGTGTGTCTGCAGACTCTCGCCAAATAGCAAAACTGCAGTTGTAAATTGGAAGTGGAAACTGGGATGCACAAAGGATGGCCTGAATCCAGAGAAGAGTGACTGTGCCATGACAGGGACAAAATAACAGAGAATTTATTATTCCGTTGTCTAATACAGAAGAGAAAAAGGAAAAGTTTTTTCAGTATTATGAAAAAGCAAAGTCTCCCCATCAGATGCTAGGAGGAAAATTAATAGATATAGGGGGGATATACACTGCAGATTGTGTCAGGAAGGGTGTGGAGGTACAGCACATAACATGAACCAGTGTTACAGCATCCTTATCACCAGTAAATCCATCCCTGGGCAGGCAGTACTATGCTTTACAACAGCCATACCCTAATCCAAAAGGGCCCAAGCACTCCTGAAAGCAACTGTTGTGCCAAAAAAAAACACAAGCATGATGATGGTGATGAGACAAGTGCCTTTGGGGTACATGAGGAAGGGCATGGAGGAGACCCGTGCAGGTGCATGTGCAACCACCAGCCCATGGGACCACACGTGCTTGTGACACGAGCACAGTGATGACTCCTGGGGCTCAGAAAATGCAATTACACCCTCCCTGCGTGAAAGGCGGAGACCAGGTGGACCTGTGGCCGGTGCTGATGAAGCAGAAGGAGGGTCCACATGTGCACCCACTGCCACAGTGCATGGCATGGGGGGGGGTGTGTCACTGGGATAGCTGAGGAGATAAGAGATGTTCTCCATGGTCTGGGGATAAGCAAAATGAGGTCACTTGAAAGGCCTCTGCTGGAGCATGCTATCACCACTGCCCGTTGTGACATCTTGACAACCAGTGGATGGGAGTTACCAAAAGGTGAATGGGAAAAGACAGTGCAAAAAAAGCAAGGGGAAGAGCCAGAGAGCTGGCAGGATGACCATGGCAGCACCATCTCAGGCCCCAGCTTCCAGCATCACTGCAGACCCAGGTGCTCAGCTGCCCATATGGAGTGTTGTGCAACTCGAACAGGATTTATGCTCCGACCATACAAATTGCATCTTTCTGCCAAGAGTGTGATAAATGTACCCTGCAAAGCTCCCTCAGGTCTCACTACCCTTTCCCCCCTGCCCTGCACCATTTCTGTTCTCAACTACCTCGGGACAGCTGGATTTGTGATTACCCACTCCAACACCCCATCAATCTCAGGCTCCCTTTTACACGTGTAGCAAGATATCTTTCTGCAATGACAGTGCTGTAAAACACGGAGCCTGAAGTACTGCCTTCTTCAGAAAGAGCTCACAAGCAGCTAGCAGGGCTGTGATGAGAGGCCAATGATCAAGCCAAGAGAAGAAATGCTACCCAGACGTGTGAGGCTGGATGACAAAACCCATCAGGCGTATACGGGAGAGGAAAAATTCATCCACAATTTATGCCGCAGCAGCTGAGACCCAAGAGTGGCCTTTTAAATGGATTTTACACCAATTCTCTATGATGCATTGTGAGGACAGAGACAGGCACAGAAGGGCCTTGGCTCAGCCCCAGGGGCAATTGTGGAGGAAAATGCAATTACAACTGGCTGCTGAACTTGCCCTTGCCTTCCCCCGGCTGTGTGTGCTGTGCTCTCGCCTGGGAAAACTCATATGCAAAAGAAAGAAATTGGAATAAATGGCCCTGCCATTGCCATCCGTGACCCTGTGCCCCTGCTCCCTGTTCCCTGGAAAAATTTTCACGCCATCCCAAGCACAGTGTAATTGCAATCAGGGGAGATGGACCTTGGCCGAACCCTCACTGCCCACCATACCTTTCCTCATCTCACAGAAGTCTTTTGTCCCACCCTTTGGTGGACCCCAGACACATTCAAGACCGGCTTCTCCATAGACTGCACTGGATTTCCACCAATCCACTCCTCAAATCTTCTCCACAGTGTGTCTGCTCTCTGTTGCAGTGTGCTCCCAGACTCAGAGTGGGGCTGCAGGAGGTGCTCCCACACCCAAATGTTCATCAAGGTGTGGGGGGATGAACATCATCTGGCCAGGGTGTTGTAAGAGCCTCCACTGATGGAGGACAACACAAAACAGGGGGAAGATTAATCCCTTATGACATTTTACCCACCCAGGCTTCTTCCCATAAGAGAAAGGACCTTAGGAGGTGGCTGGAGATAAGCTCATCCCCAGGATCTCCCCTAGTGTGCACCACACGCTCCTCTTAGCTGGCCATTAAAACTCCCACTGCCTCCTTTCCCTCTTCATTACAGTGGCAATTGTGTTACTTACTTCACAGTGAGGATAAGTTAATTAATTCATGCATGTGTCATGAATTGTTAGTATCACCTTCCCTAGTCCAGTTATACCTATCAATCCAGAGCATTCACTTGTCTTGAAACGCCAAGATCTGGACTGAAACAGGGACAAACTGGAGCTAAGCTATATCTCAGTCATTTATTTCTATTTGCTTCCAGATTTCTAAACAAGAGCAAAGTCCTCACGTGTCTGGTGCTGTATAATTTTATGAAAACATGCCATCTGGTAATTTTCTTAAGGTCACAAATTAAGTATCCTGTCTACCTTTCTGGCACAGTGTCCCACTGCTGATGAGTTGTGAAACCAGATGTCCTGACCCCCATGGTTGTGTTTCACCCCAGAGATTAGACCCCTTCAGACCTAAAGCTATCGTACTGAGGGATGAGGAGGAATTTGGATGTGGAGCCCGCCAAAGAGCCAATTTCAAGCCAGAGACCACATGGAGCCCTCCAAAATACCCCAACCTGCCAGCAGTGTCAAGGAGTCCATAAATTATCCCTGAAGCCTTCTGGTTTAAATCAGTCCCACTCCCTGATTACTCTTAGAACGTGACTTCAGGCCCCAACACGGAGTATTTATCTTGCATTAATTAGATTAGAAAAGCAGGGGTATTCGATACACCGACTAATCAAGTCAAGGGATCAATACAGCATGTGGCAGACCCTTACATTGTCCTCACTCTGCAAGATGACAAGTAATGTATTAGTTCTGGAAGGTGCCCAAAATAACACTTTGTGACCTAATACCAGGGAGACAAGATCTTTCATCTGTTTCCCCACTGGAGAAGAAAGAGATGGTGCCAGCATGTATAGACCAGGCAGAACTGGTGAGGCTGAGTAGTAAAACACAACTCTAGGTCATTGGCCAACATGGAAGGGTATATTGGACTTCAGAAGCATTAATTATAGCAAACCAAGGTGCAATGTCATTGCACCCTGCTGAACCTGCTCCTGCCATTTCAGCTGGGCTCTGTGTCCTTCAGCTGGCTATCCCACACGTGTCACTACTGTGAACGAGCCTCCTTGAAGGTGACTGCATTTTAACCTGTCTGCAATCTCAGTTGCTTGCATTGTGGTCACACTTTGGCAAAATTTCTTTTCAGAAAGGGTTATTAGACATTGGAATGGGCTGCCCAGGGAGGTGGTGGAGTCACCATCTCTGGAGGTGTTTAAGAAAAGCCTGGACATGGCACTTAGTGCCATGGTCTAGTTGACATGGTGGTGTCAGGGCAATGGTTGGACTCGATGATCGCAGAGGTCTCTTCCAACCTGATTGATTCTGTGATTCTGTGAAAAGGCACAAGGTCAGTTTGGATGTCTTAGAAATACCATCTTCAGACAGAGTTACCTAAACCTTGATGCAGCAAGTCTAGGTCTTGTTGTCAGTGGGGATTGCCTACGGTCTTCAGTGCTCTGTGGTTTAGCTATTGGGCCATGACACTAGTGAGTGATTTTATGAGTAGTGGAAAAAAAAAAAAGAAAAAAAAAAAAGACTTAGCAGTAACCATCAGTAGATCATGAAAATGCAGACTGCTCTGTTTCAGGCAATGATGATTTACCCATGGAAGAATGGGCTTACTGACCATTTCAGGTCATTGTTTGTTATGTTACAAGGCTGAAGGGGGAGGAAGTCCCAGCCTGAAAGACAGAAACACAGAGAAAGGTGACCCTGAGTTCACGTCAGCATTAAACTGGGGGTGAGAGGCTTTCTGATGAAGCCCTGTGGGCTACTCAGGACTTGTAACAACAGTCTGAAGAGCTGTTTCCATCCACAAGCTATCCTCTGACCAGGATGAGTAGAGGAGCCCCTGAGTTACAAACACAGTTTTACTGTAAAAGACTGTCCAAGTAGCCTTTTAACCTCCTTCTCTCCCCTCCTCCCCCCCGCCCCCAAGTTTTCCTCATTGTTAGAAAATTAGTTGTTACAAAGCCACATATTGTTGCTAAACCAGTAGCTGCTCTCTCACTGTAATGCCTCTGATTATCCATACCATATCAAATTGTGCTGTTGGGTAGAGGGATGCTCCTTCCTTATTTATGGCAACAATCAGCTGAGGATGGAGAGTGCTCATCTGATGGTGTCTGGTGTTCCTGCACATGCTCTCCACTTGCGGGTTTCACCAGCTCTTAAAATTAGTCCAACAAGTCTTCCCAGCCCAGATCACCTATTTTATCAACCAAGCCAATGCCCCTAACCTAACCCAGAGATTACCCTTAGAAGGGAAATGTCTGCAAGGGTGAAGACTCTGCCACCTCCCTCGATAAGATGGGGAGATAGTTTGTTCCCCACACCAGCAATGCTGTGCTCAGTGTTGGGAGGGACGTGGAATTTCTCAGTAATTAGGGTCTTTGTAAAATAATCAGTTTTGTTCCTCCTGTTCTGAGCATTTATCTTGCATGAATCCTGAACAAACGAGCTCCATTAAGAGAAGGCACAAGAGCAAGACGATCAGTATGACAAGCCACCTCTGTCTTCTCAGCAGCCATCTCCTCCATCCCCCAGGCTGGAGCTCCATCCTGAGATCTGCAGCACTGGTCCTGCAGAGCGGAGAGGCTGTCACGCACAAAAGTTGTGCAGCACTTCTGCAGATTGGGCTCCTGCTCCAGTTCATTTTCCCTCTCCCTGTGCAGCCTGGAGCAGTTGGAGCCTGCACTGAGATGTAATGATCTCCTGATTTTTTCTCGTGAGTCAGCCTCTGCTCAGTGCAAACCTCTGAGCTAATCCCAGCATGAACAGCTGTTTCTGGCAAAATGAGGGACAACAGGCAGACAAAGCTCCTCCGGGTACTTGTTTCCTTCTTCTTTGGGAACTAAATCTTCCCAGTTAAAGTTCTTGAGGATGTCCATTAAGTTTATTGAGCTTGCAGGAGGTCTCAACTACAGCTCACTGTTTCGTGCTCAGCTGTTTAGATCAATGCAGCAACCATTTAACAACATAACAACCCGGTGTGAGGGGAGAGGCGAGGAATGTGATTGCAATTAGAAGGGTGGTTTTTTTTCAGGCATTATCATTAAACAGCAAGTGCTCTGCAACTAGAAACATGGTGAATGTCAGAAAAGCAATTGCAATAGGCACAGTCATTCCAGGCTCTGCCCCTGCTCGTCTTTGGGAGGGAGGCAGAGGTGTTAAGCACAGTTATTGCAGTTCCAGGAGCTGGTTTCCCATTTGAGGAGGTCTAGGTGAGATGTGAAGCTCAGATTCAATTTGATTGCTACCTCTTCTCTTCCACCTGGGAGATGAGATGACCTCTGTGCCCATCACACTCTGAAGGCCTTTCACTGAAGCCCTGGATCCCTCATCCAAACTTAGCTGGTGGGCAAGGCTCGACATGAGCCTCAACCCCTCATAGCTCTCTTGCCAAGCATGGGTTGCTAGCTAAAAATAGACATGAGCTTGCTTTCGTTGGCTTCCATGAGAACAGCTTATCAGAAAAAGCTGGATTAACATCATTTGATGTGCCCAAAGATTTAAAGGCATTGAGAAAAGTGCTCCTACTGAAGCCCCTCCACAAATACCATTTCCCTTTACTAACTGTGTGGATCACAGTAGTATACAGGGCTACAGATGAGATGAAAACTCCACAGCTGACATGTTCCTTACAGTCTGCCTAATGAAAAGCTTCTCCTGGTCTGTTCTCAACCTACAACCTCGGAGAGAAGACACTGAAGAGGTGGAGTAATGTGTCCAAGATCCCCAGCAAGCGCATGCCTAAGGCAGAAATCTCTAGTGCCTCGGTCCCCTCTTCTCTCTACTCTTCCCTGTTAAATTCCCTGAAAAGCAGAAGAAATGCAGGCGTGAAGATGAAAGGGATGACGAGGACCATGCACTTGCCAGGGTCACGTCATGGTGTAGGCTTCTAACGCACTCTGTTGTTACTTCATCTTTCCTTCCTGGGAGCAGCTGATTTATCTTTATTATCCTCCTCTGTTGTCACTGTCATTAAATTTTGTTGAGCCAAGAGACTCTACTGTGTTCTTTAGTAATTCGATCAGAAAGGAGGGGAAGCGGAGCTGAGGTAATAGGCAGCATGAAAGAGGTCAGGAGAAGCAGCCGTGGCACGTTAAGGGACATACAGATCCAGGCTCACTCAGAAATGGTAATCATGCTCGAGCAACTGGCAGCAATAATCTAGAGCAACAGCGACCCAGATCCCCGTTTGTTCCCCTCTTTTTTGTCTCCCCGAGCTGCAGTCTCATCTCCCTAAGACCTGATCTTGCAGGGATGTCACATCCCAGGCTCCTTTCTCAGGTTTTAGTCTGTCTTTACCAATGCAAACCAGCTGCTGGAATTAGCAAGGGAAGAGCTCAGGCATTGCTCTTCCCAGCTCGCTGTTTTACATGTGTCTCTGCATGAATTTGTGGGTTGTTT
This sequence comes from Nyctibius grandis, assembly GCF_013368605.1. Taxonomy (NCBI): domain Eukaryota; kingdom Metazoa; phylum Chordata; class Aves; order Nyctibiiformes; family Nyctibiidae; genus Nyctibius; species Nyctibius grandis. The sequence goes on along the minus strand of NC_090662.1, from coordinate 3,606,627 downwards.
CATTTAAGCATCAGCTGTTGAACAAGCCCAGTGGCAAAATAATCATTTATCTGTACTATTTTATTTATATGGCAAGAGTCCCCTGCTGAGAGAAGAATCCCACTGTGTTGTGCCCTGCTGCAGACAAGTAGTAAAAGACATTTTGGTCCAAGTCTAAATGGACAAGAACGGCAGAAAATGCAGGAAAAAAGGAGCTTCAAGGCATTGGAGATGAAATTCATTGATCTCCTAGAGATCAGAATAAAAAGAGAAAAAATAGAAATTATTTACCTTGGGGTCAGCAGCAGAGCCTCATTTCTTAAAGCCTAGGCCAGCACCCTGGTTGCTAATGGATTTCTACTTGCATTGCATCTCCTGCCCGTGTGTAAACCATGCACCTGTGAGTCATCCCACCAAGGACCATGGGACCATTTCCATGACCAAGTCCCAACATCAGGCAGGAGTTTCACTAGGATGTAAACATCGATACTGCAACAGCCTTAGCACTGACATGGGTAGGGCTTAATGAAGAGAGCAAAAAGCCACCTTTAGCTATGGCCACGTGGATCAGAGCCTTAAAGCTTAAACCGCGTAACATGGAGCAAGATGTTAGCACATAGGTAACCTTAGCTCCTCAGCAGTTACAAGAAGTTGGGAAGATAACCCTGAATGAATGTCACTTTTGGTACTTCTAAACACACCCTCAAGAGAGATAGACTGAGCCAGCAATGTGTCCTTGGGGCCAGGAAGGCCAATGGTGTCCTGGGGTGCATGAGGAAGAGTGTGGCCAACAGGTCAAGGGAGGTTATCCTGCCCCTCTACACGGCCCTGGTGAGGCCACACCTGCAGTACTGTGTCCAGTTCTGGGCCCCCCAGTTCAAGAAAGATAAGGAATTACTGGAGAGAGTCCAGCGAAGGGCTACAAAGATGATCAGAGGCCTGGAGCATCTCTCTTATGAGGAGAGGCTGAGAGAGCTGCGGCTGTTCAGCTTGGAGAAGAGAAGACTGAGGAGGGATCTTATCAACACTTACAAATACCTTAGGGGTGGGTGTCAAGAGGAGGGGGCCAGACTCTTCTCAGTGATGCCCAGTGACAGGACAAGGGGCAATGGGCACAAACTGAAACATGGAAAGTTCCATCTGAATATGAGGAGGAACTTCTTTCCTTTGAGGGTGCCAAAGCCCTGGCACAGGCTGCCCAGGGAGGGTGGGGAGTCTCCTTCTCTGGAGATATTCAAAACCCACCTGGATGCGACCCTGTGCAACATGTTCTAGGTAATCCTGCTTTGGCAGGGGGTTGGACTGGATGATCTCCAGAGGTCCTTTCCAATCCTTAACCATTCTGTGATTCTGTGATTATTTTTTTTTTCCTTTCCATCTGTTTTTTTCCTAGTGCGTTATTATGCTGTGTAACATAATGCCAATATACTCATGTGTCTTGTGGTTAGACAAGTCCGTGTACATACAGCACCCCTCACTGCATATACTCACCTATACGTGCACAGTAAGCAGAACTGTGATGTGCTAACTATACAAACACACAAAATCATATTATTATGGTCAACCATGTAAAAACCACATGAATTTGCACTGTGTGCATATGTATAAACAAAGAAGACACAGTTCACCTGGTGTATGTTAAATGCTTTTTTAGGGTATAAAGAAAAGGTCCCCAGGCACTCTACTGACCACCAGTGACCAGTCCTATTCTGAACAGTGGTGTCATGAATCCATCATTTGTGTTGTGTTATAAAGGGAGCCTGCACATCTAAAACAGAGGCTGAGGTCTCTTTTTTACACACATGCAGAAAGCATGTACAGATAGAAAGAAACTGTCTCTCTTTTATGCTCTCACAGAATCAATCAGGTTGGAAGAGACCCCTGGGAGCATCGAGTCCAACCATTGCCCTGACACCACCATGTCAACTAGACCATGGCACTTAAGTGCCATGTCCAGTCTTTTCTTAAACACCTCCAGAGGTGGTAACTCCACCACCTCCCTGGGCAGCCCCTTCCAATGTCTAAAGACCCTTGCTGAGAAGAAATTCTTCCTAATGTCCAACCTGAACCTCCCCTGGTGAAGCCTGAGGCTATGTCCTCTTGTCCTATCGCTGGTTGCCTAGGAGAAGAGGCTGACTCCCACTTTACTACAACCTCCCTTCAGGTAGTTGTAGACTGCACTAAGGTCACCTCTGAGCCTCCTCTTCTCCAGGCTAAACAACCCCAGCTCCCTCAGCCGTTCCTCATAGGTCAGACCCTCCAGACCCTTCACCAGCTTGGTCGCCCTCCTCTGGACTCTCTTGCCTTCACGTACACATGCTCTCACATGTATGAACATACACACACAGAGACTTCATGGATTCCCTGAAAAAAACAGAAATAATGAGAAACAATATAGAGAAGATGCCCGGGATCCCACGTGCTGACTGGGCTACCTAAGGTCCAGCATGCAGTGTAGTAAACAGCAATTTCATTGGAATAAATTATTTATTAGTTTTTGAGGGTGTTTTCCTTGAAGCTCATAAACTCAACAATGAAAAATGACTCCAGAATTTATTCATTCTGCATGCTGGGAGAAGCATTGTGCATCTGCATATATATACAGATATAAAGCAGACCACGCTGTGATCTTATATTTTTATGAACAGACTGCAAGTTTATACGCAGCACAGAAATAAGCAGAACACTAAAAATTAAAGGAGCAGTGCAGAAATCCAGTATCTTTTGGGCACATAAAAAGACAGAGGTATAGTTTGCTTTAGATACTATAGATGGCTGTTCACTTTCCGCTTAACTAGGCTGGAGCTGATCTTTGCCAGATGATCACTTCTATACCTCTGGGCACATGCTGGACTTGGGCCACTGCCCTGGGCTGCCACAACAAATGCATATATGTTGTGATTAGGGCTGTTCTGCAAGGTCTCCATGCACTCAGTTTCACTGAAGATCCCTAGATACTCTTAATTTTTTACTGCACTTTCCTGTCTGGCCACAATCCTAATACTGCCCCAAGGTTTCCAGTGGTCCCACGCTGGTTGGTAGCAACACAACACTGGATATACCATAATCTCCACCCTCTTGCAGTTGTTTTTTTACTGCTCTCCTGCAGTTCTTTGTTATTCCATTCTCAGCCTATGCCCAGTCTTTCCATTGTACCTCTAGCAAGACTTGATAGCACCTTTGAGGTTTCAGTCATGAAGATGATACATGTGGATAGATAATCTGC